>NC_057711.1:70419838-70432075 GCF_004010195.1 Chiloscyllium plagiosum
TTCCAGCTATCTCCTTTTACCCGGTCTGGCCTACATGTGACTCCAGACCTACAACAGTCTGGTCGACTCTCCACTGCCCTCCCCCCACTGGCAAATGCGTGGAGAGAAACTTAGTTGGAGACAAGGTATGGGTTGAAATTGGTGAGTGAGGCAGTATTTCCTATGGGTTACGGCTGTAGCAAGGACCCAATTACAAAGGGACAACTCGGTGCTGACCAATAGTAAAGGAGAGAGGTGGAGGGGGGTGGCGGTGTGTGCGCTTTGACCTTGAGCTGCTTATTTTAAAAAAAACAGCAACTTTTTCTACGCCTTTTTGGTGGAATCTGAAGCTGTAACAAAGTTGGGTCACAATAAAGGTTACCTCACTCCTGGTGAGGGCGAGGGACTTCAGTGCCCCTCCCTCGTCCTCCCTGTAAATATATACACGGGTTTGTTAATTGTACTGGTGTTGGTTGCACAACGCTTCCGACATGGAGACAACTATAGCCAGCCTCACCATCAACGGCAGCAGGGAGTCGCAGCGCAGATTCCAGACCCTCTCGGTCCTTCGGGACGGGAGGTATGCTGTGTGCTTCCTGCAAGAAACCCACACTACCCCGGGAGACGAAGCCACCTGGCTCCTGGAGTGGCGAGGGGGGGTCTACATGAGTCACCTCACCCGCAGATCTGGCGGGGTGGCTATCCTGTTGGCCCCGCATTTTCAGCCGGAGATCTTGGGGGTCAGGGAGCCGGTGCCAGGCCGTTTGCTTCACCTGACGGTTCGGCTGGGGGGCGCGGTGCTTCACTTGGTGAACGTCTACGCTCCCCCGGCCGGGCCGAGGCAAGCGAGCTTCTTCGAAGAAGTGTCCGCTCATCTCGCTTCCATCGACGAGGGCCAGTGCGTCGTCCTCGGGGGAGATTTTAATTGCGTCCTCGAGGGCAGGGACCACGGCGGTGCCCGCACGGGTTGGGCGTCGGGGAAGAGGTTGGGGGACTTGGTCAAGTCCTTCGACCTGGTGGACGTCTGGCGGAATCTCCATCCCGAGTCCATCGCCTTCACCTTCGTGAGGCCTGGGGTCGGAGTGTCCAGAATCGACCGCCTGTACGTTTCGCGGGCGTACGCCTCCTGTTTCCCGAAGGCCTCCATGCGGCAGGTGTCGTGCACGGACCACCACCTGGTGTGGGCGGGACTCCTTCCGTTCGGCGCCAGGCTCGGCTCCGCGTACTGGCACTTTAACAACCTGCTGCTGGAGGACGAGCGGTTCCGGGACTCGTTTCGTCGTTTCTGGGCCGGCTGGAGAATGAAGCGGGGAAGCTTCCCCTCCCTGAGGCTATGGTGGGATGTGGGCAAGGCTCACGTCCGCGTCTTCTGTCAGGAGTACGCGAGGGGGTCGACGAAGAGGCGGAAATCCAGGATCGGGGAGTTGGAGAGGGAGTTGCTCGACCTGGAGTCACGCCTCGGTCAGCCCGACGCGGACCCGGCCCTGCGCGGGGTGTACGAAGAGAAGAAGGCCGCGCTCCGGGACCTGCAGCTCGTCGGGGCTCGGGGCGCGTACGTGAGGTCGCGGATCCAGCTCGTCGAGGACCTGGACCGCGGCTCCCCCTTCTTCTACTCGCTGGAAAAAAGGCGTGGCACCCGTCAGCAGCTCCTTGTGCTGCTGGCCGGCGACGGGTCCCTCCTCTCGGATCCGGAGGGTGTCAGGGCCCACGTCCGAAACTATTACACAGCCCTGTTCTCTCCGGATCCGTCCAGCGAGGATGCTCGCAGAGTTCTGTGGGAGGACCTGCCGCAGCTCGGCCCGGAGGACGCCGGAAGGCTCGACGCTCCCGTCACTTTGGAGGAGCTGACCGGCGCCCTCGACCGGCTCTCGAGGGGCAAAACCCCGGGGCTGGGCGGGCTGACTGTGGAGTTCTTCAGGGCGTTCTGGGACGTCCTGGGGAGCGACTACGCACAGGTCCTGGGGGAGTGTCTAAATGCTGGAGAGTTGCCCCTTTCTTGGCGCAGGGCGGTCATCGTCCTGCTGCCAAAGAAGGGGGACCTTCGTTTCTTAAAGAACTGGCGTTCGGTCTCCCTCCTCAGCACAGATTACAAAATCTTCGCCAGGGTGTTGTCTTCTCGCCTGGCCTCTGTGCTGGCCCAAATGATTCACCCGGACCAGTCCTACATTGTCATGTATCCTCCGGCCCGGGACCATGTCCACCTGGTCCGGGACCTGATCCATTTCTGTCGACGGGCTGGTCTGCCAAGCGCCTTCCTGTCTCTTGACCAGGAGGAGACGTTTGACAGGGTCGATCACGAGTACCTGCTCGGGACTCTGCGGGCATTTGGGTTCGGGACCCAGTTCTTCACCCGGATCTGACTTTTGTACGCCGCCGCAGAGTGTCTGGTTAAAGTTAACGGGTCCCTGACGGCGCCCCTTCACTTCGGGAGAGGAGTGCGTCAAGGCTGCCCCCTGTCCGGCCAGCTGTATTCCGTCCGTGGAGCCTTTCCTGCGCCTCTTGCGGAGGAGCTTGTTGGGGCTGGTTCTGCGCGGTGTGGGCACAGGGGTGGTCCTCTCGGCCTACGCCGATGTGCTCCTCACTTTCACCCACCCGGCTGACCTGGGGAGGATGTTCGAGTGCCAGGCCATGTACTCGGCAGCGTCTTCCGCCAGGATCAACTGGGCCAAATGTTCCGGACTACTGGTTGGTCCGTGGAGGGTGGACTCTGTCGGAGGGGGCTCAGCTGGAGTACCACCCATCTCCTCTACCTGGGGGGTCTACCTCAGCGCGGCTGAAGAATCCTGGCCGGCCAACTGGCAGGAGCTGGAGGCCAAAGTCTCGGCTCGCCTAGGCCGCTGGACAGGACTGCTCCGAGTGTTATCTTACAGGAGTAGAGTGCTGGTCATAAACCAGCTGGTGGCCGCCATGCTGTGGTACCGGCTGGTCACTTTGGTCCCTCCTCCTGGCTTTGTCGCTGACATCCAGAGAACGTTGGTCGACTTCTTCTGGGACAAAAAGATGCACTGGGTCGCTGTGCAGGTTCTGAGTCTCCCTATTGAGGAGGGCGGTCAGTCGCTGATGTGCGTCCGCACCCAGGTCGCAACGTTCCACCTTCAGACTTTGCGGCGATACCTTTACGTCGCGCCTCTTCCTAACTGGTGTGCCCTGGCGATGTATTTTTTCCGCCAGGTGCATAACCTCAACTACGACACGCAGCTCCTGTTCGTCGACCGTGACGGTTTGGAGGTTGCCCTCAAGACGTTGCCTGTCTTTTACTAGGACCTGATCACTGTTTGGAACATGGTCGAATCGCGCCACGCCTACCCTCTGGCATGAGTAGCAGCTGTCATCAGGGAGCCGTTGCTCAGGAATCCGCACCTCCGTACTCGCGGGTTCGAGTGGCTATCGGAGGGTAGGGCCGTGGCGGCGAGGGTGACCAGGGTCGGGGACGTGCTGGGTGCCGGGGGCCTGGACTGGACGCTGCCGCAGGACAGAGCGAGCAGGGCAGCGGTAGACGTCCAGTACGTGGCCACCGCCATCCGATGCCTTAAAATGGCGGTGCTCGGACCCGACGTAGTGCACCAGTTGGAGGACGCTCAGGTGTGCGGTGGGATCCCGTCCGTGCTCACCCCAGCCCGGACGGAATTTCACATTGGTCCCATGGTCCCGTACTTCCTGCGGGAGCCTGTGCCCCACAACCTGAGCCGCCTCCAGAATTTTAATTTTGTTCCCTTCCAGGGGGTAAAAAGGAGGGCCCTGTATAGACTGCTGCTGCACACCGTCCACCTCTTCTCACTCATTCACCGTCCGCACCCGCCTTGGCGTGCCCATTTGCCACTGGGTGGTGGAGATCCCCTGTAAAGGGCTCTCTACGCGGGAGTCCTCCCCCTTTCTCTCGGGGATCTGGAGTGGAGGGTGCTGCACGCAGCAGTCCCCTGCAACCGCAGATTGCGGTGGTTCACGGACTCCCAGCCCAACTGCTTGTTCTGTGGCGTCCATGGACCACGTGTATATTGGGTGTGGGCGTTTGCACTCCCTTTTTGATTTTCTGAAAAACCACCTCCTCTGTTTTTTGGCTGCACTTCAGTCCCACGCTCCTGATCTTTGGGCACCCGGTACGGAGGAGGGAGGGCAGGTCTGAAGACCTCCTCGTGGGTCTGCTCCTGGGCCTGGCCAAACTAGCCATTAACAGGTCCAGGCAGTGGGCCATGGAGGGAGTCGTTAGGGCCGACTGCCTGCCCCTCTTCTACGGTTACGTTAGAGCCCGGGTGTCCTTGGAGAAGGAGCACGCGGTGTCCACCAACACCCTGGAGTTGTTCAGGGAGAGGTGGGCGCCGCAGGGAGTGGAGTGCATCATTTCTCCCTCCACCTCTATTTTGATTTAGTCCCTACCCTCCCCTTCACTGTTTGATCACACAGCACTGCCCTTTGATGTGAAGGGCAGTGTTTGACACTGGCCACCCAGGTGTTTTCCTATCTTCCTGGTGGTGGAATTTGAATAAAGATTCGTGCACTTTGTGTCTTTTTCACTGTGTCTCACACCTGCACGCACACACCATGGGTGCTGGGGGAAAAAAATAAGCACTACCGCAGTTAGGCGGTAGTGTGGGGGTAAAAAAGAAAGAAACAAGATGCTTTGCTCCTCTCCCTTGTAAAAAAGAAAAAAAAAATCTCTCGCTTATTTCCCCCACCAACTCTAGTTTGATTAATCCCTCCCCTCCCCTTCACTGTTTGATCACAGCATTGCCCTTTTGTGAAGGGCACTGCTTGTCACTGGCCACATGGGTGTTTCATTTCGAGAGCTGGATCAGTGTGAGTGTGTGCACGTGCAAGGACTCTCCGGCTTGACTGTGTAAAAAGAAAAATAAACAGGAGTGTTACCTTCTTCACTCTGACAGCTGGCTCTTGAGGGAAAAAAAACGGGAATGTCAGAGAGTCACTTCATTCTGGGGAATGGCTCTGAGCTGGCTGGTCAGAGACCATGTACTGTGCTTGTGGAAATAAAGAGTGACTTGTGACCAGATACCAGCCTCTGTACAGTTATTTCAATAACAATAAAATTCCTTAGGCTGTAAACCTAATATTAGTGTTTAAAACATCATGCTTTCAAACAGGAGGACACGGAGGTTAAACTAATGTATGTTTTGACTTCCAAGTTTAGTTTTTAAATTGAAAGAAGCTTTTTGGCTACTGATTTTACTTTTAGGTCTGTATATAGTCTACTAACTGCTGTATCGTGATGTGTCAGGAAACAGAGTAATACTTCATTTGGTTTATTGCAGCAGCAGCACAGGCCATATAATTTGAAATGTCTTGTGCTTTAAGTAGAAAAATTATATGTTTGCCTCCTGCTATCTAATGTGCAGAGATGTACTCACATAAATATGCTACTATTAGGTTTCCAATTGCTTTAAGGTTCAGGTCTGTACAATATGTAATGATATTTCCAACGTACTGCAAATCAAACCTTGGATTTTCTTATCGGTATATATTACTGCTTAGCATTGCACTGCCACCATGTTGGGATATAATATGGTATCTGATATCTGGGAGTTGTTTATTTATAATTAACCACTACATTAAACCCAGATCTGTTCTGACCTCACAATAGGTATAATGATGGACTTTTGCCTTCATTAGGGTATTCATACCTAATGAACTGACATTTATGTCAGCTTCTGCATCATAAAAATAAGATATGCTTAATGTTGTACTGAAGGATTCAAAACACTGATATTAAAGTGCATAATATTAATTCTATTACAATTACAAACACTTACATTTCTGGGCTAAAGCTAGATACAAGTTATAGCATGCTTCACTCAACATGTCTTGCTATAAGACAATGCAGAAGGGTAGAGACTGAGATATTTATGTCATCAGATTACATGCTATGCTACTTTGATGACATCATCAGCATGTCCCTTAAAAGGTATATTGGCATATTAACTGTGAGACACAAAGCAACAAATTTAACAAAGCCCAGTGTCCTGGAATAAAGACAGGCACAGAAACAAATATGACCATGAGGTGAGGAAATGCAAGAGTGAACAGTAATGCAAATGATCTGTGCAAATCAATGCAAAACTGTCCCCGGAACAATATTGCGTATTTGCAGCATTTTCAGACCAATATCGTCTCAAAATGAATATTCATAAATGCGAAAAGGCGAGAAAATCATTTCATGTTCACATTTTACAGGAATGTAAACAATCCATTGTCTACTTTATGCAAAAATGAAATATGTTGATGATAGTTTTGGAAGATCGGTGTATATAATTAAATTGTTTGTTGAAGCAAGACATCTCTAGTTAAAAGTTGACTGTCAGCAGAAAACTTTCACTTTCACTCAAGATCACAGTTGTTACCAACACATAACCCATTAAGTTTTTTTTTGTGAGCTGTTTAAAATTGAAATGAAATAAGTAGATTACTGTGTCAGCAAGGAAATAGATTAAAGGAATAAATCTACAGTTTTCCTTCAGGTGACGTGCCTGTCTTGAATTCCCCTACACAGGACAAGTTGTCATCTATTATTGTCCAAATGACGTAAACTAATTAAAATTAAGATACAAATACAAATTAGGTCATTTACCAAATAGACTCTCCTGTATAATTCTCTGAGTTTAATTTCCATCATCATGAACCTAATGTAACTATAAAACTATGAATAATGACATAATAAATTATGATAATTGTTGCAATTTCTATTCAGTTCATACTGCAAATAATGTTGATAAAGACACAGCAATATTTTGCTTTAAAAGAATATTTTAGAATTAAAATGCTGTTTTCAAAAACAATTAATTAAAATGTATCCTATATTTTATTGCAAATTGAAATGCTGTATATAATTGAACTTGCAATTTTTTAGATGCTGTACTTGATGATTCAGATTGCAGCCTTATCTTCCCAACAATTATTTGCCACTTAAAGCTAGCTCAAAAGGTTTGGGTTGCATTTTCAAAATATTTTCTGGATCAGTAATATTGAAGAACCAACTAGAGAACAGACCATCCTCGACTGGGTATTATAATGAAAAATGATTAATTGGTAAACTAGTTCTGCGGGACTCCTGTGGAAGATTCACTCTGAATGAATTCTTCATTAAGACAGAGAGTGAAATAGTTGATTCAGAGACTAAGGTCCTGAACCAAAATAAAGGAAACAACGATGGTATGAGGTGTGATTTGGGTGTGATAAATTGGGGAATGTCACATAAAAAGATGATGGTGGACAGGCAATAGCAAATAGTTAGTGTGTCTGGATAAACTGCAAAAATTGATTATTCATGTCTGGCACAAAAATAAATTGGAAAAGGTGGTCTTCTCATGGCTAATAAGGAAAATGAGGGATAGTATTAGATCCAAGGAAGAGGCCTACAAAGCAGCAAAACTGAGGATTGGAGCTACTCATAAAATGCATTTATCTAAGTGCTCTTACTATATGAGACAAGCAAAGGAGTGTGATTCAAACTTAATTTTATTGAAACACTCGCAAGTTATAAAACCAACTCTTACACAATTAAATCAACTTTTCCAAACCAGCCTGAAAAGCACATATACTATTCGCTCTGGTGAACTTGATTGGGTTGCTGAATCCAATTCACTGAGCTTTGTCGACAGGGCACACCAGGTCTTCTTTGCACCAAGGTGGCTCTCACACAGCATCTTTGCTGGCCGAAGCTTCACTGAGGGAATGGCCACCAGATATTCTTCCTTATCTCCCTTTTCTGAAACCTTCTGGAATGTGCTCTGACTTCAGCCAGAAGTGAGGCTGACAGGGTGAGAGTTACAGTACCCAATGAGGTTAGGCCAGGTCATCTGAGCTGTACTCATCCATTGTTGAGGTATGATTACACCATGCTGTCAAAGGGTCTCACTAAAACCGAGAATGCGTAAACATGATTTCTCTCCCTTTTTTTTGGCCGAGTACTTCTCACTGAGTTTTGGTACTCCTGATAATACAAGGCAGATATGGACAAGACCAAACCACCTCCAAGTATATCAAGGAGTTAGCCTAAACCATACCTTTTATATTTTTACAAGCAAGTGTTCAGCACTGTGCTCCAGATGGGATTCTATTGGTCAAATTGCTAGGTTTTAGGTAAACACACTTTATTCCTGCATTACAGCTAAAAATACAAAGAAAAAATAGAATTGGCATAACTTTAATTCATTAAAAGACTTAATAAAAATAATACATTATTTAACTATTACTTATTAATTGTTGCCATGCAGCAGCAGCCCATAAACGGTGGGCGGCACCATGGTTAGCACTACTGCCTCACAGCGCTAGAGACCCTCGTTCAATTCCCGCCTCAGGCAACTGACTGTGTGGAGTTTGCACATTCTCCCCGTGTCTGCGTGGGTTTCCTCCGGGTGCTCCGGTTTCCTCCCACAAGTCCAAAAAATGTGCAGGTTAGGTGAATTGGCCATGCTAAATTGCCCGTAGTGTTAGGTGAAGGGGTAAATATAGGGGAATAATCTGGGTGGGTTGCGCTTCAGCGGGTCAGTGTGGACTTGTTGGGCCGAAGGGCCTGTTTCTACACTGTAAGTAATCTAATCTAATAAACCCACACATGGTAAAGGCAAATTCAGCAAAACAGATTTACTTCACGTTATCTCCTCTAGTCCAGGAGAAAGGAAAAACTGAAAGAAGGAATCTAACAGCAGAGAGAAAATGCAAACTTATTTTTTGCAGCAGAGAGAGACCTGTATCTAACAGTTTCAACTCCTAAACTCCCTAATTTCAAAAACCGAAAGCAAAATTAAAATTGTGGTCTGTTTGATCCTAACTCCACCCACTCATGTTTCTTTTGTCTAAGTTTTAAAATCCAAAGCTATTTTTTTTTTTTGCATGGAGCAGATGCCTCAGTTCATAACACTCCACTTCATGAGAAACAGGACAGAACAACTTCCTCTGAAAGGAACGTTTCAGCACTCTGGGCCAATCCAGATTTCTTTTTTAACTGTGTTAACCTTGGCATAATTGCAGTCCATCAGGCCTTACTTGCAGAAACCATTTAGTCAATTTTTTGTTTGGCCTAGTTGTTTCAGCGGTTGGCCACTTGGCCACAGTGAGACCACACCTGGAGTATTATGTGCAATTTTGGTCTCATTATCTGAGGAAGGATGTTCTGGAGATAATTCAATGAAGGTTTGCAAGACTGATTCCGAGGATGGCAGGACTGACAAATGAAGAGATTGGATCAGTTAGAACGATATTCACTGGTGTTTAGAACAATGAGGGGGAATCTCACGGAAACCTAAAACATTCTAACAGGACTAGACATAGTAAACACAAGAAGCATGTACCTGATGACTGGGAAAATCCAGAGCTAGGCATCACAGTCTAAGAATACTGAGTAGGCCATTTAGGACTGAGATGAGGAGAGTTTTGTTCACCCAGAGAGTGGTGAGCCTGTGGAATTCTCAAAATCCACAGCAAGTGGTTAAGGCCAAACCATTGAATGTTTTCAAGAAGTGGTTAGGTATAGCTATTCAGGCTAAAGATGACACAGGATATGGGGAGAACTGGCAATCAAGATACTGCGTTGAATGGTCAGCCACAATCATATTGAATGGTGGAGCGGGCTCAAAGGTCTGAATGAACTGCTCCAATTTTCTCTGCTTCAATTTACATTTTTCTTGGCAGCATTTAAGTTGTACACAAATCTGAAGTGTGTCAAATGTGAAATCCAGAGCCTTGTACACCAGTGCATGTGACCTCATTTGTCAGTTAGTTTTGCAAAGCATCTATTTGTCTCCTGGTGGTACCTTTTCACAAAACCATTATCGTTGCATTAACATGATATATAAACAGTACAAGGTCCACATTGGAGAATCAGACTCCATAATCTGATTCTCCGGTCTAATCTTTGAGTGATAATTGTAATAAATTAAGTTCTAGGAGTTTGTTTTATATTGTGCTTTCAACCAATCCTGCTCCCTGTGTATTGAGGTACTGGTCTGGAATATCTTAGGTTGTGGGTGCCTGAAAAAAACAATATTCTTGAGGCTGTTTGCTTCTTATCTCTAAGTAATGCTCTTCAGTTCCTTTACATTCTGTAAAACTCCTTTATTCATGTCTATACACAGTAGACTCTCAAATAGCAGTTCTTGTCTAATGTCTAATACCTCTTTTATTAACCCAAGTCTAAATCTTTAAATGTGTGGAGATATTTTTGAGATTCCTTTCAATCCCAATCCTGCTATGAAAGGTCTGATCTATCTCGATCTGAAATTTCATATCCCCATGTAACAGCAAACATTTCTTTCCCTATGATTACGTACTTCTCGTTGATCTCCCTTATTGTTCTTGATGTAAAATAGATTGGATTTCATGTTTCATCAGTTTACATTTACTTTTAGTCCTGTGGATGATGCATCCAGTGCTATTATAGTGAATAAACTGTATTGTAATTTGCTAAAACTTCAGTCGGAAGTAATCTCTCTTTAATCTTTCAATATCTGTTTCTGACTGGTCTTTTTTCAAAAGCTTTCTTGTGGAATGAGTAAGACTGACTATTGGAGATAAACATTTCCATTTGATTCAAAAGTTAAAAATCACAACTTGATGAAGGAGCAATGCTCCAAAAGCTAGTGCTTCCAAATAAACCTGTTGGACTATAACCTGATGTTGTGAGATTTTTAATTTTGTTTACCCCAGTCCAACACCAGCATCTCCAAATCACGACTACCATTTGATTCACCATGCCTAAAAGGTGCTGTTCATCATAACATGATTCAATGTCTGGTATTTGGCTTCCTTGGATCTTTTGTGAGTGCTTTTATTCTTAGCTGGCATAGGAATGTAATAACCATTGTGGAGAATTAACATTTCTCATTCAGTGTAAGGCCTGCATTCTGTGCTGCATTTAACATGTCCCTGAACCTCTGGTTAAGTTTCTTCTTCATTTTATCATGCGCTATGATGTCATCTATGTTTTCAGTTTTAATTCCAAGTTTCTACAGATTGTCTTTTGAAACATTTCTGACACAAGAGGGGATTCCAGATGATAAACACTGAAGCAAGATTGCCCAAATGCTATAATAAATATAGTCAGCGTTTTTGACTTATGATCTGAGAATGTGTGTTAGAACTTACTGTCAGCATCCAGTATTTTGAAAAACTTGCTTGCAGCCTATTTTGCCAAACTAATATTGAGAAATGACGTTGGATAGATTTCCTCCCTAACCTCTTTGTTTAAGTGAGTGAGACTCACATGCAATCTTAGTTTGCCATTTGGGCTGGGAGCAGTTAAGAGCTCTTAGAACCATTGTAGTGCTAACTTTGACCCCTCATTCCTTCATGCTGTCTGAAATTTTACTGTTCCCAGATAAAAAAATGAAAAATTTCCTGAGACTGTACAAGCAGGCAAATTTAGCAATTTGCTGGACAGTAATTTGATGCTCCTGCTTCAATTTACCTGAACTTTTAAATAACTTTGAAAATCTTAATACATTTCTCTCCTGTCTTATTTCTGAAGTATTTAATTCTTTCTAAGAGAACGAGACAAATTAATGCATTTCTGCTGAAAAATGAGTGATTCTGATTCCTCAGTATTTATAACGTTTGACTGAGATTTGTCCTCTTTGACTGAGGTTCATGGTGATTTGTCCATGCACCTGAAGATCTGTGCCTCCTGAACCTTAGTATCATGTTTGCTGGTCTGATTCTCAAAGATTTAAAGCTTTATCAAGCTCTCTGACAGTGTAGAAACAGCTGCTTCTTGATTTGAAGATGCTGGTGTTGGACTGAGCTCCAGTCCAATTGCTTCCTCGTGTTTTTCAAACTCTTGCAACTTCAAGGTGATGATCCAGAAGCTGCATATTCTCTCTCTGCCCTTCACCAGGAATGTTGCCTTCACCTTTTATTATGTCATAACTTCTTGTAGTTTTTCCTGTTGCATGATGTTGATTTCTCATGAAATATTCCATTTGTAGTATCTTTTCTTTGTTTATGTGGAGATGAAGATGCAGCTAATTTACAACATTTATTGAAATGATCCAATTGGCTGATAGCACCCATCTCCCCCGACTGGATATTTATTGCACTTGTGATTCTACTTGGAGCCACATCTGATACTACCTAATATGTTGTGGTTGTGTTCGCCGAGCTGGGAATTTGTGTTGCAGATGTTTCGTCCCCTGTCTAGGTGACATCCTCAGTGCTTGGGAGCCTCCTGTGAAGCACTTCTGCGATCTTTTCTCCGGCATTTATAGTGGTTTGAATCTGCCGCTTCCGGTTGTCAGTTCCAGCTGTCCGCTGCAG
>NC_057711.1:70432219-70442897 GCF_004010195.1 Chiloscyllium plagiosum
GGTTTGTGTGCTGTTATGAGTCCTAGTGGTCGCAGTAGTCTGGCTGTCAGTTCAGAAATGCTCTTGATGTATGGTAAAGTGGCTAGTCCTTCGGGTTGTGGCATGTCCTCATTCCGTTGTCTTTTCCTTAGGCATTTGTTGATGAAATTGCAGGGGTATCCCCGCAACATGAGTTTGACTGGGACAACGCTACTATTATAGGACAAGCCAAACAGAACAGCCAGGGAATTCCTAGAGGCATGGCACTCATCCACTGATTCAATCAACAAGCACATCGACTTGGACCCAATATACCGGCCACTGCAGCGGACAGCTGGAACTGACAACCGGAAGCGGCAGATTCAAACCACTATGAATGCTGGAGAAAAGATCACAGAAGTGCTTCACAGGAGGCTCCCAAGCACTGAGGATGTCACCTAGACAGGGGACGAAACGTCTGCAACACAAATTCCCAGCTCGGCGAATACAACCATAACAATGAGCACCCGAGCTACAAATCTTCGCACAAACTTTGAACTACCTAATATGGTTGATGATATTAATTCCTGCTATTTTGGTATTTTGGTGAGCTTTCATCAGGATGACAATGACAGCTGTGGGACCTAACCAACTGAAAGCTTCAGAAAAATCCCCAATGTTTTCTCTCAGATCTGATCAATTTTAGGCCTTGATTTCTGCCTCCAAAAATTAGATTGCTGTTCCAACATTAGACCCTCCTTGGATTGAAGAAAGTCTGACAATATCTCATCTCTTAACTGGACTAATATGAGGTCACAATTCATTCATCCTTCAAAGCTCTGTATTCACATATCCTGCTAGGATGTATAAATCCAGTAAAAAAGGCTTCAATTAATTCGCCCAAATACCGAGATTACTGATTAACTCTCACTATTCTACTATTACATTTCTTTCGGACCTACAATGCCTGTCAAATTCATTAGTCAATGCATCATACAGCATTGCACATTCTTCCATACTTTCTCTTACCAGAACATTAGCAGCTTTGGACCTCACCATATAAAAATGTGAGGATTTGATTCTTTCAGTGTAATCCAAGCTGTTCTATAGCACTGCAATTACCAATTCCACATTACCCACTTAATTAGCTAATACACGTAGGAGCAGAAGTAGCCATTCAGCCCATTGATTTTGTTCCATCATTAAATGGGGTCATGGCTGATTTGATAATCCTCAACTCCATAGATTCATATAGTGCAGGAAAGGTCCTTTGGCCCATTGAGTCTGCATTGACATAACTACCACTAGAAGTGCACTAATCCCAACTTCCTGCACTTGTCCCATATTCCTGAATGTTATGATAGTTGAAGTGCTCATGCAAATATTTTTTAAAGGTTGTAAAATTTCCAGACTCCATGACCTTCCCAGGCAGTGCATTCCAAATTCCCACCACCCACTGAGTGAAAATGTTTCTCCCCACTTTCTTGCCTTTTTGTCATAACATTTGATTCCCTTACTAATTTAAAAAATCCATCTATCCGAGATTTGAATGTATTTAATGATTTAGTATCTTCAGTCATAGAAATGTACAGCACGGAAACAGACCCTTTTGTCCAACTCATCCATGTCGACCAGATATTCTAACCCAATCCAGTCCCATTTTCCAGCACTTGGCTCATATCCCTCGAAACCCTTCCGATTCATAAACTCATCCAAATGCCTTTTAAATGTTGCAATTGTACCAGTCTCCACTGCTTCATCTGGCAGCTCATTCCATACACACACCACCCTCTGCGTGAAAAAGCTGCTCCTTAGGTCCCTTTTAAATTTTTCCCCTGTCACCCGAAACCTATACCCTGTAGTTTTGGCCTCCTCCCACCCCCGAGAAAACACCTTGTCTATTTACCGTATCCATGCCCCTCATGATTTTATAAACTGTCATAAGGTCACCCCTCAGCCTCCGACGCTCCTGGGAAAACAGCCTCATCCTAGTCACCCTCTCCCAATAGCTCAAATCCTCCAACCCTGGCAACATCCTTGTAAATCTTTTCTGAACCCCTTCAAGTTTCACAGCATCCTAATAGGAGGGAGACCAGAATTGCACACAACATTCCAAAAGAGGCCTAACTAACATCCTGTACAGCCATGAAATGACTTCCTAACTCCAATACTCAATACTGACCAAGAAAGGAAAGCTTACCAAATGTCTTCTTCACTATCCTATTTACCTGTGAGTCCTTTTTCAAGGAATTATGGACCTACACTCAAAGGTCTCTTTCTTCAGCAATATTCCCCAGGACCTTACCATTAAGTGTATAAGTCCTGCTTTGATTTGCTTTACCACAATGCAGCACCTTACATTTATTGAAATTAAACTCCATTTGCCACTCCTCAGCCCATTGGCCCATCTGATCAAGATCCTGTTGTACTGCAAGGTAACTTTCTTTGCTATGTACTACATCTCCAATTTTGGTGTCATCTGCAAACCTACCTACTAAACCTCCAACGTTCACAATCAAATAATTTATATAAATGACGAAAAGCAGTGGACCCAGCACCAATCCTTGTGGCTCACCACAGGTCACAGGCCTCCAGTCTGAAAAGACCACCACCACCACCCTCTTTTCTACCTTTGAGCCAGTTCTGGATCCAAATGGCTAGTTCTTCCTGTATTCCGTGAGATCTAACCTTGCTAACCAGTCTCCCATGAGGAACCTTATCGAACGCCTTACTCAAGTCCATACTGATCTTGACCACCACTCTGCCCTCATCACTCCTGGTTGTTACTTCTTCTAAATTCTTGGTCAAGTTTGAGAGACGTGATTTCCCATGCACCAAACCATGCAGACTATCCCTAATCAGTCCTTGCCTTTCCAAATACACACAAGTCCTGTCCCTCAGGATTCCCTCCAACAACTTGCCCACCACTGATGTCAGGCTCACCGGTCTATAGTTCCCTGGCTTTTCCTTACCACCTTTCTGAAATAGTGGCATCTCACCTGTGACTATTAATGATACAAATACCTTAGCAAATGGCCCAGCAATCACTTCCTCAGCTTCCCACAGAGTTTTAGTGTACACATGATCATGCCCTGGGGATTTATCCACTTGTATGTGTTTTAAGACATCTACCATCTCCTCCTCTGTGATATGGACATTTTTCAAGATGTCACCATCCATTTCCTCACATTCTATGTCTTCCATATCCTTCTCCACAGTAAATACTGATGCAAAATACTTGTTTAGTATCTCCCCTATCTCCTGCAGTTCTACACATCAGCTGCCTTGCTGATCTTTGAGGACGCTATTCTCTCCCTAGTTAACCTTTTGTCCTTAATGTATTTATAGAATCTCTTTGGATTCTCCTTAACTCTATTTGCCAAAGCTATCTCATGTCCCCTTTTTATCTTCCTGATTTACCTCTTAAGTATACTCCTACTGCCTTTATATTCTAAGAATTCACTCAAACTCTGCCATCTATAACCCTATTCCTGAAGAAGGGCTTATGCCTGAAACGTCAATTCTCCTGTTCCTTTGATGCTGCCTGACCTGCTGTGCTTTTCCAGCAACACATTTTTAAGCTAAGTGTCTATAACCAACATATACTTCCTTCTTTTTCTTAACTAAAACCTCAATTTCTTTCATCATCCAGCATTCCCTATACCTACCAGTCTTCCCTTTCACCCTAACAGGAAAGTACTGTCTCTGGACTCTCTATCTCATTTTGAAGGCTTCCCATTTTCCAGCCGTCCCTTTACCTGCAAACATCTGCCCCAGGAGAAAGTGCCTGTCTCCCCAATATAGAGGAGGCCACACCGGCTGCAGCGGATGCAGTAGATATGCATCTGCCCCAATCAACTTTTGAAAGTACTTGCCTAATACCGTCAAAATTGGCCTTCCTCCAATTTAGAACTTCAACTGTTATATCCTGTCTATGCTTTTCCATCACAATTTTAAAACTAATAGAATTATGGTCGCTGGCCTCAAAGTGCTCATCACAGTCACCTGCCCTGCCTTATTTCCCCAAGAGTAGGTCAAGTTTTGCACCTTCTCTAGTAGGTACATCCATATACTGAATCAGAAAATGTTCTTGTACACACTTAGCAAACTCCTTTCCATCTAAACCCTGAACACCATGGCAGTTACAGTCTGTGTTTGAAAAGTTAAAATCCCTGACTATAACCACCCTATTCTTCTTACAAATAACTGACACCTCCTCACAAATTTATTTCTCAATTTCCCACTGACTATTGGGAGGGTCTATAATATAATCCAAATAAGGTGATCATCCCTTTCTTATTTCTCAGTTCCACCCAAATCCCTTACCACATACACACACTCACACCCTTCGCCTCCTATCCTTCCTGTAGCATTTGTATCCTGGATCATTCAGCCGCCAGTTGTAGAGATAGTGAAAGGACGAGTGAAACAGGGAATCCTGAAAGCAAGCACGAGTACAACTAATTCCCAGATGTGGCCAGTCATAAAGCCTGATGGGAGCTACAGGCTCACCATCGATTCTACAGGACTAAATAAGGTCAGCCACAAATTGCACCACATTGTAGCAGAGCCCTCCACCATTTTAAATGACTTGGCCCTCAAACACAAGATTTTTACTGTTATAGATGTAGTCAACGGGTTCTGGTCTATCTCAGTGATTCCCAGAATAACTTCGCTTTTACAGTAAGGGACAGGCAATACACGTGGACTCTGGATTAGTGGTGCTGGAAGAGCACAGCAGTTCAGGCAGCATCCGAGGAGCAGTAGCCACAAGGGTTCCACAACAGCCCCACTATTTTTCGCAGGGTGATGAGCGACATTCTGAACAGAGTAGATTTACCAGAGGGTTGCACTTCCCTTCAATATGTAGATGATCTCCTAATTGCCTCAGAGTCCGAGTCAGGACACCAGGAAGCTTTATTTCTAGTATTACAGGAATTGGCGACCACAGGGTTATAAGTTAGCCCCACAAAGTTACAAATTGGCAAAACACAAGTCTTATACCTGGGACACCTTATATCCCAGGCACTCAAAGAAATGCCCAATGACCACAAGAAGGCAATCCAACTGCCACTGTCAGGGGCATCAGAAAGGTCCTGGAACTATTTAACTACAGTCGGAGCTTTATACCAGAGTTCACAAAATTGGCTGAACCAATCCAGAGATTAATTAAAGGAGGCAAGCCCGCCTTGGAATCTGTAACCTGGGGACTAGTACAGGAAGAGGCATACAGTCAGCTTAAAACTCAACTCATATCAGCTCCCAGGCTAGGGGTGCCAGATCCCAACAAGGATTTTCACATCCACTGTAACAATGAGGGAGGATTTTACTCCACAGTGGTCACCCAAGGCCATGGTAAAAGGAGAAGGCCCATAAGGTGCAACTCAACAACAGAAGGGTCAGTAGTCACCGGGTTGCCCAGGTCCATAGCAGCCTTAGACTGTACCGCTTGGGCTGTTAGGGTTAGCGAGCCCATAGTAATGACAGGGAATGTCATCCTCCACACTAAACTCGCCCTAGTAGAGATGCTAAACACAAGGAAACTGAGGGTCGTCTCCAATATGAGAAGTGCAAAGTGAGAGGCAGTTCTTTTACCCTCAAGTCAGTCCATGGTAATAGTTAGGGATACGGGAGAAAAAATAGCTGAGGGAATTCTAGATACAGGGGAACCGCACAACTATGGAAATATAGATGGAGATGAAGATGGGGGAGGGGGTGGGGGAGAATAAAGGATACCACCCTAGACACAGCCAAGGAGACCCTCTTTGTGGATGGGCCAAGAAAATATGTACCAGACTTTGCCCCAAAATGGAAAGGACCATACGATTTGGTAAAAAGTGGGGACACCTGTGCCTGCAGAGATATTAAAGGAAAAGGTACATGGAAGCACTGGACCCAACTAAAACCGTTTAAAGTCTCCAGTGACCAAACTAATGTCATTGACCATTCCCCAGGTGCAGATAGAAATGGCGGACAAGATGGCCATCCTGGGAGGAGTACAGACAACACAACCAAACAAACCACACAGAAGCATGACTGCACCGCCTGACAAAAACAAAGACTTTGACTGATACATTTTTCAGTTAAATAAAGTTATATACCTGTGTGTATTTTACTGTGTTTAAGTGTCATGACTGTTGGGAGCATGTCACGATTCGAAATAACCTCTTCAAAAAACCCACCTAAGCTTGCATGGGAACCAAACTGTCTGCTACCCACTGGCGCGAGCAGTGGAATCCCTATTTGTGGGCCCGGGTGTCATCCCCTCGCGACCGGTATAAGGTAGACACCTCGGGAATGCCATGTAAGAGGCAGATAGGGATATACAAACGGGGACTCCAGGGTAGATGTGTGCTGCTGGGCAGGACCACTGGCTCATGGGGCTGGATCCCCCAGCCTAGGGAAAGGAAAACTTATTTAAAACCCAGTAATTACCCACTCGGTTTCACAGGGCAGGGATGGGGATGCGTTTATGCCCTGGTTCCCAAAAATGACTCATGCGTCCGGACACAGTGCACTTATCAGCACTGTACAGTCACCAAGGGCCAGTTCACCTGCACCTGCAGTGAGCAGACATTCCTGAACATGACTGAGGGCAGACAGTTCACATGTGGTAAGTGCAATGGCACCCATGTCAACTCTACCACATGGATGTTACCTATTCAACATTATCAGCTGGTGGGGGAGTAGGGGGGCATCTGGGGGATCAGGAGCGACATGGGGTGACAGACAGACGGAAGGACAGGACAATGTATGTTACCGAGTGGCGAAGGGATTTGTTTAAGGCGACTTATACGACAGACACCCCAGACCTCCCAAACCTATTCGCGGTAGGGACAATTGCTCCCCTTACTGCACTGTGTCCCAGCGGGGGACATGTTCGGAGAAGGTCAGTGACATGTTCCATCAGCCAGGAGTTCTGTGCTGACTGGCAGGTCACCACTACTTTGGGGTCATCATTGGGAAACAGATTCTCAAGATCTCTATCTTTGGGGGGGGGCGCAGCAGGGGTCATCTGCACTAAAAAACGAAACTAACTTGTATGTGGCCTGACTATCGTAGGCAATAATACCACAAAAGCTCTGGAAGTAATTAATACACAGTTGACTGAACTTAGACTCTACACACAGTAAACACATTACGCAGTGAATTATCAATTAGCACAACAAGGGCCAGTTTGTATAACTATTGGTGATAATTGTATCACCCATGTTATTGATGACTTTTATAACATTACAGAAGCCATTAAGAATATCCAAGGCCAGCTAAATAATTTTCGACAGGGAGACACAATTACAGACAGCTGGCTAAATTGGTTGATAGGGTCCTCAAGATTTTACCTATTTGACACATGGGATAGTTCTCCTCATTGCAATCATGCCTGTATTCTTTGTGGGTCTCAGGTGTTTAAAGCTCTGCTGTAAAGCGCTGACGTGAACTGTACCAGCAGCGAGTGTCATCACGGAAGAGCCCCCAACGAAATTGGCACTCCTTAATACCCGTCGAGAGGAGGAGCTCCTCGAGATGACCTACTTCTCCATGTAAATTGAGTGGTCTATGGGAGATCGCCGAAGTCACCTCCTTGACCACAAAGGGGAGAGTGAAGTGGGAGATGGCATGGGAAAGGGTGACACTAGGCACACAGACACAGAAGATGGCCGCTGAACCATAAGTTGGCCACTTGACACACAAGATAGCCGCCAGACCACAATATGGAGAGAGACAGCAGAGCAAACACAGATACTGCCTGGAACCACCAGAATGCCAGCACAAAGCATTCACAACCTAGTTGATTAGTTTAAGGCAGGTGGGGGAGAGAATATACATGAGTAGCGTATACTGACTGAAGTATCTGGGTCTAGCCAACATTTTTAATAGAAATGCTAACAGTTTGATACGGACTCAATACAAAGTGCTAATAGCCAGGGCTGTCGTAATCATCCTTCTCAGGAAGAGCAATTAGCACCCATTACTATAGTAATGGACATCCAGGCAGACATTGAAACTGACAATGTCTGCGCTGAAACTGACAATGATCACACTGAAATTAACAAAGTCTGTGCTGGAACTGACAATGACTGCATCAAAACTATCAACGATTCTGCAATGTTTACAACAAACAATCTATGTTACAGAAACAATAACCTCATCACTGACTTATTATAATCACAAAATGTATAAAAGTATCTTGACATGTGCTCCGGGTTGAGAGAAGAGTCACAGCTGACCCACTGTGCTGTTGGTGCCTTTCTCTCCCCGGAGCTCCAGTATTTCCTTGTACAATAAACTCAGTTGCTGAACCCCGACTCTGACTCAGAGGCTGGTGATTTTCCCCACAACAGCGCCAATCAATTTTCCTGTCGCATCTTTTGTTACATATGTTTACACATTTCAACGAAAATGTGAGAGGTTTGAACGCTGATGCTATCTTCACTTCTCTCTTATCAAACACTTTGTGCAATCCTACATTCTCATTTTGAAAGGTGTTGCACAGAGTCTCCATGATCTTTACGTCCTTAAGAATGAAATTGTGTTGTGTACATGAAGAGAACACCATTGATAATTACAGATTCTGTTCTGCTTTGTGCCTTCTATGGGCATTGACATAGTCAAGTAGGTTAAATATTCCCTCGACATCTACCAAGACTGACAAAACAAGCTTCCAGAATGTGGTAGTCACTGAACTTAGTGCCAAAAAGTGTGGTGCTGGAAAAGCACAGCTGGTCAGGCAGCATCCGACCTTAGGTGCACAGGGCATTCAGAACAAAAACTGTTTGCCATCAACTTTGCTTCACTAGAGAGAGATAGCTGGAGATGGTTTGATCAGAAGACCCGCAAATAAAATAGGAACAGAAGTAGGCTGTTCAGCTTGTCAAGCCTGCTCCGCCATTCATTAGGATCATGGATGATCTGATATTCCTCACTTTCACTTTCCTGCCTTTTCCCTGTAACTGTTGATTCTCTGACTGATCAAGAATCTATCCATCTCAGCATTAAATATGCACAAGGACTCCTTCCCCACAAGTCTCTGTAACGAGTTCTAAAGACTCACAACCCTCTGAGAGAAGGAATTTTTCATCATCTCATTCTTAAATTGGCACCATTTATTCCACCACAAGTAAAGCTTTGTCAAAACTATGAAGTGATGAAATTATGCTGATGGTTCTTGGATCATCAGAAGTAAGTATTTATCGGGAAATGATAGCTTTTTTGTTTGTAGCAAGGTCAATTCAAAGTATAAGCTTGCCACCTTTGCGTTACACAATTATAGATTCAATATCCACAGAGAAAAAGCCAATTCACTGAATGATACTATCTGCTTCTAATATTTTTCAGCTCCTGACACACTTTCACATGGATTGCAAGTGGCAAGCGCCTCAGTTTTTCAAATCGGATAAAGTCGAAATGTTCATGCAAGGGGCAGGACAGCACTCCTTAATCTCCCCAAATCAAGCCAATAAGGCCGGTTAAAGCATGTGAAACCTGCATCCATCATGTATGTGTTTCAGTGAGGTCTTCAGGTTTGATTCCAAATCCATCAAAAACATTTACCCCCATAATGCTTCTGCTTCTGATGAACCTTTCCAGGGTGTCATTGAGATTGTGATGTTCTCCAAAACCAGATAATTCAGTCACGGAGTCATTGATTCATACAGTAGGGAAACAGACCCATTGGTCCAACTTGTCCATGCTGACCAGACATCTCAATCTGTCATAGCATTTGGCCCATATCCCTCTAAACCATTCCTATTTACCTACCCATCCAGGTGCCTTTTAAATGTTGTAATTGTACCAACTTCACCACTTCCTCTGGCAGCTTGTTCCATGCACACAGAATCATAGCATGTTTGAAGAACATCCAGAACAGCAGAGAGAGGAAGTTGTGAAAAATAGTGATGATAGAGTTTGTCTCTTAAAATAGGTACTTTCATAGTAATTTCAATGAGAAGTGATACTGAGATATCTGCCATGATCTTGTGTTTAAACCATTTGTGCTGGTAAACAAATGCCCCAATTCACTCTGAGCAAGAGTTAACCATTGGTCACAGAGTCAGAGTTATAGAGAAACAGATCCTTCAGTCCAACTTGTCCATGTCGACCAGATGTCCGAACCAAATCTCATCCCATTTTCCAGCACTTGTCCCATATCCCTCCAAACCCTTCCTATTCATATATCCATCCAGATGCCTTTTTGATGCTGCATTTGTACCACCCTCAACCACTTCCTCTGGCAGCTCATTCCATACACGCACCACCCTCTGTGAAAACGTTGCCCCCCCAGGTCCCTTTCACATCTTTCCCCTCTCACCCTAAACCTATGCCCTCTAGTTCTGGCCTCCCTCACCCCAGGGAAAAGACTTTGCCTATTTATCCTATCCATGCCCCTCATGATTTTATAAACATCTATGAGGTCACCCCTCAGCCTCCGACGTTCCAGGGAAAATAGCCCCAGCCTATTCAGCCTCTCCCTATAGCTCAAATCCTCAAACCCTGGCAACATCCGTGTATATCTTTTCTGAACCCTTTCAAAGTTTCACAACATCCTTCCAGTAGGAAGGAGACCAGAATTACATGCAATATTCCAAACATCCTGTACAGCCGCAACATGACCTCCCAACTCCTGTACTCAATGCTCTGACCAACAAAGGAAAGCATACCAAACGCCTTCTTCACTATCCTATCAACCTGCGACTCCACTTTCAAGGAGCTATGGACCTGC
>NC_057711.1:70443347-70471017 GCF_004010195.1 Chiloscyllium plagiosum
ATTCTCCTGTTCCCTGGATGCTGCCTGACCTGCTGCGCTTTTCCAGCAACACATTTCCAGTGTATAAGTCCTGCCAAGATTTGCTTTTTCAAAATGCAGCACCTTGCATTTATCTGAATTAAACTCCATCTGTCACTCCTCAGCTCATTGATCCATCTGATCAAGAGCCCGTTGTAAGCTGACATAACTTTCTTCACTGTCCACTACACCTCCAATTTTAGTATCACCTGTAAATGTACTAACTACACCTCCTATGTTCACATCCAAATCATTTATGTAAAAATGACAAAAAATAGTGGACCCAACACCAATCCTTGTGGCACTCCACTGGTCATAGGCCTCCAATCTGAAAAGCTACCCTCCATCACCACCCTCTGTCTTCTACCTTTGAGCCAGTTCTGTATCCAAATAGCTAGTTCTCCCTGTATTCCATGAGATCTAATTTTGCTAACCAGTCTCCCATGGGGAACTTTGCGGAACACCTTGCTGAAGTCCATATAGATCACTTCTACCGCTCTGCCCTTTTCAATCCTCTTTGTTGCTTATTCAAATAAGAAGGGCTTCCTGAAGAAGGGCTTATGCCCGAAACGTCGATTCTCCTGTTCCCTGGATGCTGCCTGACCTGCTGCGCTTTTCCAGCAACACATTTTCAGCTCTGATCTCCAGCATCTGCAGACCTCACTTTCTATTCAAATAACTCAATCAAGTTTGAGAGACATGATTTCCCATGCATTCTGACTATCCCTAATCAGTCCTTGCCATTCCAAATATATGTAAACCCTGTTCATCAGGATTCCCTCCAACAACTTGCCCACCAGTCTATAGTTCCCTGGCTTTTCCTTACCAACGTCCTTAAATAGGGGTTCCACGTTAACCAACCTCTAGTCTTCCAGCACCTCACCTGTGTCTACCAATGATACAAAGTGTTGAACTGAGAGTCCTCTTCATTTTAGCCATGAATTACACCTTTTTTTCCCTTGAGTTAGTATGATGGTATGAATCAATGGGCACTTCTGCAATTCAGGTACAGTTTTGACTGTGTCCAACTGTAATAGAGCATGTGTTAATAAGGTTGTTGAAGTCTCTTTTTTTTTATTAACCCTTACACTTGAGCTGGTTGGGCAGGTTTTGCCTGCAGTTGAAAGGTCAGGGATACATTTGTGGAATCTTTCTGAATTAAAACATAGACTGCCAAAGTTGTAACTTTTTCCATAGTTAATCATTATCTTCCATGAAGAGACATGATACATGCTTGAAATATTTTCAAATAATTTGTCACAAATTAATACATTGATTAGTGTGCCAAATCTATATGTAGAGACCATTTGGTACCAGGCTGGCCCTTTTTGTTTATTGGGCTCACCATTTCCCCAGCATCTCTGGTGGAACAAATATCATTTAATTGTGACGCTTTTCTTTGGCACAAACTATTTTTCATATGCACTTGCCTCCATAACAAACATAGATGTGTCTTCCATCCGCTGTTTCAATAATAATTGCCCTTCTACTCGGATATTGCATGGCAATTGCTTTCTTATGGATGACTGCTCTCTTTGATGGTTTGCAGACATTGTGTCAAAATTAATGGATTTGAATAAGGGATGTACAGTAATGCAAACTGAGTAGACAGCTTTGCCTGTATGCTCAAGTTGTCTTGAATCTTTCTGTGCAAATGTTTGTTTTGAAAAAACTCATTTCAAGTTTCCAAACTTTGAATAAGAAACAGTTATTTGAGCTGAGGCACATTTTAAAAGGCACAGGACATTTTGCAAAATCATGAGGAAGGTAATTGGAGAGCCAAAAATTAAGAAATTGGCCTTGATAGAAGAGTTGGGTCTTTGAGATTCTAGTAAAGTGATATGAGAGAAAATCTGCTACAACAGAGGATGAAGCTATAACTGACACTGGTAGGATGAAGGACAGAGGATACATAAGGGGAAGGTTTTTAAAATATAAGCGTGAGCATCTGAAATATAGCACTCAGAGGGACTCAAAGCTGATTTAGACCAAAAATGCTGGTGACGATGAGGTAGAACAAACTGGGTGACAAGAATATGTTAGACAAGAAGATGCACTGAGTTAAGGGCAGAAATGGTAGATGTGTCAGAGGTGACCACAGGCTTTCTTAGAGAGGATGTAGGATTGAAAGTTCAATTCATAGCCCACCAAGATACGCCGATTGTGAACTTGCTCAGATTGACCATATTCAGTAACATCCATGTTTAATCTTTACAGAGGATTTCTTGGTCCAAATTTCAGGGAATTTTAGAAATACTGCAACTTCATTAGTATTTTAATACAGGGCTGTCAAATTACTTGGGGAGGTGATGACCTACTGGTATTGTCGCCAGACTGTTAATCTAGAGACCAAGTTAAGGTTCTAGGGACCCAGGTTTGAACCCAGCCACAGCAGAGGGTGGAATTTGAATTCAATAAATATATGGAATTTATAATCTAATGATGACCATGAATCCATTGTAAATTGTCATAAAATCTATCTGGTTCACTAATGTTCTTGAGGGAAGGAAATTTCCATCCTTAGCTGGTCTGGCCTACTTGTGACTCCAGGTGCATGGCAATGTGGTTGACTCTTAACTGCCCTATGGGCAATGAATGCTGGCCTAAGCTAGTGATACCCTCATCCTGTGAATGAAATTTTTTAAAAAAATTAAAGAAAAAAATGGCCAGAATTCACCATCACTATTCCTCAAAAATGGACAACAATCGCTGGACCCAGTACATATCCAGTAATTCAGTCCTTTACCTTGATTTTAATTCATTTATGGGATATGGGTGCCTCTGACAAGGCCAGCACTTAATGCCCATCCCCAATTGTCCAGAGGGAAGATAAGAATCAGCCACATTGCTGTGGATCTGGAGTCATGTTTAGGCCAGACCGTGTAAAGATGACAGTTCCTTTCCCCAAAAAGCAATCGTGACCTAGATGGGTTTTCCCAGGAATCAAAATCAGTTTCACAATCATCATTAGACTCCTAACCCACCTTTTTTTATTGGATTCAAATTCCACCATGACAGGACTGTGAACCCAGGTCCCAGGATAATTACCTGGATCTCTGGATTAAAAAAGTTTACCACTCAACCATCACTTTGCCCTATTGAAATCGTCCCACATAAACATTCAATTAGAACTCATTGAACTGCTGAGGACTGGCTAATAATAATATTGATCTCATTATAAAAGCATTTCACAAAGTGATAATTATTCAATGTGGTGTATTTGGTCTGTTCTGAGAGGCTGCTAACCAGCCTTACTGTCCACCAAAAGATAATTTTATATTTGTTAAATATTAAATCTCTACATTAGGATTTTAAAAATCTACATTTTTAAAATAATGTTTTAAAAGCTTGTTTCCAATATTTCAGGTAACATTTAATCTCCTTTGTGTATATTTCATTTATTTCACCCTCTGCAAAATATATTCTAAACAGAAAGGTAGTTGTGCATTTTACTCCTGCTTTGTAATCTGTGAGAAGACCTGTGTGGTTGTAAACTCATATCTTCTTTAATTAGCACCAGATTCAAACTAAAAATCAGTAAAATAGGAATTTGCATCATAGAGTGTGTTTAATGTTTATTGGCAGTTTCCTGTGAGATCATCAGCAAAAGCCATCTGACTACGAAACCTGATCCAGTAGTATTTTAATAATTACTGATAATCTTCAAACAGGAAACAAATTACGAGATAACATTTCCAGTATCAAATTAATGATGAGATATTTAACTTGAATATGGCATGTCCACAGAGAACTTTAAAAAAATTAGGCTATTTTTTGCACCATAATTGTCCTTTGAATTAACTTCATACATTAATCAGTTCAACAAATGCCATATTAATGATTAACTGCATTCAGCAGCGTTCTTTTATAATTAATTTCATACTTTAACATATATTGCATGTACAATTTCGCAGAAGCTAAATGCTTTGTTAACAATGTGATAAACATAGGAAAGGCTGAGGGTTCATTTGCATTAAAAAATTGAATTGTTTTATTTTTACTGGAAAAATTTATATTTGGAACTTGTGTACCAGTTCCTGGAATAATGTACATAAATACCTTCTAATACTATTATCGGTTCAACTTAAGTACATCATAAAGAGAAGCAGTGAGGTATCAGATTCTGAACATCGGATTTTTTTCATTTATGTGGTGAAATTGAGCTCTTAATATTCAAACAGTATCATTTTTCAATGCTTGGAGTGCTAGTCCAGCAGTTTATCCATAATGCAAATTAATGTTTAAAATCTGTGTTGAGTTTTTGCTCCTTTGGGTGTTCAATTCTCATTGTGCAGCTGAGAGTTTAGGTGGATAACCTGATTCCCCATTTTCTCTTAATTCTTTTAATATAATCACCCACTAGGAGGCACACAGCAACTGCTCTGGCACAATTTTCTCTTGACATACTCTGCAGCAATATTGCATTTGTACTCCATATTGCTTCCAGTAGCATTCCGAAATGTTTTGTTTTGCTGCCTTTCACTGATTATTTTACTTCTTGACATATTAGTAGGAATTCTCCAAAATCCATCGCAATTTCAGGTGATAATGTTTGTTTTATGAATGAGGATTACCTCCACCCCACTTCCATCAGAAGTGTTAACAGATTTTCCTGTACACCCCACAGTTTCTGGTGCTTTCCAGAATTGCCACATGGAAGGTACAAGTAGATTTTAGTGAATGACATTATATATCAAGGAGAAGCAGAGGCTTTCAATCATCAATGGGAAGTTTTGACTGCACACATCTTTGGAGGTTTCATCAACAGAGGACCTTCATTCCCTCATGAAGTCAGGAGTAGGAATGTTCGCTGATGATTGCACAATGTTCAGCACCATTCACGATTTCTCAGATTCTGGAGCAATTCACGTCCAAACACAGCAAGACCTGGACAATATCCAGGCTTGGGCTTACAAGTAATATTCACACAACACAAATGACATGGAATGACCATCTCCAATAACAAGACATTTGAACTATTGCCCCTTGACATCAAAGGCATTACCATCCACTCTCCCACTATCACTATCCTGTGGGATACCATTGACCAAAGCCCGAACTGGACTAGCCATATAACTACAATAGATACAGCCCAGAGGCTAGAAGTACTGCAGTGAGTAACTCTCTTCCTGACTCTGTCCACAATCTACAAGACAAGTCAGAAGTGTGGTGGAATGCATCCCAGTTGCCTGAATGGGTGCAGCTCCAAGCAGCTAACTTGGTTGGCACCACATCTGCAAACTGCCACTCTCTTCACGCATTTAGTAGCAGCAGTACATATCACCTACAAGAAGCACAGAGGAAATCAAGGTTCATTAGACAACACTTTCCAAATCTGCAATCACTACCATCTAGAATGACAAGGGCAGCAGATACATGGGAGTGCCACCAGCTGAAAGTTCCCCTTCAAACCACTCACCATCCTGACATGGAAATATATCATCGTTACTTCAACATCACTGGGTCAAAATCCTGGAATTTCCTAACCTAACTGTATTTTGATTCTAGCTACAGTACATGGATTGTTGCAATTCAAGAGGCAATTCAGTCATTTCTCAAGGACAATTATAATGGACAATAAATTCAACCCCAGCCAGCAAAGCTCATCTGTGAATTTTTAAAAAAATCTCATTAAATTTTCTGGTGCTGCAAAATTGTTCCTGATTCAGCACATGGAAGTTTCTTTATTGGCAGTGGTGAGGTCCTCGAGACTGGAATTTCACCAGGAGCCTATCATGCTGCCAATGTAGAAAAATTGATACGTGCTCGAGTGGGCTCAGTGGAGCAAGTGGAAGGAATAGCATTCAATCCATCTTGTGCAAAAACCAGGAATTAAAGCAATAATATTGGGCATATTAAAAGCCTAACTGGATCTGGTGTAAAGAAAGTTAAAAGTCTTTGTTCAGGTTGCTGAAGAGTGGGATTTCCTTCATGAGAATCATTTATTTAAACCATGAAGAGAAAGAGTCACTCAGGAATACCTTAAAGAAGCAGGAATCATTTAGTTGCAAACAATAGTACTTTTACCTAAGCTCTGGATCACTTTGGTATCCAGTAGCTTCCATATTCTGAGCTGCATCATATCACCCAACCTTCTATCATTTTAAAAGTTATTAATTAATCACTCTGATATCCCCATTCTTAACACTTCATTATAATTGTTTATGCATCTTATATCTAACAAAGTTGCAAACGATAGGACACCTACAGTGAAGCCACAAAAAAAAACAAACAAGAATCCTCATTTTCGATGTAAAACAGACAAAACCTGTTATTACTGCAAAATACAAGTTTGTTTTTAAGCAAGCAAAAAAAAAATCATATTTGGAAGCTATAGTATCAGAAACAATACAGCCAGGAAGGTGTAATTTCAGAGATAGGCCAAAGAGAACACAACATTTTATATCTCTGGGAAAATAGTTTCCAAGCTCGATAATAAATCAAAAGCTGATCAGATCGGGAGCAAAGTCATTTTGCTCCTCCTCCACAAGCTTCAGCTCCTCAACTCAGATATAAAGTTGCTTGAGCTTGAAATAAGTACTTTTACCTAAGCTCTGGATCACTTTGGTGTCCAGTAGCTTCCATATTCTGAGCTGCATCATATCACCCAACCTTCTATCATTTTAAAAGTTATTAATTAATCACTCTGATATCCCCACTTCATTATAATTGTTTATACATCTTATATCTAACAAATAATTTGTAAGAAAAAAGATGAACTGAAGACCTTACTTTTACTCAAAAGTCCAGAAATACTCATCAATCCTACTCATTAATTAACTGCTTTGCTTAGCAAAACCAACTAAACACCCTTCTGCTGCTTAATACACTTGATTCAAGCACCCTATTGTAACTTACACTCATGCTAAGTCACACTAAATTGGCGACTTATATATACTGCACAAAGGGTTAGGGGTCAGTTAATGATGATCCAGTTTCGACTGGTTCATAATTATACTGCTCCACTAATGAAATCCAACAAAATAAACCTGTTCAAATATAGGGTGTAGGTTTGCTCACTGACCTATAGGTTTGATATCCAGACATTTCATTACCTGGCTAGGAAACATCATCAGTGGCAACCTCCAAGTGAAGCAAAGCTGTTGTCTCCTGCTTTCTATTTACCTTTCTCCTGGATGGGGTTCCTGGGGTTTGTGGTGATGTCATTTCCTGTTCATTTTCTGAGGGGAAACAAACGGGAAATGACATCACCACAAACCCCAGAAACCCCATCCAGAAGAAAGATGTAAATAGAAAGCAGGAGACAACAGCTTCGCTTCACTTGGTGGTCGCCACTGATGATATTATCTAGCCAGGTAATGAAACGTCTGGATATCAAACTTATACCCTAAATCTCAACCTGAGCTACAAACCTTCATAAACCTTGCACCTGTTCAAATCCTGCAATGACTGAATCTAAACTCCAGATTTCACTTGTAGGCCAACCTAGAAAAAGCTAAGTTAGGTGAAATTAAGTTTGTAAAAATTAATGACTTTGATTTTTTCTTACCAAACAAATTATGCCCTCAATCGAAGTTATTAAGAATTGGCTGTTTATTTATAATATTTATTAAATAGACAGGAAAGATATATAGCCAATGACCATGAAGGTGGGTCACTGATCCCAGAGGATTAATAGATGGCTGCATAGAGAACGTTGATGTCAGTCGCTGTGATGGCAGCATCCTGCTCAATTGCCTAATGGCTAAAGAAACTTCTTCCATCTTCCTTGGTTTATTTTCTATCTGAAGGAGGCAGCTGTTCGTCCTCCAGCTTAAAGTCACCTTTTTAGTTTATGTCATGCTGAGGGTCATCTCCTGGTCCCTGTCTTGAACAAATAAAGGACACAAGGCACCATCTTACAAACTTGTCAATGGCAGCATGGAAACTGGAAACAAGCGATCTTGATGTTTTCAGAGACTTCTTATATATTTCCAGAAAAAAAAATAAAACAGTTTCTTTGTGAGGTGATTATATGCTATGCCTATCAAATTTCATTTGTATTTCTATATTTAGTCTCAAATGTATACTTGATTAAAGACTCAATTTCTTACAGTGATCACTTTATGAACATCCCCACTCACATCACAAGTGCTTTACCATTTACATTTTTGTTCCGTTTCCACCTTTTTTTTTGTCTTCAGCCTCCTGCAGTGTTCCAATGAATCAGAGTGAAAACTCAGAGATCAGCACCTTACTTTTCAACGAGTGACTTTGCAACTTTTGAGACTTTTCAGGAAGATTCCTGAAGAAGGGCTTATGCCCGAAATGTCGATTCTCCTGTTCCTTTGATGCTGCCTGACCTGCTGCACTTTTCCGGCAACACATTTTTAAGTGCTGATCTCCAGCATCTGCAGTCCTCACTTTCTCCAAGATGGATCTAAAACTGGCTTCATGGTAGGAAACAGACAGTGGTGTTAGAAAACCATGTGAATGGAGGCCATTGTACGGTGGCTTACCACAAGGATCAGTGCTGGATCCCTTATTGTTCATGACATGTATAAATCATTAGATTAGATTTCCTACAGTATGAAAACAGGTCATTTGGCCCAACCGGTCCACACCAACCCTCCAAAGAGTAACCCACCCAGACCATTTCCCACTGACTAATTCACCTAACACAATGGGCAATTTACATGGCCAATCCACCTGACTTGCACATTTTTGGATTGTGGGAGGAAACCAGAGCACCCGGAGGAAACCCACGCAGACACGGGGAGAATGTGCAAACTCCTCACAGACAGTTGCCCGAGGCTTGAATCGAACCCAGGCCCCTAGCACTGTGAGGCAGCAGTGCTAACCACTGAGCCACTGTGCTGCCCGTGATATAGATGAAAATATTGGGGGGGGGGGGCATTAATGAACAACATTCCCTCTAAACTGTGTAGCTGCTCTGATGTTCTGTACATTGCAACCAGCATTGACACACTGGAAGTCTTTGGATACACAGCCAATAAGAATATTGAAAGGAACACAATGATAAGAAAGTTTGCTAATGACACAAAAGTTAGCTGGGAACTTCGTAATGAGGTCTTAGGTTACAGAAGGATATGGACAGGTTGATCATTTTTGCAGATCAGTGGCAGATGGAATTTAACCCTGAAGACTGTGAGGTGATGTACTTTGGAAGAAGACAAAAAGGGAGTACATTGATTCATTAAGGCAGCTGGACAAGTTAATAAGGTAGACGCAAGTGAGTACTGCAGATGCTAGAGATCAGAGTCAAGGTTAGTGGTACTGGAAAAGCACAGCAAGTCAGGCAACATCCAAGGAGCAGGAAAATCGACATTTTGGGCAAAAGCCCTTCATCAGGAATGATTCCTGATTAAGGGCTTTTGCCCGAAAAGTCGATTTTCCTGCTCCTCAGATGCTGCCTGACCTGAGATTAATAAGGTAGTTAACAGGCATAGAAGACGCTTACTCTTTACTAATCATGGCTTAAAGTATAAGAGCAAGGAGGTTAAAATGAACCTGTACAAAACTTTAGTTCAGCTGCAGATGGAGTATTATGTGCAGTTCTGGTCACCTCAGGATAGGAGGAGTGTGATTGTGTTGGAAGGTGTGCAGAGAAGATTCACCAGGATGTTCACAAAGGAGCATTTTAGCTATGAAGACAGGCTGAATAGGCTTGTGGTGGTGTCTTTACAACAGAGAAGGCTGAGAGGAGACCTGATTGAGGTGTATAAAATGGTGATGGACAGGGTGGTTGGGAAACAGCTATTTCCCTCTGTTGAGGAATGAGTGAAAATAATTTTAAAGTGACAAGCAGGAGGTTTAGAGGAAATTTGAAGAAATTTCTTTGCAGCCAGAGGGTGGTGGGATCTGAATGCACTGCCTGGGAAGGCAGTAGAGTTTTTTTTTAAATCTTGAAAAAGTACTTTAATGAATATTTGAAATGTCATAATATTCAGAGCTATGAGCCAAGTGCTGGAAAGTGGAATTAATGTAGATTGGTTTGCTCAGACTCAATGGGCCAAAGGACTTCTTCTGTTCTGTAAGATATTTTGACTGAATGGTTTTATTATTAACCTGCAAATCCTTCTGCCAATAACACGTGTCAAGATTGAGATTCCTGGTCAACCAAGTGAGGAAAATAAAGCTGGATTCTCTGCCATCACTAACCTTAACTCGAACCTTTTATTCCTACATATATGTTTTATTCATAAAATATAAAATAAAATATAATTCATAAAAGAACTACAAACCATTTGACATGAACTTGTAGACTTTAAGAAAGTTCAACTTCTCCTAAATGTAACTAATTCTACTCTATACAGTTGTAATAGTCTTAATATTTGCAAATTAAATTCCCCATTAGGTATACAGATTGAGAACCCAGCAACATGAATATGAAAATGCATATTACCATAGGAATGTATACTCCCAAAGTCATCTGTAAGACACCACCACCGCATTGCTTACTTATGAAGCTACGCATCCTAAATAAAAAATGAAAATTTATGTTTCATGAAATGCAAATTTTATTAGATAAGAAAAAATGTGTGACATGGCCAAAGGGGTGAGAATTAGTTAAGACTCTACAGCTTTTCCTTCATCCTAAATGCTATCGGTATTAGCTTATGGAAATGCAGCTTGTAGAAAACATTGTACTGCTTTGATAACACAATATAGTGAAGGACTGGAAGTGAATCAGTATCAATGGACTTTGAGGCACAACAGGAATAACAGCTACTGGAATCAAAGAGACATTCAGTGACAGTAAATGCCATGAGTAAGATTTAAAAACAATGGATAAAGGAAATGGCAGAATTAGGTAATCTGTTTATGGAAAGTCACCAGTTGAAGAACAGAGGACAAAACAATTAATGTTGATAAGAAGCTGATATCCACAAGAATGTTATCTTTCCCTTGTCCTTTCTTCATCATAATACAGAGGTCTCTGCCCAGTGAGCCATTTCTTATTACTTCAGCATATATTTGTTCGTTCCTCTCCATTTGAAAGTAAAATGTTTTTCACATTATTTCAGACAAGAAAATCATTAAAATACAGGATAAGTGCAAAATAATTTTCATGCTTAAAAAATATTATCCAGCAGGAAAATTTGAATTGATTTAATAAAATGAAATAAAATATAAACTTTTATAATGATATGTAAAACAGCTGAAATTATTATTGAAAGCTTTTTCTAAAGGTCCATTAAATGAATGTTAGTATACAGGTTCAATATAATAGGTGCATTTTTTTACTCTTTCACTCATGGAATGTAGACATTGCTGGTTGGTCCAATATTTAGTGCCCTCCATAGGTGCCCTTGCGAAGATGGTAGTGAGCTGCCTTCTTGAATCACTGCCGTCTGTGTGTGTAGGTTTACCCACAATGCCTTTACGGAGGGATTTTTCACTGGCAGTAAAGGAACAGCAGTACATTTTGAAGTCAGGGTGGTGAGTGCTCTCATTATCTGCTGCTCTTGTTCTTCTAGATGGAAGTAGTCATGGGTTTGGAAGATACTGTCTGAGGTGCCTCAGTTAAATTCTGCTATCAGTACACCGCTATTCAGCTTCAGTGATGGAAGGACTGAGTATTGCTGGATGTGGTGTTAGTTAAGCAGGCTGCATTATCCAGGATGGTGTGAAGCTTCCTGAATGTTGCTGTTCAGACTTTAATAATGTAGGAAGATGTGTGATTGCTTTCTTCTCCCTCAGGATTTATATGTACATCCCTATACCAACTTGAAGGCACATTGAAAGATGGGACAAAATACCAAATGGAGAAATTATCCAAGTAAACTCAACGCATCTGTCTTTAACCCAGCCAAATCATTATAATTTTATGAGAAGGTGAGGCCTGCAGATTCTGGAGATTTAGAGTTGGAAAGTGTGGTGCTGGAAAAGCACAACAGGTCAGGTAGCATCTGAGGAGCAGGGGAGTCGAGGTTTCAGGCATAGGCTTATGCCCAAAACGTTGACTCTCCTGCTCCTCGAATGCTGCCTGACCTGCTGTGCTTTTCTAGCGCCACACTTTTAGACTCATTATCATTTTATGTCAAGGTTGGGCATCAATTGAATGGCAGCAGGCCTGGCAGAGCCCCATATGATAGATGTAAAGGGCATATCCAAAGATAGACTGTAAGGGTGCTGAGAGATGGAAAGTGCAATGGGATGCTTTGAGAAAGCATTGATGCCCGTAACCCCCGGCCTCTGGACCCTCAGCCCTCCTCATACCAGGAAGTATCTCCCAGTCCACCCTGTTAGCATCGGGTGCCCTCTTTCACCACTGATGTACCTCATTTCAAAATCATGTGTGCTCCCCAGCACATGCACAGCATTGCATTTATGCATGACGCCACATGTAAATTAAATCACATTTATGTTTAGAATTTTGCACAAGCCTGTTCTTGAATTAGCACACAGGAGGTTGCAGCTGTCAGCAAATGCTGCCTTTCTCAAATAACTTGAAGAACGGCTCCACATTATTTTTCTCAATTTTTGCTCGGGCCTCTGCAAATATAAACATCAGTTCACTGGACTTTGACTTATGGTTCAGATTCACCTCTTAGCTCCATCAGGCAATGCTAACTTCAATTTACTGTCCAATTCAATCAACCTGTGATTTGAAAGTTCCCTGATGACTGTCAAAGTGAAGACTGCCACTTGGTGGAAATTCATTGCCATGTCTTAAATGCAATACAGAACCAGCCAGAATTCCTTCACCTGTTTCATTTACCAATACCACATCCAAATCCAGATTGCCACTGTTTCAAAATTGATCTCGGGTAAGCCTCAAACTGTCACTGAGTTAGCACATTGGAACTGAAGCCCTGCTATTCTCAGAGTCCTTTTGAAAGTTAACTATTTTATGGAAGTACACAAAATTCTCCAATTATCCTATTGTTTTAGACTAGAGTTATCAAAAATTATGGGCCAGGTTTCTGTACTTAAAAATTCCTATCTATGATAAATAAACAGATTCTAGTCAAACAGAGACTCTGAAATCTTGATATATAATTCTATTGGTTAAAAATCTAACTCACTTTGAAAACAATCCCTACCCACTCATGCAGCAGACAGGCACAAAAATTATTAATAGTATGGTGAAGGAAAAAAATGGCAAGGCAATTCCATGGTCACTATCCCCAGGGTAATAGAGTCATACAGCACAGAAACAGAACCTTCTGTCCAACCAGTCGATGCTGAACATAATCCCAAACTAAACTAGTCCCACCTGCCTGCTCCTGGCCTATATCCCTCCAAACAAGTACACAAGTACACAAACTCAAACATATAAATAGAAAGCAGGAATCATGTATACTGCTTTGCCTGAGGCCCACTGAAGATGTTACCTAGCGGGGTGATGAAACATCTGGAAATGAATCTCCCAGCTCAGCGAGCAAACCTGAGCTACAAATCTACTCAAAACTCGCTTTTTCATTATTTTATAAATTTCTATCGAATTGCCTCTCAACCTCCTACGCTTCAGTGTAAGAAGTTCCAGCCAATCCAACCTTTCTTTTTAACTCAAACCTTCCATCGAGGCAACATCCTGGTAAATCTCTTCTGAACCCTCTCCAGCTTAATTATATCCTGCCTATAACTGGGTAACCAGAACTGGACATAGTACTCCAGAAGATGCCTCAACAATGTCCTGTACAACCTCAAGATAACTTCCCAACTCCCAGACTCAAAGGACTGAGCAATGAAGGCAAGCATGCCAAACACCTTTTTAACCACTATGTCTATATGTGACGCAAACTTTAAAGAATGATGTACCTGCAGTCCTAGGTCTCTCTGTTCTACAACACTACCCAAGGCACTACCGTTAATTGTATATCCCCTAACCTTGTTTGTTGTACCAAAACGCAATGTCTCACATTTATTCAGGTTGAACTCCATCTGCCATTTACCAGCCCATTGACGCATTTGATCAAGATCCCATTGTAATCTTAGAAAACCTTCTTCACTGTCTACAGAACTTGTGGCTTCTTGATCTCTCTTCTCCAAGTACCTTTCATTTACTTACAGGAGGTGTGAGGTACTGGTTCACTAATTGCAATCTCTAACTTATTGGTTAAAAGTAACAGCTTACATCAATTGATGAGGAAAAATAAACTGTCTTTCTTCAGGCATTCTTTACTGGGGAGAGAATGGCAGCACCTCCTTTTTTTGGAGATCTAAAGGCTTCTGATGTTCACACCCACAAGCTGTTCAGCTGCCTGGGAGTCAATCATCTTGTTGTTGGCAGGTAGTAAGCCTTTGTCATCACCAACTGGTCACATACCACAGACCAATCATCAGCTGCTTGTTGCTGGCTAAATCAACCAAAGTACACACTTCGTAATATTGATATATCTGCAGTAATCTGTCTCGTCTGCTTGAACAAGCAATAGTATAAATAGCACTTGCAATAAGTGTTCATAGAATCCTTACAGTATGGAAGCAGGCCATTCAGCCCATCATGTCCACACTGACCCTCCAAAGAGCATTTAAACCAGACCCACTGCCCCGCTCTAATCCCACATTTTCCCTGTCAAATCCATCCGACCTACACTTTTTGGACTGTGACAAGAAACTAGAGCACCTGGAGGGAACACGTGCAAACACAGGGAGAATGTGTGAACTCCATAGAGACAGTTGACCGAGGTTGGAATCTAACATGGGACTCTGGCACTGTGAGGCAGCAGTGCTCACCTTTGAGCCACCATGCAAAATATTGGTAACTTGTGTTTAAAAGGTGCAGCAACCCCTTCCACAATCCTTATTTTTTAAAAAAAATAAAGTCCTTTTCCCATTTCATCCCACAATCAAAAAATACTGAAAAATAGAGAAGATATAGTCATTACGCTGGGCACTGATTGACATCACAATTCACTAATACTAGAAACACTAGAATATCCATTACAGAATGTTCAAATTTAGAATGTCCAGAAATATAATACTGTGTTATTATTTTGTGAGTTGCTACATTTATAGAAGCTAATACACAAATGGGCATTCTACTCTCCTTAGCCCTTCCATCTGTTTTCTTATCAGTCACCATCTGTGTACAAGTGGTCAAAGGCTTCCTGATCAGTCTGAAACTGTGCCAGCATCCTTTTGTGTCAGAGGACGTAACTTCTGCCTATTAATGAGATCTTCACCTGCCTGCAACAAGCTCTGCCAACATATTGCGAAAACCTTGGATTAAAATGGACTTAGACATGGAGGTAGCACTCTGCCCCACTTTAAAAAAAACATGAGACACCCGTTCTCATTGAGCACAGGAGCAATTTAAATCAAGGCCTAAATGTCCAACTAATGCATAGCAACATCAATAGAATATTGAACTTTATCACCAGAAAGGAGAAAGTATTCAGAAAATGTCTTAAACAAACTGTGCAGGGCCTTGGTCAGATCACTCACTGAATGACATGAATAGCAATTCCTCTTGGAACTGTAATGAAAAAAAAACAATCAATCAGCTATCAGTTGTACACTTTGTACAAGCTCTTTTCAATGACTTTGATGAAAAAGAAAATCAGGTAGAATATATAACAGCCTATCCATTTTCTATCACCTAATTCTGCTTTTCAGGTTCCAAAGAAGATGTTCAAGTGTTAAAAACAGTACACAGACATGCCATGAAGCTGATTCCCAGCCTTGGAACACTCATTTATGGTAAAACGTGAGCTCTACAGATTTCTAAGAAGATGTCAGAGATACCATACTTCCAAGCTGCATTCCAGAACCAAACCACTAGATGTGTAAAAATGTTTTGTCTCACCTCACGTTTACTTCTTTTCAAATCCCTTCAAATCTATACCCTCTCATTCTTGATCTATTTACAGACAGGAAACTTTCTCCAAATATACTGTATCTGGATTTCTCACAATGTTGTAAACTTCAATCAAATCTCTTCTTAGCCATTTCCTTGCCAGAAGAATCCCAATTTTGCCAATCCATCTTCATAACAAAAGCTTCTCACCCCTAGAACCATTTTTGTAAACAATGTCTGTGCTCTCTCCAATACATTCAAATCCTTCTTAAAGTATGGAACACAGAACCAGACACAACATTCCAGCAGAGGTCTAACTAATGTCTTAAACATTTTCAATATCTCCTCCCTGCTGTTATACTCTGCGCCATTGGTAGTCAATCAAGAATACTCAATTATTTATTGACTGCAATATTCAGTTTTCCTATCAGCTTTTAATGACACTTGCGACCCAATTCTGTTTGCTTCTACTTGCCTTTAATAGTAGTCGCATTTATTTTATACTGTCTCCCCATATTCTTGTTCTTCACATATACATCAAAATGCATCACCTGATATTTCTCTGGATTGAACTTCATCTGCCACCTATCCACCCACTCCACCAACCTGTCAATGTCCCTTTGAAGTTCTATTTTTTCCTCATACTTTCCAATGCTTCTACGTTTTCATCATGCACAAATCTCAAAATTAACCCATGCAATTCAAGATCTAAATCATTATTATTAATCAGGACATGCAAGGATCCCAATATCAATGCCTGGAGAACTCCACGACAAACCTTCCTCCAGCCTCCATTTCTTATCATTCAATGAATTTGCTGTCCATATTGCTTTTGTCCTTTTATTCCATGAGCTATAACTTTTCTCACAAATTTGTTTTTGTGACACAGTATCTAACATCTTTTAGCTCCATGTGCACCATGTATTACCTTCAATCATTTTGTGTTTCTGCTCCAAAGAACGCAGGCAAGTTAGTTAAGCATGAAAGAAACTCATACAGGTTGTCTGTAGTTAACTCATATTTGTCCATTACTTTTATCTCTAATGATGGTTTCTAGAAGTTTCCCCATGACTGAAATTAAACTAACTTGTCCAGAATATATGAGCTTCTCTTTCCAAGCATTTTTGAACAAGAGAGTCATGTTTGCAATTTTCCTGTCCTGCGGAACCACTCCTGCTCCATGGAAATCTGAAAGATTATGGACAATACTTCTTCAATTTCCAATTTGTCGTATAACTTCTGGAACTGAAAGGCGACAGGTTTCAACCTTACTAATGTGACCCCTTAACTTGGATTTTCTGTTCTTCAATTTTTCTTCTTCAGGTTCTTTTCATTTTATGAGAGGCAAAAGGGATTAGTACACTAACTTAAAACTTTCTTAGCACTTGTCAAAAGCCACAGCTTACACTAACTAATGAAGGAAAATAAATTGGCCTAAATTAGAGAGAAAGACACACCATCTGCTGTTTCAAGAAGTCCAAGTGCTTCTGTCAGTATCATGGATAACCACAAGCTGTTGAGATGCCTGGTTGCAAATACATAGCTGTTCTCCAGCTGAAGGCCTTTAGATTAGATTACTTACAGTGTGGAATCAGGCCCTTCGGCCCAACAAGTCCACACTGCCTCGCCGAAGCACAACCCACCCATACCCCTACATTTACCCCCCTTATCTAACACTACGGGCAATTTAGCATGGCCAATTCACCTGACCTGCACATCTTTGGACTGTGGGAGGAAACCGGAGCACCCGGAGGAAACCCACGCAGATACGGGGAGAACGTGCAAACTCCACACAGTCAGTCGCCTGAGGCGGGAATTGAACCCAGGTCTCTGGCGCTATGAGGCAGCAGTGCTAACCACTGTGCCACCGTGCCGCCTTTGTTATCCACAACTTGTCAAAACCTCACAGACCAATCAGCAACCTACTGCTGGCCCAATCTCACCTTGTGTGTGCCACTATTCTCCCGACTCAGTTCCCCACAAGCCCTCCAGTGCCAACCTATCGACGAACAGCTTCTCCCACTATTTGAACAATGCAACATTGTAAACACAAATTGGTGAGTTTCAGTATCTTCATTTTTAAAAATAATGCCATTCCATCCATAATCCTTGAGATTTAATAAGGTCATTTTCCAATTACAGTGTTCAATCAAAAATATGGAAAAATAAATGATATGATCTTTATGGTACCAAAGCTTAAAGCAATCTAAGGCAGAAACCACAAACCTTGAATTCAACTCTTTTATTCAAGTGCTTTCTCACATTGTGCAAAGTTACAGTTGGTTTTTCCTGTTATTAAGCAGCTGAACAGTACTGCATTCTCAGCTCACTGTCACATACAATCAAGATAGACTGATAGTCACCCACTGAGGATAACTAATTTGCCTGATACAGTGGGAGACAAAAAGGTGTTTGTCCTTTGTTCCCATATCTGTTTTGGAGTTCTGGTCCAATTATAGGTAAACCAAAAATATTTTATGGTTGAAATAATTACGTTCAAATTTTCAGATAAAATACATAATTGAAAGAAATATAAATCTTATGCCAGCTAAACTTGCATAGGTATTTTCTCAAGTTATATTTTAAGATCATAATAAACAGCGTAGAGTCATAGAGTCATAGAGATGTACAGCACAGAAACAGACTCTTCGATCCAACTCATCCATGCCGACCAGATATCCCAACCTAATCTAGTCCCACCTGGCAGCACCCGGCCCATATCCCTCCAAAACCTCCCTATTCATATACCCATCCAGATGCCTCGGAAATGCTCCAATGCATTAGCCTCCATCATTTCCTCTAGCAGTCCATTCCACACATGCACCACTTACTGCGTTGCCCCTTAGCTCTCTTTTATCTTTCCCCTCTCAACCTAAACCTATGCCCTCTAGTTCTGGATTCCCCACCCCAGGGAAAAGACCTTGTCTATTTACCAAATCCATGCCCCTCATGATTTTATAAAGTTCTATAATGTCACCTCTCAGCCTCCGACGCCCCAGGGAAAACAACCCTAGCCTATTCAACCTCCCTCAATTCCTCCAACCCTGGTAACATCCTTGTAAATCTTTTCTGAACACTTTCAAGTTTCACAACATCCTTCCGATAGGAAGGAGACCAGAATTGCACGCAATATTCCAACAGTGGCCTAACCAATGTCCTGTACAGCTGCAACATGACTTCCCAACTCCTGTACTCAATACACTGACCAATAAAGGAAAGCATACCAAACGCCTTCTTCACTATCCTATCCTGAGGTAACTTTCTTCGCTATCCACTACACCTCCAATTTTGGTGTCATCTGCAAACTTACTAACCATAGCTCTTATGCTCACATCCAAATCATTTATATAAATGACAAAAAGTAGTGGACCCAGCACCGATCCTTATGGCACTCCACTGGTCACAGGCCTCCTGTCTGAAAAACAACCCTCCACCACCACCCTCTGTCTTCTACCTTTGAGCCAGTTCTATATCCAAATAGCTAGTTCTCCCTGTAATCCATGAGATTTAACCTTGCTAACCAGTCTCCCATGGGGAACCTTGTCGAATGCCTTACTGAAGTCCATATAGATCTCGTCTACCACTCTGCCCTCATTAATCCTCTTCGTTACTTCTTCAACAAACTCAATCAAGCTTGTGAGACATGATTTCCCTTGCACAAAGCCATTTGTTGTGACCAGAAATATAAAAATAGAGAAAAAAACAATTTCTGCAAGTGCTTATAAAGAAGTAGAGTAACTAGAATAAAACAAAAGTGAGTACTGGTCTTCTAGCTAGTGAGTATAGGGAATTAATAATGGAAAATAAGGCAATAGTAACTGAGTGAAACAGGTTTTTGGATTGGTCTTCACTGTTGAGATGTAAATATTGTTATGAAGATATAGGTGTACTGTACCTTTAAGAAAGTTAAAAGCTAGCAGAACTACCTGACAGCACCAAGTGCTCTCAACAAGGTACAATATAACCTTTTGGTCCAGCAGCTCGTGTTGCTGGTTGCTTGGAGACAAAAACAAATTTAAATTAGGCCAATCAGTTTAAATTATACCCCGAAAAAATACCGAACTCCAATCCAGTTTGAATTTAGTATATTGACAATCTTAAAAGCCAACGATACAATCCGATACTTTGGGTGTTTAAGACCGGGAAAAATTGAACAGCTGGGGGAGAACTGCTGAAAGACGAACAGACGTATACTACTAGTCAGAACTGACTGAAGAAGTTTGAAGGAGTTTGCACAGAGAAAAGCATGGACACTGACCTGGAGAGCAAATCTGCAAAGAGAAGATTTGACAGCTGGCTGGTTTTAAAATTTGAATTTTTTCAGTAAACCTTAATTGGAATTTTTTATCAGACTAGCATTATAGAAGAGAAAGTAAAAGATAGGTGAGAGCAAGGAGTTGTAAATAGTTGTTATTTAATTATTCTCTGTTATACTTTCGGAAATAAAGTTGTTAACTTGTCCTTTAAATAGTTCTTGGCCTCTCGAATTTTCACAGATTACTGCATCTTTTGTTTACCCTGTGTCGTAACAATATCTTTACAGAAATAACTGTGATTCAGCAGTTCAAAGAAAGGGAAGATCTTAAATCTATTGCGATCACCAGGAATAGGTATTGATAAAATTATTAGAATTAAAAGCTGACAAGATGGATTTCATCTTGGGATCTTCAAAAAAATGTGGTTGCTGCAATAGTAAATGCATTGATTTTACTTTTCAAAAGTTCCTTTGACACTGGAAAAATCCCATTTGACTGGATAGCTTAACATCTGTCCTATGGAAAATGCTGGAATCTATTACTAAGGAGTTATGATGGAGCAGATATAAAATCTCAAATTAATCAGGCAGACTCAACAAAGGGAAATCACATTTGACTAATTTATATGGACAAAAGGAAACTTGTGAATTATCTACATAGAGATTTCCAGAAGGTATTTGGAAAAGTGTCACCTCAGAGATTATGATGCAAAATAAAAGATCATGGAGTTAGAGGTAATATATCATCATGAATCAAGGTTTGGTTAACTGACAAGAAACACAGAGAAGGCATAAATGGGATATTTTCAGATTGACAATATTTAGTGATTGGAAAGTCATGAAGACCTCAACTATTTACAATATGTATTAATGATTTGGATAAAGGAATCAAATGTATAGTTACTAAATTTGCTAATCATGCAAAAATAGGTCGAAAAGCAAGTTGTGAAGTTATAAGGAGTCATAAAGGGTTATAGATAGGTTACATGAGTGGGTGAAAATTTGGCAAATGGAGTATAATGTAGAAAATGAAAGGGCTTGTCCATTTGGCAGAAAGGATGAAAAAAGTGTCATACTCTTAAAATGAAGAGAAACTGCAGAACTCTGAGGGACAGAAGGATCTGGGTATCCCGATATAGGAACTAGAAAAAAATTGATATGCAGGTAAAGCAAGAAGCTGGAAAGGCAAATGGAATGTTGTTATCTATTGCAAGGGAAAGATAAGAGTGGGAAGTTGTTTTTTTCAGTTGTGTAGAACATTCACGAAGTCACATCTGAGGTACTGTACACAGCTTTGGTCCTTTCAAGGGTGGCACTGTGCCTCAGGGGTCAGCACTGCTGCCTCACAGGGCCAGGGTCCTGGATGTGATTCCACCTGTGTGACTGTCTATGTGGAGTTTTCAAGTTCTCCTCATGTCTGTATGGGTTTCCTCTGAGAGCTGCCCTTTCTTCCCACAGCCTAAAGGTGTGCAGGTTAAGTGGATGTGTCATGGTAAATTGTTTCGTAGTGTCCAGGGAAGTGCAGGCTAGGTGGGTTATTCATGATAAATGTAGAGTTACAGAGATTGGATAGGGGTTGGGTCTGGGTCTGATGCTCTTTGGAAGGTTAGTGTGGATTTGATGGGTTGAATAGCCTGCTTTCATACTGTAGGCATTCAATGATTCTTTATTTAAGATAGGAACAGGACCATTCAGCCCCTCAAGTCTGATCCTAACCCTAACTGCTATTCAATGAGATCATGGCAGATATGTGGTCTAACTCCATATTCCTTAATACTTTTGCCTAACAACAATTTATCAATTTTGGTTTTAAAATTAACAATGGATACAAAGGCATTAGAAGCAGTTCAGGAAAGTGTTTTCAACTGATACCTGGGGTGGGGAAGTTATTCTCTGAGGAAAGTTGGACAGGCTGGGGTATATGTACTGAAGGTTAGAAGAATGGGAGGTGATCTGAGAGAAACATTTAAGATTCTGAGGGGGCTTGACAGGATAAGTGCTGAAAAGATATTTCCCTTGACCCAGCACCAAGGGTGATGTCTCTGATAGCTCAGAGGATGTATTGGGACAGCACTCACTTGGGCCCTTTGCCAAAACAGTGAGTCACCTCAGTGGGTCCACTACCCACAGTAGACTGTTGCAGCCTCCTGGCTGCTAAAACAGAGATAGATTGCTAACTTGGCCAAACAGCAAAGGGTGCTGGGTACATTGGCCACGTGAGGCTCTGAAATCATAAAATCCACACACCAGACACAGTACAAAAACAGCAGCCAGGTGTTAATGATATTACCATAACATAAAAGGCAACAGTTACTGTGGACAGACATACTCCCAACAACTTATGCACCAAAGGAGAGCCCAGCCACAAAGGCACTGGGTGCTACTACACAAAGAAACTAGCAGTAGTGTGCCATCTAAATGATTGACCCATGTTTCACACTATTAAGTGTTCTTCACCGATTGGCAGAACTTTAGAAAGTTCCAGAAAACTATCTAAAAGGTATAAAAACATGGGTTCACCTGCAAACCTCTCTTTCGGAACCACTCTTGGACTCTCTGGAATCATCTGTGGCCGTCCAAGGAGATCAGGATGGCAAGAGGCAGAGACCAGCTGACCATCCAGAGGGAGACAGGAAGGAACAGAAAGTAACATACCCCAGAGACAGCACTGCAGAGACAGTGATTGCATAAATTTACAAGAGACTCAGGAAGTATTGTAACCTTAAGGGGCCAAACAGGGACAATATGTTTAGTATTAAAGATTATTGTAATTTTGTTCCTAATGAAGTGTGACTGTTTTGCTTTGGTACCAGCTTGTGTTCATATTGATTTAACCACTTTGGTGTTGTGGGATACCTGGGCAAATTTGTTCATAATATTCTGGTCGGAGTTGTCTGCAATTTGTTTAAAGAGGAAAGACAACGAGACTGTGGATCACAATCTGGTGAGTACATCATTGACACAGATCTACAGTCAGCAGAGGAAGAAACACCAAGATTGCTTACACTCAGCCAAATGGTAGAGACCACACCCCTGCTTAGCCTCATAGCCTCATGCAGATGTTGTGTCTCTGTACTTGCCATAATTGACACTATACATGCAGAGACAGGTAGGGTAACATCAGGAAGTGATGCCAGAGACCCACTCTAGCCTAGAGTCAAAGACAGGGGATGCCATCCAAGTCCTGTTTACTGTGATTGCTTTGGCATGTGAACACTCTGTTGCCTCCATGGGGGTGATAGTGGCCATCTTTAAGACCAAGATCCAAAAACTGACCACTCAGTGCCCTTAAACGATGAATTAGACATATGTCAGTGGGAGGCAAGGGAGGAGATTGCAGAGTCCCTGAAATCAATTTTGAAATCCTCACTGAGCACAGGAGAGATGTCAGAGGAATGGAAGACACCTGATGTGAAACCATTATTCAAGAAGGCTGGAAAGAATTAACCAGACAACTAAAGGCCAGTGAATCTAATATCAGAGTAGGGAAAATGGCGGAATATTCTGAAGGACAGAATGAATCTCCACTTGGAGAGGCAGATTCATCAAAGAGAGTCAGCATGACTTTGTCAGAGGGATGATTAGGAACTGCCGGTGTTGGACTGGGGTGTACAAAGTTAAAAATCACACAACACCAGGGTATAGTCCAATAGGTTTAATTGGAAGCACTAGCTGCTCCTTCATCAGGTGGTTGAAGATGAAGAAGTGGCACTCTGAAAGCTAGTGCTTCCAATTGAACCTATTGGACTATAACCTGGTGTTGTGTGATTTTTAACTTTGTCAGAAAAGGATTATGTCTGACAGGTTTGATTGAGTTTACTGAGGTTGTGATGAGGTGTTTAGATGAGAGTAGTACAGTTGATGTAACCTATATGGACATCAGTAAGGCTTTTGAGAAAAGTGTCACTGTAGAGACTGGTTAAAAAGGTAAGAACTGATGTGATTCAGGGAAATTTGTCAAATTGGATCCAAAACTAGCTTAGTGACAGGAACTAGAGCATGATGGTTGAAGGTTGTTTTTCTGACTGGAAGCCAGTGACATTCCTCAGAGTTCAATGAGAGTCCCTTGTTGATTGAGGTGCTCATTAATTTAGATTAGATTAGATTACATTACAGTGTGGAAACAGGCCCTTCGGCCCAACAAGTCCACACCGACCCGCCGAAGCGTAACCTACCCATACCCCTACATTTACCCCTTACCTAACACTACGGGCAACTTACCATGGCCAATTCACCTGTTCTGCACATCTTTGTGACTGTGGGAGGAAACCGGAGCACCCGGAGGAAACCCACGCAGACACGGGGAGAACGTGCAAACTCCACACAGTCAGTCGCCTGAGGCGGGAATTGAACCCGGGTTTCTGGCGCTGTGAGGCAGCAGTGCTAACCACTGTGCCACCGTGCCGCCCATTGATCTAGATCTAGATCCAAACGAGGGCAGCTTGACCAGTAAGTTCATAGATGATATGTTTATTGGTGGTGAAGTTAAAAGCAACGAGGAAAGCTTTAGACTACAGGATGAACTAGACCAGCTTGTCAGATGGGATGAACAGCAGCAAATGGATCTTAATCCTGATAAGTGTGAGGTGATGCATTTGGGAGGACTAACAAGGCAAGAGTGTACACATGAATGGTAGGAGGCTAGGAATCATAGAGAATCAGAAGGATCGTTGTGTGCATGTCCATAGATCCTAGCACAAAACAGAACAGGTAGACGATGGATACTTGATATTATTAGTCGAGGCATTGAATACAAGAGCAAGAAGGTTATGATGGAACTGTATAGAATGTTAGTTCAATCACAGGTGGGGTACTGCACATCATTCTGGTTACAGCACTGTAGAAACAATCGATTGCACAAGAGAGGGTGCAGATGTTTCCCTAGACCATTGCCTGGACTGGAGCGATTCAGCTATGAAGAGATACGAGATAGGCTAGGGAGGTTTTGCTTAGAGCAGAGAAGGCTAGGAGAAGACATGATTGAGGTGTACAATATTATGAGTGCATAGTAGGAAAAATGTTTTCCCTTTATGGAGTGGTCAGTTGCAGAGGGCATAGATTTAAAGTAAGAGTCACAGTAAAGGTTCTAGAGGGGATTTAAGGACTTTCTTTTTTACCCAGCGTCTGGTCAGTATCTGGAACTCTCTGCCTGAAAGAATGATCAAGGCAGTAGCCATCACATAATTTAAGAAATATTCAGATAAACACTTGAAACACCATTGCCTAAGGCTACAGACCAGGTACTAGAAAATGGGCCTGGAGTACATCGGTGCTTGATGACTGGTGGGGACTGTGGGGGAGGAACTGAAAGGCCTTCTTCAGTGCTGTAAACCTCTATGGTGCTCCCTTGCTGACCAATGCCGTAGGGCAGGACAGAAACAATTGAAAGGTCTAGCCTTCTACCCATGGGCAGATAGTTCTCCACCCATGGAGGGTAAAATGTCCCAACTTGGACCATTGATACTTTCCTCCCTCAGTTACTTCCTCTTCAGTCCACCTCCTCAACCACTGTAACCTTCCTTTCCCATCATGCTTTCTGTTTAGTCTTCAATATGAACACAGCCAATCTCTTCTACTTCAATGCTTCAACTGTACTTGGAGAACTTACATTGCATATCACTGCAAGCATAATTTATAATCATGTCACTGTAAGGTTGAAGCAGCAAATGCTTATCCTGAAATCTAGGAAATAGCAAAGATTGCTGGTACACTCCTGTTTATGTGCGGTCACCTTTCTGGCAATAATTTCTCAATCGAGTTGAATTTAATTGGGAAAGTCCATATAATTCCAGCCGGCTATGTTTTTCATGAGGTTCAATTGCATCATTATGTTTCCCAACAGCTGCTGAGAAGAAGTTCAACTTGTCTTTTGCTGTCGGAGAAATTAATTGCAAAGCTTTATTCTACCAGCAAGAATCTGATTTTAGATATCTTCAGACGTATTATGATGCTCCTCTGGAGCAGGTGGGACTTGAACCCAGGCATTCTGGCCCAGAGATACAGGCACTACTATTCCCCTACGAGCCCCCAAGAATCTGAATTTTTTGACTCCCATCCAAGTAAGTATTGTACACCTTCCTGCTGTTTTTCTTGTTGATCCACCAATCCACAATCCACAAGGCAAATTCACCAATTAATTCCAGTTTGTCAGAATCCACGTTTATTTTCTTCCTTGAATTATAGCCAAGCAAGGAGGTGCCGAATCTATTTTATTCTGCCAGCAATGACAACAAGAAACACAACCAATTTCCGTGGTTAGTCCTCCTTTGCGTTGACAAAATGATTAACCGCTGTTTGTCACATTGCTTATAGTCAGAGGCTAAAGTATTTAATGAGTAATCTAGTTTATGCTGCTATTTACTATGGAAGGGAATGTTACCAAATATATCAGTAGAAATAGTAAATAGTGTGAAAGATTGATTGGCAAGAAATACTGGAAAGGCTGGCTATGCTTAGAATGGAAATGTCATCTGCTCTAGATTGCTTGCATTCCAGGTTGCTAAAAGAAATGGGGGTGGAGATAATAAAAAGGTCTTGCCACCATGTTCCAATCTTTTCTAACTATGGGGGAGATATTAAAGAGTTGGAGAGTGGTAAAGGTGGCATGCTTGTTCAAAAACGAACAGGAGGACATTCTGAGTAACTATATTCAGACAGTTGAACATCAACAGTGGTGCAAACCTTTAGAAAAAATAATCAGGGAAAAAAAAATCAATTGGTGCTTGGAGAGGGTTCAGTTAAACTGGGATTGCCTGCATAGATTTGTGAAAACCAAAGCTTGACTGCAATAATTAAATTGTTTGTTTGTTTTTGTATTAGTCTTTCATTGATTATGGGTGCCAGTGAGCCAGAATTTATTGCCCAGAACTAACTGCCCTTGAGACGGCCATGATGAGCTGTAATGCATTTGTTATGGGTACACCCACAAATATGTTAGGGAGGGAGTTCCAGGATTTTCACACCGAGTCAGTGCAAAAACATTGAGATGGTTGAAAGTCGGAATGGTGTGTGTGCCTGATAGGAAACTTGAGACGGTGGTGTTTCTGTTTAGCTACTGCCTCTGTTATACTGGATGGTTAAGTTTTCAGGCTTGCAAGATGCTGTATGAATCTAACCAAAGCATTTAACAAAGTACCACTGCTGATAAGATCATAGTGGTAACAGGTCAGTGATGGGTATGGTACCTCCACTAAATCACCTACTATTATTTCAAACCAACTGCCACTTCACACTCGGGGGTGCAGGGGAAGAGAGAGAAAAAAGAAATTACATCCTGTGTCTCTCTGAAATTCTTATATTTCCACTAATAGCAAGAAAGGGGCAATGTATTCTTTTTCTTGGGCTCCTCTTAAGATTTTCTTGGCGACTTATTTTTGATTTCCAAGAGGCATTTTCTTTCTCACTAACTCATTTATTAGGTGGTGCAGTTAATAGTATCCTTATCTTCTGTGGAGAAAGTGAGGACTGCAGATGCTGGAGGTCAGAGCTGAAACTGTGTTGCTGGAAAAGCGCAGCAGGTCAGGCAGCATCCAAGGAGCAGGAGAATCGACGTTTCGGGCATAATCCCTTTTTCAGGAATGAGGAAGGTGTGCCAAGCAGGCTAAGATAAAAGGTAGGGAGGAGGGACTTGGGGGAGGGGCATTGGAAATGCGATAGGTGGAAGGAAGTCAAGGTGAGGGTGATAGGCC
>NC_057711.1:70477017-70514666 GCF_004010195.1 Chiloscyllium plagiosum
GGCCTATCACCCTCACCTTAACCTCCTTCAACCTAACACTTTCCCAACTCCCCTCCCCCAAGTCCCTCCTCCCTACCTTTTATCTTAGCCTGCTTGGCACACCTTCCTCATTCCTGAAGAAGGGCTTATGCCTGAAAAGTCGATTCTCCTGCTCCTTGGATGCTGCCTGACCTGCTGTGTTTTTCCATCAACACATTTTTCAGCTCCTTATCTTCTGTACTTGATATATGGAGCATTTGGACACACAGAACCATATTTGGCAGAGTTCAATAATAAACTTAATAATATCGCTCAGGTAAACCTCAATACACAACAAAAGCATTAATTTCAAGCCAACAGTTAGGAAGATAAATGCATTGTTAGCAGTCATTTCAATAGGATGAGAATTCAAGAGAAGTGGTGTACTGCTGAGATTGTATAAGGCTCTGGTCTTGCTGCATCTGGGATATTGTGAGCATTTTGGGGCTCATATCAAAGAAAGAATGTACTGGCCTTGGATTGGGTGCTGAGGAGATTTAATGAATGATCCTGGAAATAAGGGCTTGTCATTCAAGGCGTGATTAAGAACTCTGGGTCTGCAGTTGATGCAGTTCAGAAGGATGAGGAAGATCTCACCAAAACTTACAGAAGACTGAGAGGATTGGATAGACTGATGTGAGTCGGATGTTTCCACAAGTCAGAGAGATTTGGACTCAAGGACAGCTTAACTGGGAGTTTTATTGGACTAGTATTATAGAAGGGAAGGTAAAACATAGGTTAGAGTAAGGACTTGTACATAGTTGTTAGTTAACTATTCTCTGTTATACTTTAAGAAATAACATTGTTAATTTTTACTTTAAATAGTTCATGGCCACTCGAATTTTTACAGATTACTGCACGGGATCAATCTTTTCTGTGTTGCTGGTTTTAAATTAAGCAGGAGAGTTTACCCTGTGTCGCAACAACATATTGTCGCCATAGATAATACCTAGGTGGACATAGGATACAACCAGATCTGGTCCTTATGCAATTATCATGATTTGATTGTATAGCTTCACTCCGTACAATCTGTGTATACAGATGAATGTTATCATTTGTCATAGACAGATGGTTATTGTCTGACATTATATCTGTACCTAAGTCACCATCTTTCTGATGGGTGATTGACAACCTACAGTTCAGATGTGTCATCTATCCCTTCACAGGTCTTAGCGATCATCCATCATCTTGTCATGTAATGGAGGATGGACACAATGATGTTTCTATCTATGAACCCATCTGTTTGTGCAAACATCTCAAACTTGTACACTTTGTCCCAATTGAGATAAGTGTCTGCATGTTTGTCAATCATGCTGGTAGTGTTTTCTCTCTTTTCCAACAGTGCACATGTGGCTGGGTGATGAGAGTGTGGAAGGGAAGAACTGTGTGGATCAGTCTTACAAGTATGAGTGCTGCCAATAAGGATAACACCTTACCTTGAGGAGTAGTACATTGATTTAACATAGCTATCCAAAAATCTTGAAACATAATTTGAGCCTCACCAACCCTCTGCATTAAGAATACCACAAATCTGCTATTCTTTAGGAGAGGAAATGCCTCCTCACCTTAGTCTTAATGGGCAATCCCTTTATCTAAGATTGTCCTCTGGTACTAAAGTACTAAAGGGGAGACAACCTCTCAACGTCTATCCTACCAACCACCACCTCCCCCCCTCCCCGCAAGAATCTTATGTGTTTCAACAAGGTCTCTCATTTTTCTAAACTCCAATGAGAACAAGCCCAACCTACCCAATGTTGCCTCATAAGAACTGTTTGATGCCGACAGGCCAACCACTGATGATGATATTTTTGAACTGTTACAGCTGATCATCTGATGTAGTTTGCTGAATCTAGACTGCCTGGCTGTGGTCAAAATGTATGCAATCGATATTAATGTCTGGAATCCTTGGTGTTGAAATTGACAGATTTGTTACCGTATGGATCACAGAATATGTACCTGCAAATCAATGACAGAAGGTCCATCTGTTTCAATGGGGTTAAAAGTTTCAGGCACCTATCCCATGGATCCATATTGACAGTCAAGATGGATAATACCAATGGATGGTATGTCAGACTCATTATGAGTTGCTGGCTTATCCCATGTAAATTGCACAATGCTGTACCAGCTTCCTGAGTACATCTCAAGCAAGATGTGCAAAGGGATGGTGCTTGTCTTTCTTTTCTTGTTGTGGGTTTTGAAGTTAAAACATGTTTACAACTTTAAAAGTTGGCTTATCTCTTTCTTGCAGTATCTTTCAAAGTTGCCATAGCAAGCTTTTGGCTGTAGGTGGTATTCACAACAAAATAAAGTGATGACACTATGCCAACGTTTACTTATTTTCATTTCAATTCAGTAAAACGTAATTAACTGAAATCTGAACACAGCTGAGGCTTAATTAATGATCAAAGTGTTTTTGAAGCCATTTTTAACGTACTCTGTTCTAGGATTGTTTTCTTATATCGATCCTGTCCTGCAGCAATTTTAACTGCTGTTTGTTGTTAAACAGAACTGTCTTGGATCTCTTGTAAACTACTTTTCAAATGAAAGAGAAAGGGAGAGATAGAGTACATGCTGTGGTTCAGTACAGGTTTGTGACCTTTAGTTCTGGTTGTGGCTCACTAGTTTTGGTTGTAACTTCAGCTCTGAATTCGGTCAGATTGATTGATGACTGTTTGGAAAATGATTTTTCACAACTGCCATACTGATATCACTTTTTCCACTCATTAGCATTGACTTACTGCCATTTTGATATGCTTGTAGTTTTCTATATGCTAGCCTCCATAATATATACCACAAACGTCTGCCAATTTCTCACCAACAAACCCAAACGAGCAGACAAAAGGCATCCAAAACCCCTCACCACTCTCCCCTGCATCAAAGGCATCTCAGAAATGACTGTCAGACTACTCAGACAACTTGGCATCATGGTAGCCCACAAACGCACCAATATACTAAAACAATAGTTAATGAACTTAAAAGACCCGATATAGACAACAAGCAAAATGAATATCATTTACAAAATACCTTGCAAGAACTGTAACAAACACTACATTGGACAAACAGGCAGAAAACTAGCCACCAGGATGCATGAACATCAACTAGCTACAAAAAGACATGACTCATTATCACTAGTATCCTTACATAAAGCTGAGGAAGGACACCACTTCGACTGGGACAACACATCCATCCTAGGACAAGCCAACAGAGACATTCACGAGAATTCCTAGAAGCATGGCATTCCAATACATTGATTTGGACCACACCTATCACCCTCTGAGGAAAAGAACATGAAATGGCATCACCAACATAGGAAATTACATTACCAACCCAAGGAAACCTAAACACATAAATAGAAAGTGGGACATAAGAAAACACTTCATCAGAGGCTCACTAATGATATTACCTAGTATGGTGACGAATCGTCTGAAAATGAACCTTGCAGCTCAGTGAGCAAACTTATATCTGGCTCAAACTCAGAAAAACTGAGTTTGAGCCAGATATCTTAACATTTATTTGTAATACTAAGTATTTATATGGCTATGATACCACAAATTTACAAACATAGTCTGAATTTTGTGCTTACTGATGTCACTGCACATTACATGCACATAACTGACTGTGTTAGGTATGTGGTTGTGTGGTGTTGCCCCTTTAAGAGAGCGGGTCGGGTGACCTGGTGCCAGGCGCTAAAGGATACTGTGTAAGACTGATTGCAGAGCTGAGAGAACATATAATAAAGTTTTCCCTATTCTAATTAATCCTCCATCTTCCAATGTTCTAATGCTCATTCTCGTGAACCACAGACACAATAGAAGGTGAGATGGGTGCATTTATTCAGGCAAGTCATGATGCCAGGTACCTGCCTTAAAAGGGACAGTGCCTGTGTGTTCAAGAATCTGTGCCATTTTATAACAGGCAATGTGAAATTTCAGCGTTGTCTACTTCCACAGAAACAGACACAGTTCACAAATTATGAACATTTTTTATTGCGCTAAAAAATGTCAAGAGCAATTTCAATCCCAAGAAATTACATGACAATGCATATTTTCCTACAATTCTTCCTTGACGAAGTAACTAATGTTTACTGTATAAAGTAGCAATAGCCTGCTTAGTGGATGTCAGCCTGAATAGTGAGCAAGAGCAAATTGGTTAACCACCAGGGAAACACAGTTGAATCAAATCCTACCTTTATTCCATATTCACATTGGTTAACAACAAGGAATGGAAAAACCACAGCACTGCAGTTTGCAATAGCACTGATTTTACCTTAGCAATGGTGTTATCTAAACCATTTTCCTGCACTTTAAGCTTGAAAATAAAGAATAACTGGAAACTTAAGATACCTCATTGTCTGCTAAAAGTGCTTCAAGACAAGAGTATTGCTTGTTGATGGGCAGCTCATGAAGTACAAGAAAGCGGCAAAGTATGTAATTGTCATCATAGAGCCTAATAAAGGCTCTTCTTTTAAAGACAAAATAAAGGAAATGTTGTTTTTCAAGAAAGAACTTTCTGGTTGAAATACCACACAACCGCATGATGTAATAATTTGTTACTCTTAACGTCATCATCTCTCTGGATTATCACCCATGCATTTAGGATCTTAGATTCCCACCAACATCATCAAGGGATTGAGGTAAATACTGTATTGTTCTTTTTGTCAAGTTAACTTCTAAGTTTTTTCGCAAACCTCAGGCCATCAAACGAAAAAAAATTGAACATAATAGCTATGCACATTGGTGAAATTATGCATTGAAAATGTCTTGAGCATATGCATAAATGACTTAGCTCATGCCTTGCTTTTCAGTGCATGGAAGCTTATTTATTGCCTCATAAACCTGGAACGTCTGGTGTGCACATAATTTAATATCCACTTTCATCCTGTATATCGGTGTATAATATTTTAAAAAATATTTAAATATTACTTCAAAATTAATATAATGGAAGAATTCTTATTAATTCTTGGTTAAATGGGAAAGTATGACTTTCACAAATTCAAATGATTGCTTTTCCAAATGTATTCAAAATTCCCCATATATACTAAAATGAAATTGGATTATTTATTTGAATAAGGTGGCCCAGCAGTCAGGAGTCTGAAGCCGACTTGATGTTAGGTTGTTGTAAAGCATGAGATATAAATCTGAATAAATGTAAGGACAGATTGGAAATCCTTGCATCCAGCTACAAACAGCAGCAAGTGAGATGGCACATGGAAGTCAAAAGCCTGGAAGCCATCAGCAAAAGGAGGAAGAACCTCTTCACCATTGGTGCCAGCAGGGGACCTTTCTATTCAGCATCAACTCCTTTGCCTGCAATCCCTGTCCTCTTTTAGCTGCTTCTCCAGTGACTCTCCAGTGAGCCATCCCTTTTCGGGCTTTCACTATTGGTGGGCATCTTTTTTAGATGTAGACAAATGCCTAATCCACAAATATTAATCTATGCAAAATATTGGTCCTTTATGCTGCTAACTTGTCAGCCATCAGTGAAATAATAAACTAATCTCACAAATTTACATGAATCTCAGACACTGATCTCTTCTTTATAATCAGAAGCGAGTTAATGCTGAATTACAGTGACAAAGCAGAAATTCCTTCCACAATCCAGTACCTATTTTGTCAATTGCCTTGCCTGACTCATAACTTGGGTCTTCAGTGTGGCACTTCTGGTTCCTGTCAATTATGTAGGTGAGCTCCCTTCTTGTGCAGCAAATCCTGTTAGAAGCCTGCCCTGATATTTTGCATGGAGTTCAGTTGCAAAGCAAGACAACTAAACATTTGAAAATCATTAATCATAATCTTCCAATTCTGATCAAAGATCATAGACCTGAAATATTACTTGTGTTCCTGTCTCCATAATTGTTTCTTAGGAGAAACTGCGTTTATCAGAACAGAGTCTCATCCTTCCGAGTCAAAATTGTTGGTTTAATATCCATTCCCGAATGCAAGACCAATGACAGAATGTAAACTAGTGACTCAGTGTAGCAGTGAGAAGTGTAGTTTGTGAAAGATAATTTCATTGTTTATGTTAAAGTTATTATTGCTGTGTGCTCTCTGGTTAACAGTCATGTGTGTACCTCGTCTTTATTGAACTGCCAGGGAGGTGTTCATCTGCACATTACTACACCAGATCAGGAAGGACATGATTGCATCTTAATCCAAACATCCCTCTTTTCATTACAAAATAATTTGCATGTATTCTAATTTGTAGCTGTGCACTGCCAAATTTACATATTAGGAGAAAGTGAGGACTGCAGATGCTAGAGAGTAAGAGTCAAAAAGTATGGTGCTAGAAAAGCACAGCAGGTCAGGCATCATTTGAGGAACAGGAGAATAGACGCTTTGGGCATAAGACCATCATCAGGGATGCATATTATACAAACAACATTTCTCCCTTTATTTAGATGGAACACACTCATGATCTTTAAAGTGTTTGGGTCTTGTGATGGTTTTCCTGCAAATTGTCAACTAGTTGGAATTCTCTCCGTTTAGTTTTAAAATCTTCTCAGCTGATTCTGCTGATTTGTGCTGTTGCCTTAACATCTCTTTAGTTTCATTAACTGTGTCCAAATTTTCCTTTGATATCTGGATGGCATAACAGGCAACATGGTGGCTCAGTGGTTAGTACTGCTGCCTCACATCACCAGGGACCATTTCCACCCTCAGGCAATTTCTCCCTGTGTCTGCGTGGGTTTCCTCTGATACTCCAGTTTCCTCCCACAGTCCAAAGATGTATAGATTAGGTGGATTGGCTGTGCTAAATTGCCCATAATATCCAGGGATGTGCAGGCTAGGTGGATTAGCCATGGGAAATGCAGAGTTATAGGGATGAGGTCAGGGATTTTAAGTGGGATGCTCTTTCGAGAGTTGGCATGTTTATTTAATGGGCCAAATGGCCAGCTTCGACACTATAGGGATTCTATCTCTTTAGTATTCATGCTCGATTTATCAGAGTTGTTATCTGCCATCTCTTTAATAATTGCCTCTATAGTCTATAAACTTGTTTGTCTTCTTCCTTGCTAAACAGTTTTAGGTGAGACATTTTTTAACCACACTGGTCATCATTTCTTTTGTTTAATGTAATGACCTTCACAATATTTGCAAGTTGTCCTTCAGCCTTCACCTTTCTACTGGCTCTTCTATGGATACTTGTACTTTTCTCTGCATAATTGCAGTTGAATGATCTTAACAACTTTTCAACATAGTGGACAAGTCTGAGCTGCTTATAAAAACAGTGTATAGCTCTGGGCTGTTTCTGTGGACAAACTTGTATGAACTTTCATGTATGCTGTCTAGCTTTTGATTTACAAGTTCAGAGTTTCCGAAGATCTCTGTAACTTCTTTGAGAATCAAATTCTCTTTTAACAATCACACTCCCATAGTAGGATCCTTATGTGCAAGGTAATTCTAACATTGATGAGGTCATCTTTCAGTTGCCTGAATTCACAAAATTCTGTGAGCCGTGTTAACTCAGTCACATGTCCATCAATTGGCTCTTTTTCACCTTTAGTTTTAATATTGAGCACATATCGTTAATAAGTTGCACACACTTGGAGTCCAAAGTGTGCTCATAGACTTTCTCAGAGAGATTTTCCAAAAGGGGAAAAAACAGTTTAACTGAAAGTTTGTCAATCAGTTATCAGGACCAGATTGCAATGGTTGGCCCTGGGTGACATCAGGAGATACCTGCTGATGGGAGCATTTGGAACTGGTAACATTCTCATTCACTATTACTGATTGAAAGTGGTTGTCGTTAGTAGCTGGGCAGTTGCTTCCATTGAGTCTGTGAGGAGATTGTGCTGGGGAACTGGGCTGATACCAAATGATTTTAACTTAATTGTTCCCCCAATATAATTTTCAGCTGTCCATGCGTGGCATGTGGTTAAATTATGACAAAAGGAATAACTGTGCTCTGAATTATTTCCCTCATGTATGTGTTAATTGAAGGAAATGAAGGAGACATGTAAGTTTCAAACCTTTATTGATTAAAATAACTATCAAATGCGAATACAAATCATGATAATCATTTAGCCCACAGATTAATACAAAACATTATTTAATTCTGTGGCATGTAGCTTCTTGTTTAGATTTTGGATTTTATTAGAAATATATGAGTTATTTTCTTTCCAGCTGCCTCATGGCCTCCTCCCCACTTATCGCTTTTGTGTGGAAGTAGTGCATGAAGCCTGCTGATGGAGGGAGAAAATAACTAGCCACTGAGTTACTGATCATGATAATTGCATACATAACTTACATAAGAGGCAGTGACATAGAAACAAAAGTCAGGCAGAGTACAGATTATAGTGAATGCCTTCCATAGCATATAACTAAACTGGTATAACCAGCCACTTTGCCATGCCCCCTACTGTTCATGAACTTCAGGCATGTGTGCCACAGACCTGACACAGCTACACTGGCACCATCCCACACCTTTTCCTCCATTATATCGATGACTGTATTGGTGCTGTTTCGTGCTCCCTCAAGGTGCTTGAACAATTTATTCACCACACCAACCCCTTCCACCCCAACCTCAAATTCACCTGGTCCGTCTCCGACACCTCTCTCCCCTTCCTGGATCTCTCTGTCTCTGGCAACCGACTCCACACTGACATCTATTTAAAACCCGCCGACTCCCACAGCTACCTTAACTACACCTTGCCCCCACCGCCAACCCCCCCACCCCGCCCCTGTAATAACATGATCCATCCTCCCAATTCCTCTGTTTCCGCTGTACTTGCTCTCAGAATGAGTGATTCCACTCCAGGACATCCCAGGACCACAAGGACCATACTTCAAGGACCACAATTTTCTGCCCCCTGTGATCAACAGTTCACTCAACTGCGTCTCCTCCATTTCCTGCACCTCCTCAAACCCCATCCCCTTAACCCCAACAAGGATAGAGTCTCCCTGGTCCTCACATTCCACCCAACAATCTCCAAATACAGCACATCATCCTCCGCCACTTTTGCTACCTGCAGTCAGACCCCACCACCGAAAGTATATTGCCCTTCCCACCCCTACCTGCGTTCTGTCGGGACTGTTCCCTCCGGGATTCTCTTGTTGGGTTCACTCTCCCCACTAAACCCCCCTCCACACCTAGCACCTTTTCCTGCCACTGTAAGAGGTGCAAAACCAGTGCCCACACCTCCCACCTCACATTGGTCCAAGGACCCAAAGGATCATTCCAAATCTGGCAGAGCTTTACTTGTACATCCTCCAACCTCATTTACTGTATCCTGTGCTCTTGGTGTACTCTCCCTTACATCGAAGAGACCGAATGCAAACTTGTGGAGTGGTTCAGACAACATCTGTGTTCTGTACGCACCAACCAACCCCACCGCCATGTGGCCATCCACTTCAATGCTCCCTCCCAGTCCCCTGAAGACGTGTCCATTCTGGGCCTCCTCCACCGGCTGTGCTTTTCCAGTATCACACTTTCTGACTCCACTACTGCCTAAACAAGGCCACCCGCAAACTGGAGGAGGAACACCTCATCTTCTGCCTTGGGAGCCTACAACCACATGGCATTCACCAGTTTCCAAATCTCCCCTTCACCCCATCCCATCCCAGATCCAACTCTCCGACTCAGATCTACCCTCTTGACCAGTCCATCTTCCTTCCCACCTATCTGCTCCACACTTCCCACTGACCTATCACCATCACCTCCTACCTTCATCTACCTATCACCATTCCACTTACCTTTCCTAGCCCCACCCCCTCTCCCCTATTTATTTCTCAGTCCCCTTCTCTCTCCCCAGTCCTGAAGAAGGGTTCTGCCCACAACATTAACTCTCTTGCTCCTCGGATGCTGCCTGACCTACTTGTACTTTTTCGAGCGCCACACTTTATCAACTCTGACTCTCCAGCATCTGCAGTCCTCAGTTTCTCCTAGTTGCCACAGACTAACCCCACAGAGAGCATCTCAGATCCCAACAGCCAAGCTCTTCACAAATAGCAAATCTGTCCTCTGTCCATCTGTGGATTGAATTCCAGAATTGTTGCAGAATCTTAATTCTAATCAGCAACCAGAAAGAATCAAATGAGATTTAACCAATTTTGGCAAGCAAAGCAAAAGGGTATTCAAAAAATTCCAGAACCTCACTTATAGAATAGAATCATAGATTTCCTACAGTGCAGAAAGTGGCCATTCAGCACATCGAATCCACACTGACCCTCTGGAGAACATCCCATCCAGATCCATCCCCCACCCTATTCCATATCCCTACATGGCGAATGAACCTAGCCTGCACATCCCTAGACACATGATGCAACTTAGCATGGCCGATCTACCTAACCTGTACACCTTTGGACTGGGGGAGGAAACCAGAGCACCCAAAGGAAATCAGCATAGACACAGGGAGAATGTGCAAACTCCACAAACACAGTCAGCAAAAATACTTTCAATATCTTCAGTTTATTTCTCCATAAATGACCAGTGATCAGAACCATATTCAGAACAGACTGAATTTCCTTTTTTCTATGGCTTTCTCCAGCAGCAACACTATATGCCTCACAGAGATTTACCTGCAGATCTGAAATCACTTCCTCTTCCTCCATGTAGCTGGTGTTGCAAACTTCAGTTCACATTAAGTGTCTTGGCTGAGTGCTATTCACATAGCCAATCAACACTTGGGTTTCTCTGTGCACTGGCCAGTTGAGACAAAAGCAGATGCAACACATTTGATTTCAAGCAATTGGGGTGAGTTCAGGAATGTGCACCAATCATGAAGCCAGCCAAGGGGTTTTCTGGAATTCCAGAAAGAAAATTCAATAAAACTGGTAAATGTGACAAACTGGTCAGACTTCTCTTACAAACTTCAAGATCCAGTAGAACCAATATGTTCATTTTCAAGTTGCATTGGTTTTGCCCTTTGGGTTGGGTATACCCAAAACATCGACTCTCCTGCTCCTTGGCTGCTGCCTGACCGGCTGTGCTTTTCCTGCATCAAACTTCATGACTCTGATATCCAACATCTGCAGTCCTCACTTTCTACAATTGAGTATTGAGCTGAGTATTGGAAAGAGGAATCTGTAGCCTGTGCATCTTTGTCTCACCAACAGCACTCAGGATCTGCAAGAAACTTTAAAAATAATTCTTTAAATAAGCCCATGAATCGCTGAATTCAAGTTGTAGTCTCTTGCATTTAGACTGGCTATAACTAGCTTCCCTAAACAATAGAACTAGCAATAAGCATTGGCTGGATGCACAGACAATTTCTACATCTTTCTTCATTACACTCAAGATGCAATAGAAATCTTTCAATTGAATATATTTTGAGATGAAATGAGATTAGATCTCCAACAGTGTGGAAACAGGCCCTTCGGCCTAACAAGTCCACACCAACCCTTTGAAGAGCAACCCAGACCCATCTCCCTCTGACTAATGCACCTAACACGATGGGCAATTTAGCATAGCTAATCCACTTGACCTGCACATCTTTGGACTGTGGGAGGAAACCGGAGCACCCAGAGGAAACCCACGCAGACACAGGGAGAATGTGCAAACTCCACACAGACAGTCACCCGAGGCTGGGACTGAAAGTGGGTCTCTGGTATGTGAGGCTGCAGTGCTAACCGCTGAGCCACCGTGCCGCCCCCTAAACAACTGTGCCGTCCCCATTCTTTTTCATTTTTTCTTTTCATTTTTCATTTCTGCCCCACTCTCCCCCCCACTCTCTGTGGGCGGCACGGTGGCACAGTGGTTAGCACTGCTGCCTCACAGCGCCAGAGACCTGGGTTCAATTCCCGCCTCAGGCGACTGACTGTGTGGAGTTTGCACGTTCTCCCCGTGTCTGCGTGGGTTTCCTCCGGGTGCTCCGGTTTCCTCCCACAGTCCAAAGATGTGCAGGTCAGGTGAATTGGCCATGTTAAATTGCCCGTAGTGTTAGGTAAGGGGTACATGTAGGGGTATGGGTGGGTTGCGCTTCGGCGGGGTGGTGTGGACTTGTTGGGCCGAAGGGCCTGTTTCCACATTGTAAGTAATCTAATCTAATCTAATACCTCACCCTGGTTCTGGGTTCATTTTCATTAGTTCTCATGGCTACTACACCTTACTTTAGCCTTTCCCTTCATTTTGTGTGATATTGACTTTATGCCACCTCCTCCCCCGCCACATCTCTGCTTAATCGCCAGGTTCTGATGGCCCCGCTCTGGTTCCTCTTATAGTGTGAGTGAGTGAATGAGTGCAGGTTGAGTGAGCGAGCAAGTGTGAGTGATCGAGTGAATATGGGTGAATGAATGGGTGGGGGTTAATGACTGACAGGAAGTGTGAACCTTGTAGTCAGTTCCAAGATTATATCTACCTGTTGAGAAATCACAACCTTTTTTTTATTTCAAAAATATACTTTATTCATAAAAACCTTTACACAGTCATGAACATAGTTTGGCTCTGTACAGTGCAGCATATCAAGGAAACAAATAAACATTGGAATTTGACTCTATTCAAACAAACCAAATGTATCTCTTACTTGACCAGACTATATTTACACAAATTTGAGGCAGCAGGAGAGCCTGATAACTGAACAGACCCCAAGTTAACTTCAGTAGAAGGACATTCGACAGTGTTCTTCCCCCATTGCGCCTTGGTGGCAGCTGGCCCAAGCTTCAGTGCATCCCTCAGCACGTAGTCCTGGACATTGGAATGTGCCAGTCTGCAACACTTGGTCAAGGTCAACTCCTTGTTCTGGAAGATCAGCAAGTTTCAGGCAGACCAAAGGGCATTTTTCATCGAGTTGATGATTGTCCAGGTGCAGTTGATGTTTGTCTCAATGCGTCCTGGGGAACAGATCATAGCACACAGACTCCTGCATGACGGGGCTGCTTGCGATGAACCGCAACAAAAACCACTGCATCTTTCTCGAGGCCCCCTTTGCAAAGGCACCTTCCAGAAGGAGATGTGTGACAGTCTCTGCACACCCATAGCTGATATGGAATGGTCCAACTATTTGGAGCATTCTGTGGCGCCAAAGTCAGTCTCTTCCTTCACAACACCAGGGACAGGTAGAACCTCAGTATGTAGTGACACTTGGTGTTTGCTTACTGAGGGTCTATGCACAGCTTGATGCAGTCACACACAAAGGTGGCCATCAGGTTGAGGACAACATTGGGTATGTTCTTATTCAGAGTTTTATACATGGTGTCCCTGCAGATTCAGTCTAGCTTAGATCTCCAGATAAAGTGGAAGATGGCTTAGGTGACTGCAGTGGTGCAGGTTTGGGGAATCACAATGTCTGCTGATATATGAGGGTGCAATGCTAGTTCTGGTTAGATTTACCAGTTCTTCTGCTTGCTTCTGATACAAATTGGTTAGTCTGGTTAGAGGGCAGGTAGACACTGTTGCATTTTTTCCCTAGTTTCAACTGATTTGTCTTCCTGGGTTTAGGTGGAATATATTGTGTAACATTCTCTTGTAGCAGTGATCGGAATCTAGCTTCTCGCAGCTGCTTGGGTATGTATATGAATTATTTTGCAATTTCATAGTTTTGCAGTAGTAAGTAGAACAGCTGCCAATGTGCATTGAGATTGCTTTTCAATCTGACCAGCTCCAAGAGAGGAAAATAACAATCATTGTGTCTCATCCCGTGTTTTCAACTGTGGCCTTTAGTTTTTTCCATTTCTGTGGCTGCCTGTGTCTTTCAGAAGCTTTCAGCATCCCTGTTCATCTTTTAGTAGCTATGGTTCTTTACAATTCTTTAATACTCACTCTCAGCTCCACTCTGACACCATGGTACCACTTATTGGATAACAGTCCTTTCTTGAACTGCTAGTAAGATGGCTGCCTGCAGTAAGAATGGCTCAAGGCTGAGGTTACAAGACTATGGAAGACCAGGAAAGACATTTGTACACGTTTGCATTTTAATCCAAACCAGTATCAGCTGGTTGTTCCTTTACACTTGTGCCTCATTCCAATTCTTTGGCTACCAGTCCATTTTCAAAAGACTGAAATAGACTCTACCCCAATTAAGTATTTGAACTAAAGACTGTTCCTCTTCCTTTTGTAACAATATTCTCAAGCTTTTGATACTATGATCTCTGTTCTATAAATGTTACTCTAATTTATCCACTCACTTATCTCATTCTTCAACATCTGATCCAGCAAATCCTCAATAAAAGAAAAATACTGCAAATGCTGGTGTTCAAAAATAAAACCAGCAAGCACTGGGGAAATTCAATGGTCTGGCAGCAGCTGTGGGAAGAGAAATAGAGTTAACATTTCAAATCCAGCATGACTCTACTTTCGAACGGATAAATAATTAAGTTGGTTGATGTTAGACCAACAGATCTATTATATTGGGTAAGAGGCAAGACAGTAGAGTCCAGATGGAGGAAAAGTATTGGAGTTGGGTAAGGCAATCCATTGATTAGGGAGAGGCCTCCTGCCCAAAGGAATAGGCAAAGAGGCAAAGGTGACAGAAGAAGAGATTAACAGTGTTTTGTGTCAAAGATTAATTGAGGTGGTGACGTAAGGGAATAAAACTGAGTCCTTTGCTGAATAAATATCATTCATCATTAGACAACAGAAGATCAGAGTGAATAGTGAATACACAATAAAAATTGGGATTAGAAGAAGGGTTAAAGTGAGACAAAGAATGAAATAGAACTGGACACTGGGATAACTTTTAGATAGTATGAGTCAGTGCTCATGGAGAGTGAAAGGTTAAATGTTTGCATGTGCATTGCATTGAATGTGGACTTAAGGGTGTGGTGAGAGCAACAGTTTGAGTTGGATATGTCTCGCAAGTACCTGTAATCTTGCGTGGATTTGCAATGCGATGGATGAAAATTCTATTGGCAATCACATTGGATGAATTGAAGCCAGAGGCAGTCACTGGTGAAAGAGATGTGGCTCTGAAAAAAGTTGGTAATCATCTTTTGAAACACTGGGAAGGAAATTGGAAGCAATGAAATTAACATGATGAAAGAGACAAACAGGAATCCTGTCAGAGAGAAGAGCAGGAATTCCTCAAGGCAGACATTCCTGGAAGTGAAGTGGCAGTGGATTATACACTAAAACAAAGGTAAAACACTGAGGAAGTTGGAGATCTTAAATAAAATCAGAAACTGTGGGAGAAACTCAGCACATCTGGCAGCATCTGTGGAGGGACAAACAAAGGTAACGCTTGTATCCAATGGGATTCTTCTTTGGAAGGCCAGCAATGAAACCTTCCCCTTTAGGTCTGAAGCATATCAAGAAAATCTTCCTGCTCCAGAAATTTCAGTCTTTCTCTGTCCATTATCCCCACTATTATTAGCCTCCTCTATATTAGGATTTAAATGCAGCTTTCTGTCATTTCCTTGTAGATTTGTTGCTCTATATTGTTCCCTGTAGTTGATCTACAGAATACATTTATTATTATAAAAGCACCTCTATTATGGTTAACACTGACAATGTAGATTATATCCTTGACCTCTCTGGGACATCATTTTCTATAGCATTGTGATATTCTCCGCACTGCTCCCATTTGATAGCATCCACATTGTCTGAATTTATTCCTGGTCCAACAGCATCAGAAAAATTACATTTACAATAATTCAAAGGTTTAGATGTTCTCAATCATTTTAGAATTTTATTTTATGATTTCAATGTACACAATAAATGCAATGAACCTGTACCACTTTTTTAAAAAAAAAATCTTTGTGATCATGAGTGCTGCTGGAAAGGCCATAATTTGTTTCTGAAACCTAATTGTTCTTGAGACAGTGGTGATGAACCATCGTCATGAAATGCTGCAATCCAGTGGGAGCAGGTGTACCTAGCTTCTGTAAGTCATGGAGTGCCATTATTTTAACCCAGAAATATTGGTAAATGTAAGAGAATCCTCAAGCATCCATTGTACTTTATTCATGTCATATGTGCATAATTTCTGAAAAGACTAAGTGCTTTAATTTGTTTTCAGGACCGGAAATAATTTGAAACAAAAACAGAAAGTACTAGAGCAAATCAGATAGCATTTGTAGTGAAAAAAAAACAAAGTTGACATTTCAAGTCCAGTGGCCCTTCGTCGGAATTGAATAATCTACTTTTGTCAGAACTGAGAATAACCTACTTTCGTGTTTTAGTTGTTTGTTTGTATGTCTCTTCACAGCAATGTCCATTGCAGTCTCAGCCTCAACATGCTCCCAATTTCCAGAATTGCACAGATTAAGAAGAAAGTTATTAGACTGGGACATCAGGTCCCTTTCTGACCCTTAGGACTGACTTATATTTCTGGCTTTTGCCTCCTTCTCATAAGATAGCAGAGGTGCACACAACTTGCTCTGAGTCTTCAATTTAGAAACTGGGGCATGCTGAGTAGGAAGTAGCAATGATGACTCTAGAATGACCCCTGCTCATTTTAATTCCCAGGCCTCAATTAAATGATTGGACACCGATTCTCAACTGAGAATAGGTGAAATCTCATGGAACCTATAACATTCGACAAGGTAAATGCAGGACGGATATTCCCAATGACTGAGAAATCCAGAACAAGGGGTCACAGTCTAATGTTACTGGGTAGGCCACTTAGGGCTGAGATGAGGAAAAATCTCTTCACTGGTCTAACTGCAATGTATGGCAATACAACTACCCCAAGACTTTTGTTGATTTGCAGAGATCATTGTTGTCAAACATGTACTGCCATAGTTTGTAGTGATGCAGTTGATCTGAACTTTATTCATAACTGACACAAGAGGGAAGTTGATCTTTGAGTTGAACAGCCACAGATCATGCAGATTGTAACTATTATTGGAGATAATCTCAAAGCCTGCATGATACTGTTCTGATTTTTGAAGGCATGTGTTTCATTTATCCCACTGAAGACAGGTGTATTCATATTATCTGCAATTGCAGAATTGTGAGGAAGTTAGTTGGATATCCAATCTTGAAGAACAATCCACAAATGCTTTGTGATTTACTGAGCCAAATGCTTTCCTCAGTCAAATGAATGCAATGAAAAGCTCTGATGCTGTGTTGATATTTTTCTTGGATTTGTCTTGCAACAAATATCATGTCATTTTGTTTGAAAGGTCTCAGGCCACACTATGTCTCTGAGAGGATTTCCTCAGCCATAGAAAACAGGTGATTCAGGAGGATGTGTGGTAGGATTTTCCCTGTTGTGGACAAGAGAGAAACACCTCAATAGTTCCACACAGTATGATTTATCTCTCTTTTTAAAGATTTTTACAATTGCCATTTTCCTGAAATGAGGAGGAGTTATTTTTTCTCCCGAATACATTGGATGAGTCCATGGAACAGCGATGTGAGCAAAAGCCTTTGCAAAGCTGATTCTCCCACATATTCCAAATTAATTTACAACCTCTCCCAATGCACTAAAAATGATGTTGCAGTGGCATTGATCTAGGTTCTGTTGAAGTGCAACAATTTCAGCCTGTACATATTTCACTTTCTCAGAATGAGTCCCAATGTCCATGGAATCTAAAGTTCTCCATTCTGCATCATCTTTCTAACCATGTATTTATATGCTGTGTATTTCTAATTGTTTTTATGAACCCAGGAAACTGGGAGTGATCTGGAGATAACTATATTTAAATTTCTCCTTATTCATCTTCTAAATGTGTTGCCATCTCTCAGAACAACGTCTGGATATTTGTCATCCCTCCATTGATGCCTGTAAGTGATAGAATTCCAGCCAACACAACAATTGTTTAGTTGCTCTTATGCCCAAGACCCTAATGTTTGCTGCCACAATTATTTCAAAAACCAGTGGTTAAGCCATGGTAAACCTTTGATTTTTCATGCCGCAAAGAGCCTATCATAACATGTATTGAACTACATAAATAATCACTATAGTTACTAGGGAGATAATTATATGGTGACTTTTATTGTTGACTATTTGTATAATTATGTAAAATTATTATGCTTTTTGAAATCCATGTAAAGCAACCAGACTTGTTGATCCATTGGAAACATTTGCTAAAATTTCCAACAGTCTGTTCAGTGAAGCTTTTACTTGACCCACTTATCTGCTTAAAGTCAATTTCAGCTACCAAGCATTGTTGATAGAGAGGAGCCATGAACTAAGTTTGTAAGATATTGTTACCAAACAGCCAGATTCTTATTTGTTGCACCAGCAAATGAAGTTTGTCAAGGTGAAGTTTTTCAGAAAAACAGCAAAAAACATGCCTTATATGCAGTTGGAGATTGCACACTGGTTTCAAGTTAATGGAGTGGAAACCCTTGACTTTCAGGATTGCAGCAGGTTTTCTGAAGGAGCCTGTAAAGTGAAATGGATGCAGCCAATGAAGCTCTTCATTTGATAGGATTCAGCAATATCTGTCAACCCTAGGTACCAATCTTTATGTTTCCAATGGTAGAGGTGGAGGAAGGAGGTGGCCCACACCATGATCTTACCGTTCCTCCAATCCAATACGAATTTTATGAATGTTGTATTTATATTCTCTTCTTTTCCCCTCTATGTACACTTCATATTTATTTGCATTGAACTATAGTTGCCACTTATTCCCTTCTTAGCCTGTCTACATGTGTCCATGAGTTCTGATTGCTGATGAATTTTTGTTTCAGTTTGATACTCCTAACACTCCAGTGTCATAAACTGATTTTGTTATTAGTTCACTACTCTTGTCAAAACTTATTTTAGTATCTGAAGAACAAAAGCGCATCTTATACAATTTATTGGGCATGCCATCAGACACATTTCTCCAAACCAAGAAACATTAATCTGTTTCCACTATTTCCAGCTCTCCAGCCAAGTTTCTACATGCTATCACTTCACCTCAAATAATGTGGAGTTCAATATTCAGAGCAAGTCGCTTCCTGGCTCTTTGTCAAACATGTTTAAGGCCCAAATTTACTACATTTACTTTTAATATTTACTTTATATATTAAATTTTCCTGAAAGCATTTTAGTTATGCATGGTTTTCTCTTTGTAAATTGAAGTTCACTGTTACAGATGAGTTCATGTTTTTCTGAGTATTCATTAATTTATTTCTCATCATGCTGTTCATCAGTTTCCATGCTATTGGCACAAGGTTAATTGATCAATAATTTCTATGTTTAGCCCTCTCATTTCTGCTTAACATTGAGCCAATATTTATCAAGCAATAGTCTTTTTAGAGTTCTTTTCATGGGATGAAAGCATAACTGTAAAGCAAGCATTTATTGCTTGTCCTAATTGCTCTTGAAAAAGTGGTGCTGAGATGCCTTCAGGAATCACTAAATCCAGTGTCGATGTTGTTATTAAAGGAGCTCCAGAATATTGGCCTGGTGACAGAGAGAGCAATAAAGACTCGAGTCAGGATTGTGTATGGCATGGATGGGAGGTTACAGCTAGCGTTGCCCATCTAGCTGCTGGAGGTGAGGGGTTTAGAAGGTGCTATTGAAGAGGACTTGCTGCATTGCTGCAGTGCATCTTACAGATGGTACATAATGCTGCCAAGTGATGTAGGCTTTGCTGATGTTGGCAGTGTATGTTAACTGGTGGCTGTGGTGCTGCTCAAGCAGGCTATTTTGTAGTGGATGGCATCAAACGTCTTAAGTGATGTTGGAGCTGCACTCATCCAGGTAAGTGGGAAGAATTCCTTTACACTCCAGCCTTGTGCTAAATAAATGGTGGGCAGGCACTGGGGAATTAAGGAGGTATGTTAATTTGCTGCGGATTCCTAGCTTCTGTCTGTGCCTAGTATTTATTTGGCTGGTCCAGTTCAGTTTCCAGTCAATGATGATACACCATATCTTGATTGGGAGAATTTTGCATTGAATGTCAAGGGGAGATGGTTAGATTCTCTCTTTTTGAAGATGGTCATTGCATTTGAATGTCAAGGGGAGATGGTTAGATTCTTTCTTTATCATAGCAATTACAGAAACATGGCTCAAGGATGGGCAGGATTGGCAGCTTAATGTTCCAGGATACAAATGCTACAGGAAAGATAGAAAGGGAGACAAGTGAGGGGGGGGGGGGGCGCTTTTGATAAGGGATAGCATTACAGCTGTGCTGAGGGAGGATATTCCTGGAATACATCCAGGGAAGTTATTTGGGTGGAACTGAGAAATAAGAAAGGGATGATCACCATATTGAGATTGTATTATTGACCCCCTAAGTAGTCAGAGGGAAATTGAGAAACAAACCTGTAAGGAGATCTCAGCTATCTGTAAGAATAATAGGGTGGTTATGGTAGGGGGTTTTAACTTTCCAAACATTGACTGGGTTTGCCATAGTGTTAAGGGTTTAGATGGAGAGAAATTTTGTTAAGTGTGTACAAGAAAATTTTCTGATTCAGTATGTGGATGTACCTACTAGACAAGGTACAAAACTGAAGGTTTCCTGAAGAAGGGCCTGTGCCCGAAACGTCGAATCTCCTGTTCCCTGGATGCTGCCTGACCTGCTGTGCTGTTCCAGCAATAAAGTTTCAACTTTGATCTCCAGCATCTGCAGACCTCACTTTCTCCACAAAACTGAACCTACTCTTGGGAAATAAGGCAGGGCAGGTGACTGAAGTGTCAGTGGGGGAGCACTTTGGAGCCAGTGACAATAATTCTATTAGATTTGAAATAGTGATGGAAAAGGATAGACCAGATCTAAAAGTTGAAATTCTAAATTGGAGAAAGGCCAATTTTTTCAGTATTGGGCAAGAACTTTCAAAAGCTGATTGGGGGCAGATGTTCGCAGGTAAAAGGACGGCTGGAAAATGGGAAGCCTTCAGAAATGAGATAACGTGAATCCAGAGAAAGTATATTCCTGTTAGAGTGAAAGGAAAGGCTGGTAGGTGGAGGGGATGCTGGATGACTAAAGAAATTGAGGGTTTCGTTAAGAATAAGAAAAAGAAGGAAGCGTATGTCAGGTATAGACAGGATAGATCGATTTATTCATATTCACCTGAATAGTTCTTCAAAGACTCTTATGTGTATGGAAGGTACTAAGGGTAACTAGAGAGAGAACAGGGCCCCTCAAAGATCATCAAGACAGCCTTCGTGTGGAGCCGCAGAAAATGAGGGAGATATTAAACAAGTATTTTGCATCAGTATTTACTGTGGAAAATGATATGGAAGATATAGAAAGTAGCGAAATAAATGATGACATCTTGTAAACTGTCCAAATTTCAGAGGAGGAAGTGCTGGATGTCTTGAAATGCATAAAGGTGAATAAATCCCCAGGACCTGATCATGTGTACCTTACAACTCTGTGGGAAGCGAGAGAAGTGATTGCTGGGCCTCTTGCTGAGATATTTGTATCATTGATAGTCAAAGGTGAGGTGCTGGAAGACTGGAGCTCGGCTAACGTGGTGCCACTCTTTAAGAAGGGTGATAAGGACAAGTCAGGGAACTATAGACCAGTGAGCCTGACCTCGGTGGTGGGGAGGGACAGGATGTACATGTATTTGGAAAGGCAAGGACTGATTACAGATAGTCAACATGGTTTTGTGCGTGGGAAATCATGTCTCACAAACTTGATTGAGTTTTTTGAGGAAGTAACAAAGAGGATTGATGAGGGCAGAGCGGTAGACGAGATCTATATGGACTTCAGTAAGGCATTCGACAAGGTTCCCCATGGGAGACTGGTTAGCAAGGTTAAATCTCATGGATTACATGGAGAACTAGCCATTTGGATACAGAACTGGCTCAAAGGTAGAAGACAGAAGGTATTGGTGGAAGGTTGTTTTTCAGACTGGAGGCCTCTGATCAGTGGAGTGCCACAAGGATCGGTGTTGGGTCCACTACTTTATGTAATTTTTATATAAATGATTTGGATGTGAATATTGGAGGTGTAGTGGATAACGAAGAAGGTTACCTCAGATTACAACAGGATCTTGATCAGATGGGTCAATTTAATTCAGATAAATGTGATGTACTGCAGTTTGGGAAAGCAAATCTTAGCAGGACTTATACACTTAATGATAAGGTCCTAGAGAGTGTTACTGAACAAAGAGACCTTGGAGTGCATGTTCATAACTCCTTGAAAGTGGAGTTGCAGGTAAATAGGATAGTGAAGAAAGCGTTTGGAAAGCTTTCTTTTATTGGTCAGAGGATTGAGTACAGGAGTTGGGACGACATGTTGCAGCTGTACAGGACATTGGTTAGGCCACTGTTGGAATATTGCATGCAATTCTGGTCTCCTTCCTATCGGAAAGATGTTGTGAAAACTTGAAAGGGTTCAGAAAAGATTTACAAGGATGTTGCCAGGGTTGGAGGATTTGAGCTATGAGAGAGGCTGAACAGACTGAGGCTGTTTTCCCTGGAGCATCAGACGCTGAGGGGTGACCTTATAGAGGTTTACAAAATTATGAGGGACATGGATAGGGTAAATAGACAAAGTCTTTTCCCTGATGTTGGGGAGTCCAGAACTAGAGGGCATAGGTTTAGGATGAGAGGGGAAAGATATAAAAGAGACAAAGGGGCAACTTTTTCACGCAGAGGGTGGTATGTGTATGGAATGAGCTGCCAGAGGAAGTGGTGGAGGCTGGTACAATTGCAATATTTAAAAGGCATTTGGATGTGTATATGAATAGGAAGAGTTTGGAGGGATATGGGCCGGGTGCTAGCAGGTGGGACTAAATTGGGTTGGGATATTTGGTTGGCATGGACAGGTTGGACTGAAGGGTCTGTTTCCATGCTGTGCATCTCTATGACTCTATGACTCTATGTTCATTGCCCATTGACTGTCAAGTGTAGATGATTTGATTCTCGCCTTTTCAAGATGGTCATTGCAGGTTGAATGTCACTGATCAACTGAAGTCTCATTGGAACTCATTCCTAATGAGGGGCTTATGCCCGAAACGTTGATTCTCCTGCTCCTCAGATGCTGCCTGACCTGCTGTGCATTTCCAGCAATAGCAGTGAATATCACCATTTCTGACCTTATTATGAAGGGACGGTTATAAATAAAGCAGCTTGTTGCATAGATAAAACTAGTTGTATCTATGAAGCCATTTGGCGGAACTTCTTCAAAATTGTCTTTGGGCTGAGATGATTGACCTCCAACAAACACCACCAACTTCCTTTCTTCTGGGAATGAAGAGTTTTCTCCCAGTTTGTATTAATTGTAATTTTGCAAGGGAGAATGATGACATATTCTGTTAAACATGACTTGACACCAGGGGGAGTCACTGACAACTGATCATTGAATTGAGCTGTTTGTCTATGTTTGGAACAAGGCTGTAATGAGATCAGGAATTGAGTGGCCTTGACAGAGCTCAAACTGAGCATCAGTGATCAGGTTATTGCTAGGTAAATGTTGCTTGATTACACTATCAACAATACTTTCCATTGTTTTGCTGATGATTTAGAGTAGGCTGACTGTGCAATTTTTTTTATGGACAAGGCACACCTGGGCACTTCTGCAACATTATCAGAGTGATGGCAGTACTTTAGCTGTATCGGAGCATATTGTCTAGGGGAATGGATACTTCTGGAGCATGAGTTTTCAGTATCTGGGAAAACCAGTGGCTATACTGTATCCAGTGACCTCAGCTGACTCTTAATATCATATGAAGTAAATTTGATTGACTGAAAACTGACATCTGGGGACACCAAGAGGAGGCCAAGATGGATCATTCATTTGATACTATTAACTGAAGATGGTTATAAATGGTTCAGCCTTGTCTTTTCACTGATGTGCTATCAATTGCCAGCTGTTTCTTTTTTTGGCTTGCATGTACTGTGATTCTGTGTTGTAGCTTCACCAGATTGCCACCTTGTTTCTAGGTATGCCTGGTACTGTTTCTGGCATCCTCTCCTCATTGAACTAGCATTCATTCAGAGCAAAAACAAAAATTGCTGGAAAATCTCAGTACATCTGGCAGCAACTGTGGAGAGAAATAAGAGTAAACATTCTGGGTCCAGTGACCCTTCGACAGTTCTAATTTTTTTTGTTGTTGAGCATTTATCCAATTTTATTGGTAATGGTTGAGTGGGGAATATGTCAGTTCATAAAGTTAGAGATCGCAGTGGAATACAATTCCATTGTTGCTGTTGATCCACAGCATGTTGTGAATAGCCAGTTTCAACTACTTGATATATTTGATGTCTATCCCACATAGGACAGTGCACACAACACCATAGATGGTATCATCCATTATGGATTAAATGTGTCCTTGCATAGACTGTGCAGTAGTCACTTCTACCAATATTATTATTAAAAAATGCAACTGTGAAAAGTCAAGTTGACGAGGAAAAAAATCAATACATTTTATCCATTTGTTGGTTCCCTTATAACTTACTCCAGGTCCTGTTTGGCAGGTTCTTCCTAAAAGACTTGGCCACCTTGGTCAGAAGTGGTGCCACCAAACCATTCTTAATACCACATTTGGCAGTGAAGTATGATGATTCAGATGGAATTCATTCGCACTGCCTGATTACATTTTTTTTCTCTCTTTTTTTCTTCTGTTTTGTGCTTTTTCTCTTCTCTTTTCTTTCTTCTGTTGGCCATGGATTCCTGGTCTCAGACTCCCAACCTCGGACTCTCAGCCTCAGACTCAGCACAGACCCACATGGCAGCCTTTCAGTCAAGTGTGGCAGCCTAGCAGCCCAGTGAGGTGGACTTCTGGCCCGGCGTATCAGATTCTCATCCCTGCGTGGCAATCTCTTGGCCTGCCCTGGTGGTCTCTCAGCCTGGTGTGGTCTCAGCAGTGCAATCCCTCTGTGACTAAGCAATCCCTCTGTGATTAAGAAAGTGTGTAATGTTTGAACTTGCACCTTTATTTCTTTATTTTCTGAAAAACCAGGAAGATGTGCAATGTGTAACTTTTAACCTTATTCTGTATGTTTTATGTTTTACTATAGTTTCTGCAATGTTTATCTTTTAACTTTGTTCTCTCTTTCTACATTGCTCTCAAGATTCTGCACTTAGATATTTGTACCAAAGATGGTGCCTTGCATGGTGACATTATACATGTTTCACTGTACTCCACTACTTTTGTACTTGAATACATATAACAGTAAAAATCAAATTAAATTTCACACCCAGTGTACATTCTGTGTCATTGTTACTTTCAGTACTTCTTCTGAATGGTATTCAACATGGAGAACTACAGATGCATCAGCTGAGACAGAGTGATAGGTGATAACTAGCTGGATGTTTCTTTGCTCACATTCTGATGCCATGAATTTTCATGGGGTCTGGAGTCAATATTGACGATGTCTGAATATTTATCGCCGTTCTGTCACCTCTGATGGTTCTGTCCTGCCTGTGGAACAAGTCATACCGCGGAATAGTCATACCGAGGTGCTGCTGTTGGAGCCAGGGAGATTATCTGTAGGATAAGATTCATTCAATGTGACTGTGTGAGGTTATTTGGCAAGTCTGTGGGTCAGCACTCCAATTTTGTCACAGATCCCCGGCTACTAGTTGTGCAGATTTTGTAGGGTTGACGGGGCTGAGTTCGCCATTATAGATTTCAGTGGTTAAACCAATGTTGGGTAGTCCGTCTCATATAAATTTCTTTTCTGTCACAGTTTGATAAATAGCGTTGCTTGTTAGGTCAATTCAGAAGGTATGTAATTGGCACTAGATGGCTTGGAGTTGAAGTAGACTGAACCAGGTAAGACAACAGATAGTTTCTCAAAAGGATGTTAGTGAAACAAATGCATTATTATGACAATTTGATTCTATTTCTGTGACTAGTTTTTAGTTTCAGATTTATTAATTTCTTGACTTTAAATTAAATTCTACCAGCTGCCCTGACTGGATTTGTATCCAAGGCTCCAGACATTAGCCTTAGCCTCTGGATTACTAGTCGAGTACTATTACAACTGGGCAACCATTCCTTTTACTAAAATTGCCCCTTCTAGATAACTTTGGTTAGCTATATTTAATACTATTGTTACTTCATTATTAAACTGAATAATTATTCTGTAGTTTAAGTCAGGTACTGCTGAAAATAATGCCTTGGTTGCTTAAGGGTTTAGGGACCTGGAATGTCTTGAAACGATGTTTACAATGTATCAAAACAAATCTTATGTAAAGAAAAAACATTTTTGATGATATAGCCAGAGTGTATGAGATACTTTCTCTGTCCCTCAATGTAGCCATGAACTGTTGTTTTACAAGGTCATAAGGCATGCCTCTAACTGAGCTGAAAATGTGTTGCTGGAAAAGCGCAGCAGGTCAGGCAGCATCCAGGGAACAGGAGAATCGACGTTTCGGGCATAAGTCCTTCTTCAGGAAACAGGAGAATCGACGTTTCGGGCATAAGACAGGAGAATCGACCTTTCGGGCATAAGTCTAACTGATGCCTCTAACTGATGCTTACAACAAATATTTTAATTAACTACTTCAATTAAATACTATGAGGAAAGAGTTAACCTTATATTGTAGTTTTATTCATTTTTAGATTTTGTCTGTTAAATGAGTTTTGCTAGAAGAATTAAAATGTAGTAATAAAACAAGCCTGTTTTACTCTTAGATTTGAGCGTACAACACAACAAAAAGCAGAGACAGTGATTTTAATTCTGCTGCTATACTCCAGAGTAGACAGAAAGCCTCTCTCTGCTCACAGGGCCTTGAAGAAATATCTTCCTGAAAAGAACCATAGACTTGATAATTTTGAGAAGTGTGAATCAAGTAAAGGGGTAGAATCCATCGCTGTAAAGGCTGGTATAACTGTAAATTGATAATGCTAGGACGCATGTGAATTACCACATGCTAGTTGTAAATACAAGCTATGAAAAGATAGGAGAAAGTGAGGACTGCAGATGTTGGAGATCAGAGTTAAGGGTATGGTGCTGGAAAACACAGCAGGTCAGGCAGCATCTGGGGAGCAGGAGAATCGATGTTTCGGGCATAAGTCCTGATTCCTGATGAAGGGTTTTGCCCAAAACATCGATTTCCTGCTCCTTGGATGCTGCCTGACCTACTGTGCTTTTCCAGCACCACACTCTCGACTATGAAAAGATAGGATCAATACTTTGGAATTTGAAAGTCTGGCACATTCAGAATTCCAACCTAGGAAGTGTACCCTGCCTTGAAATTCCCGAGTAAAACTTGTAGGTCCTGCTATTAATTTTGTGTGTTGTGTTTATTTATTGTTAAAATGGTTTTATGCTTAATAAACCTATAAATGACAGACATAAATGCTGCAAGCCCTATATTTATATGTTTAACTTAGGCCAAGCACCCATCTTCTCATGACAACGCTTCCCACAATGCCCAAAAGGTGATATGGTACCTTAAACATTGTTATCCCTTCATCTGTAAGCGTTCCTTCACTCATATCCTTACATGTTTTCAACCCACAGAAAGACAGTATGAGAGAGGCATCATCCAATGAGGTCATAATCTATAACTTCCTGTTGCAGACACATGTCATCACACCCATTATGGCCGCATGGAAGGAACAGCATATCGACGCATGTCATGTCAGTTAAAAGTAATTTGGCCCTTCCTGCTTTCTTTTTAAAGGGGGAAAGACCAGCAAGAGGTGATGATGGTAAACATCTGCCCTCTCGCCCTCTATAAGGAGGAAGCATGGAGAGAAGGTCCAAGAGGATGTCAGGAATGATGGAGTAGGAGGGTATGTGGCAGCTGTGGGTTTGTGATGACATTCCATTTATCTTTCTTTTCATTTTACTGTCTCCCACATTAACTGTTACTGAACAAAGGAATGGAACTTTCTTGCCTTGTAAAACTTTACCAAAAGTCCGTTCCAGTTTCTCATTCACATATTGACTGTCAATACCACTGAATGAACAACATTAGACTCTAATGCATACTGATGACATCCAGTTCCACTCCTCAATACCACTCTATCAACTCCTCCACTGCACCAGATTTATCACATTTTCAGAAATACTGGATCAGAAAATATCTTGTAATTAAAGTGGGGAAAATTAATAAGTAAAAACAATGACTGCAGATGCTGGAAACCAGATTTCAACTCCCTCTCCCGCTCTGCCGAGGACATGGAGGTCCTGGGCCTCCTTCACCGCCGCTCCCTCACCACCAGACGCCTGGAGGAAAAACGCCTCATCTTCCGCCTCGGAACACTTCAACCCCAGGGCATCAATGTGGACTTCAACAGTTTCCTCATTTCCCCTTCCCCCACCTCATCCTACTTCCAAACTTTCAGCTCAGCACTGTCACCATGACTTGTCCTACCTGCCTATCTTCTTTTCCACCTATTCACTCCACCCTCCTCCCTGACCTATCACCTTCATTCCCTCCCCCACTCACCTATTGTACTCTATGCTACTTTCCCCCCACCCTCCTCTAGCTTATCTCTCCACCCTTCAGGCTCTCTGCCTTTATTCCTGATGAAGGGCTTTTGCCCGAAATGTCGATTTTGGTCCTCGGATGCTGCCTGAACTGCTGTGCTCTTCCAGCACCACTAATCCAGAATGGGGAAAATTGATGACAGTATTTCTGACCTCTGTCGAAACTCTCGTACTTAGTCACCAATCTTATCGTCCTCTTGGCTACTGTCTGAGATAGTGGCTTACTTTATCATGAGCTTACTTTCTAATGCCAACATACTGTATTTTGTTATTCATAAAATTATCCAGCTTTGATCCTTCTGCTGCTAAAACTTTAATCAATGCCTATGCCACCTCCATATATGATCAATCAAATGCTTTCCTGGTCAGCTTACCACTGTTCATCCTCTGTGAAATTGAGCTCATCTAAAGCTCTGTTGTCTGTACCTTAACACACCCAAAATTCCATTCATAATGCTTGACAGCATACTTTTCCATCCCAAGTTTCTGTCTTTATGTCGAGAGTGATGGAACAGATTTGAGGAGCTGCTCCTATGTTCCTACAAATCTTTCCACAGACTCATTTTTTCCTGCTTCTGCAATCTCCTCTGGCCCATCAATCCTCAGAGAACTCTGTAGTCCAGTTCTGACCCTTAGCACATCCTTAATTTTCTTCACCACACATACATTCTGGTTAAAATAATAATGTTGTGTGCAATCAGGTTCAGTCTCAAATGGATTCAGGCATACAGCCCCTTGCATGAAACTCACTCTAACAACATCTCAACCTGGCTCTCCATTTTAAGCAGGTTGCTGAGAAGTGACTATAACACAAGTCCTAAAATTGCCAAAAAATCTCAGCATGGCAGTTAGCCATTTAACGTATTGAGTCAGCTCCGCCACTGAAAGTGTTCATGGCTGATCTGATTACCCTCAACTCCACTTTCCTGCCTTTTCCTTCGAACCCTTACTGATTCAAGATCTGTCTATCTCAGCCTTGAATATACTTAATGACCCATTTTGACAGCCATCTGCAGGAAGGAATTCCTCAGCTTCACTACCCTCTGAGAGAAGAAAGTCCTTCTCACCTCTGTCTTATGTTTGTGACCCCTTTCTGCTCAGATTATTCCCTCTGGTCCTAGACTCACAAGTGGACCAAACTTTCCACATCTACCCTGTTAAATCTCTTAAGGGTCTTCTATGTTTCAATAAGAATGTTGAATTTTTGTCCTGTGCAGCACCTTGGGATATTTTACTATAGTAAAGGTGCTATATAAATAGAAGTTGTTGCTGTTGAAAGTGGTATGTGACCTTTGCTCTACAGGACTAGTCCAGCTTTTCTTTCATCTTTAGAATGTGTTAGAAAGAGGACACAGGCTCCTCTGCATTTGAATCTGTCAGCATAAACAACATATTCCATCATGCTTTGTGTCCATTCTAAACAAAGAATGGCTCAATCATCTGCATCTTGGTGAATTGGGGATTGAATCCGAATCAGCGCAACACAAAGCATAAGTAAACAGAAGAAGTTGGTACACCATCTGAGGAGATTTGATTGTTGAGAGTTCAGGATGGGTCATCTCTTGGCTCAAGTGCCTGAAGATCTAGTTTATAAATCCCAATTTTTAAAGAACAATGCTCGAAGTGTCATGGCTGAATCAGGCTGAAAACAACTTAACAGAGTTGCAATCCACAAGGAAGCATGTAGGAACTGCACAAACTTTTACAGAGAAGATTTCTGTCATAATGTTGCCACGTTTTTTGACATTCTATTGGAGAGGGCTGTTTCTTTTGACTTCAATGGGTTTGGCAATGAGTTACAACCATGCAAGAGGGCTTGAGCAATCTCATCACTGCATTTTTCTTCTGTACCTCAACCAACACAATATTCTAGATTCTTGGAACAAATTACTGCAGATGCTGTAATCTGCACTGAAAACAACAAATTCTGGAAATCACAGCGGGTCAGACAGTAATCCATGGAGAGAGAGTCTAGATGAATCTTCATCAGAGCTAAAGTAAAGTGTGGAGGGGACAGCATTTATGCTATAGTTTGCGGGGTGGGTGCATGGTGGAGGGTTGCTGGGGGTAGTGTGTGTAGGGTGCCGATGAAGAGATGTTGATAGTTCAGATTAAGTGATCGGAATGTGAAAATGGCAGAACAATGGTGTGTTTCCTGCCAGAATTGAGAGGACAGTAAGTGGGATGGGGGAAGGAGAGGACAGGATAACTAGCTAAAAGAAAGGGAAGAAATGTTCACAGTTTGAAGGTGTTGTGCATTGTATTCGCTGCACCCATTGTGGCCTATTCTAAATTGGAGAAACAAAACCCAAACTGCGTGACCACTTTGCAGAACACCTCTGGTCTGTGTGCAAGCATGACCCTGACCTTCCCATAGCTGGTCATTTTAACACAACGTCCTGCTCACATACCCACTTGTCTCGGCATTCTGCAGTGCTCCAGTGAATCACAGCGCAATCTGGAGGAATATCATCTAATCTTCAGACTAGGCACTTTACAATCTTCTGGACTTATTACTGAATTCAATACTTTCAAACTGTGAACATTTCTTCTTTTTCTATTAGCTTCTTGTCATGTCCTCCCCTTCACCATCCCACTTACTGTCCTTTCAAATCTGGCAGAAGACACATCATTAATCCGCCATTTTCACATTCTAATCACTATTGCCATCTTGTCTTCACTGGCACCCTACACCCACTAACTCCAGCCCCACTCCTCTCTCAAACCAAAGTATAACTGCTGCTCCTTCCATGCTTAACTTCAGTTCTAATGAAGAGTCATCTCAACTCGAAACGTTAGCTTGTTCTCTCTCCATGGATCACTGTCTGACCCACTGTGATCTCCAATATTTGTTGTTTTCACTTCACTCCAAAATCCTGTCTTTACTGGTATGACATGAATCAGAATGCAGAATAGTACCTTAGTATAGCAGCAAATTGGGCTTTCTCCAAACTCTCAGATGACTGTACATACTCAGCGAGTCGTGAGTTCATGGAATGCCCTGCCAGTAGCAGTGGTGGACTCTCCCTCTTTATGTGCATTTAAGCGGGCATTGGATAGGCATATGGAGGATAGTGGGCTAGTGTAGGTTAGGTGGGCTTGGTTCGGCGCAACATCGAGGGCCAAAGGGCCTGTACTGCGCTGTATTCTTCTATGTTCTATGTTCTATATGGCTGAAAAGATGTAAGGCCATACAGAAAATCAGAAGTGCTGGATATGGTTCAGAGCATGGCTGCTGTGAGAAGGTAACCAGGTTCATCTCAAAATGCTTTAATGGCTTCTTTAGGACCCTAGCAACTATTTTGCAATGGCAACTCTTGCCAGTCAGAATGAGCCAAGAAGAAGCAGAGGATTAATGAATGCACACATCAGGTAGTTAGGAAATGTATAAAAAACACACACACACAAACAACAGGTTCTGTTAAAATATTATTATTCCATTGATGTGTAAGTAAACATTTTGCGTGACAAGATTCTTTAATTATATTGTAGGACTGGTAGGTCTTTCTGAAGATGAACTGTTGTGGAGTGAAGGAAGAAGATGTAAAGTGTACATTTATTACATTAGTAATTTGAAATTTCCTGGGTGTATATTGGAGCAAAGTATGCCCTCTGCATTCCTTTCAGCACAGAGGATTGCTGCTTCTTTTAGTTTTCTTTGAGTCTTTCACCACAGGGGACTTCATAATGAGGTATCAGTAAGGTAACATTGGATTGTATGGAGGACACATCTGTGACCTTGAATTCTTTACAGGACTGCGTTGTATTACAGGCTCCAAAAGTGAGAGGTTGGACAAGCTGGGACTTTTTTTCTTTAGCGCGTAGGAGACTGAGGGGGGAGTCTTATAGAAATGTATATGAACATGAGAGGCATGAATAGAGTGAATGCAATCAGTCTTTTTCCCAGGATTGCGGAATCGCGGACTAGAGGGCATCAGTTTAAGGTTTGAGTGGAAAGAATAAAAGAGAACCTTTGGACAACTTTTCTACACAGAGGTTGGTATGGAATGACCTGCCAGCAGAAGTGGATATGGGCCAAGTGCAGGGAAATGGGGTTAGCGTTGATGGACATTTTGGTCGGCAAACTTAATTAAAGAAATAGAATTTTAAGGCATGCCTTAAGGTGGAAAGAGAGGGAGAAGTGCAGGAAGGGAAGTCCAGAGATTGGAGCGTGGTAAGGCATAGCACGTGGGAATACTCAAGCGGTCAGAATTCGAGAAACACAAGATATTTTGAAAGTTTACAGGGCTAGAAGAGATACAGAGGGGCAAAGCCATGGAGGGTATTGCAAACAAGGATAAGAATTGTAGAATGTTGTTTAAAAAGAGCCTGTGTAGGTTAGACAGCACAGGGGTTAAGGGTGAATGGACGTTACCATGAATTAAGATGCAGTAGTATAATTTACTTCTGGGTTACCCTTCCAATCCCCAGTCCTAACAAAGGGTTTCGGCCTGAAGCATTGATTTTCCTACTCCTCAGATGCTGTCTGACCTGCTGTGCTTTTCCAGCTTCATATCTATTGACCCCGAACATGACTGAAGGTAGAATGTGGGACAACTGTAATGCCTTTTAGAGAAGGAAATTGGGTATCCATGTGACTTCAGCCCCACAATAAATTGCTTGACCCCCAACTGTCCTATGATATTACTGAGCACACAGCTCATTTTAAGATCAGTTAGAAATGGACAAGGAATGCTGGCCTTGCTGGTTGCACTCACATCTTGCTAAAGGAATGAATAAAATTGATCAAAGTTAATTCATGTGAATTAGAATTCTTTAAGGATTGCTGGTTCAAGGCCCTGAAGAATTTGTGGATACTGCAGCCATTCACAGACCAATTTGTCAAAGGATTCTGCATTAAGTCCTCCATTTTGTAAAATGTGTCAACACCACATTAGACAACCTGGATGTATATTCAACAGTCCTGACCACAAATAAGTTTCAGAATGAACTGCATCATCTTCTGTTATATTGGGCCTTACTGGAAACCCGTTTTATCCCTATGCAACAGACATAGTTACTAGGCCACTTAGTTTACAACTTACAACTTTAACAACAGCCTCTCTACCTTTTTAGTTGCAAGAGATGTTGATTGTTTAAAATTGACATGTAGATGTTGGGCAAAAGTGAGTACTGCAGATGCTGGAGTAGAATTTAGATTAGAGTAGTGCTGGAAAAGCACAGCAGGTCAGGCATCATCCAAGGTAGCAGGAAAATTGATGTTTCCAGTTTGAGGAGTTGTAATGGGCTGCTAGGTGACAGGGAAAGGCAGGTTGGCACTTGAATTAGAAGCTGTCCATTGGAACAAAGTGCTGGTGAGAATTTTTGTCCTTATGTTGACCTACTTTTCTGCTGTTAGCATCACTAGAGCCTGCTTGTTTCTCATCTTTCAATTTTCATAATAAATTTACCTCTCATTGTCGCACTGTTCACATAGAGTCATACAGATGTACAGCATGGAAACTGACCCTTCGGTCCAACTTGCCCATGCTGACCAGCTATCCTAAATTAATCTAGCCCCATTTGCCAGCACTTGGCCCATTGCCCTCTAAACCTTTCCTATTCATGTACTCATTCAGATGCCTTTTAAATGTTGTAATTGTACATTGGTCTGACTCGATTGATTTCTTTTGTTTATACAATGTCTTATGTTATACAATCTTAGTCATCTAACCATCTGTTTCTCTTTAAAGTGCAGTGCTTGTATTTTCTCCCTCATTTTTAATGCTGCCTTATTTGCTTTGTTCTAACCCTATTTAAAAGTTGTTCACTCTTCAGCTTTTGAAATCTGATGAAGGGTCACACCTGAAACATTAACCTTCCTCATCTCTCTCATGGTACAGAGAGAACTATTAAATGCTTCCAATATCTTATGTTTTAGTTTAAGCTTTATTTTTTAGTCAAAGAGCATTGAAACTTGAGACTGCCATTCTTGTATTTTATACTTAGCTATGTTATGTATCTGATTTTTTGAAAATTGTTCATTTAAAAAAGTATTTATGAGAGGCGTCAGGTAGAAAATACAGCTGAGAATTAAACTGAATAGAGAATATTCAGAAGGGAGTTGAAAAAGAAATATGCAATAAGGGATTATGAATAAAGAATGAGTAGTTAATGTAAAGGCGAATCAAAAGACAAGTATTGGCACATAAACAGTAAAGGGATGGTCAAAAAAAAGGAGTAAGGTCATTTAGGGACCAAAAGGGAAATGTACACATGGAGGCAGGTGTCATAGCTAAAGTGTTAAATCAGTAATTTAAGTCTGTGAACGAAGACTTTGGTCAGGCCATGGTGAAAGGTGAGGAAACACAGTCACTAAAAGTTTAAAAATTAAAAGATAGTGGTGGATAGGCTGTCAACAGTTAAACTTCATAAGATAACAGGACTGGATGATATACATCCAAGAATATTGAAAGAAATGAAATTGGAAACTGCAAAGGGACTAGCAGTGGTCTATCAATCTTTCCTAGATTCAAGGGACATGCCAGAGGACTGGAGAATTGCAAATATTAACGCCCTTGTTCAGAAAAGTGTGTAAAGGTAAGTCTACCAATTACAAACCAGTCAGTTTAACATTAATGATGGAGAAATTGTTTTGAAACATGGTAAAATCTCTGTTAACTAGAAAAAAGTCAGCACCTATTTCCTAAGGGAAAATTGTGTTTGTCTAACTAGCTGGAGGTTTTGTGGAGAGAGGTTGAAGAGGTTTAGTGAGGCAAGGCTATTGACATGGGGTACATGGACTTCCAAAAGGTGTTCTATACAGCTTCACACAATAGATTTGTGAGAAAGAATATATCTCATGAAACAAAAGTGACTGCAGCAATGTAGATACAAAATTAACTGAGGGCTAGGAAACAGAATAGTAGTTAATAAACATTTTTTGAGGCTGGAGGAAGTTTGTACTGACATTCTGCAAGGGTCAGTTTTGGAACCTTTGCTTTTTCTGACAAATGTTAATGATCAAGATCTTGGTGTGCAAGTGACAACTTTCAAGATTTTAAATGATATAAACTGGAAGCTACAAAGGGACGTTGACAAGCTGATGAAGTGGGTAGATAGGTGGCAAACGAAGTTCAATACAGAGACATATAAGGCGATACATTTTGATAGAGAAAGAACACGGAAATACAGTGTTGAGTAAGGAGTGTGCAGAAACAGAGAACCTTGAATGTATATGTGTATGTCACTGAAGGTGGCAGGACAGGTGGACTCAGCAGTTAATAAAGCCTAGGTTTACCCTGGGCTTATCAACAGGAGCACAGAATACAGGACCAAGGAGGTTATCCTGAACTTTATAATACTCGTTTGACCTCAGATGGCTTATAATGAACAGTTTTAGGCACCACACATCAGGATACATGTGAATGCATTGGGTAGAGTGCAGTCATGGCTTGTGAGAATGGTTTCAGTATAAGAAACTTCAGTTATGAAGATAGATTGGAGAAGTTTGGAACTGTTTCTCTTGGTGAAAATAAAGCTGACAGGAGAGTTGATAAAAGTTTGAAAATTATGAGGAGGCTGGACACTGTAGACAGAGAGAATCTGTTCCCTTCCATAAAACTACAAGTATTAAGAATGGTAGTACAGATATAAGGTAATTTACAAAAGAAGGAAATGTGAAGTAACAAAAAAGATTTCTTCTCACAGATGTCATTAGTGTCTGTAATGCACTGCCTACAAGTCTAGTACAGGCAGGTTCAACTGGAGCATTCAGAAGGACTAGATGATTATATAAATAGAAATAATATACTGTATTAGGGTTATGTGGAAAAAGCAGGAGAATTGGCACAATTTCATCATGTTCATTCTGTGAACTGATGCATACATGATGTGATGAACTGCATCTTTATACATCAAAATAATTTGAGAGTCTTGTAATAACATAATGTCATTGTGACTTGTGTGATCACCCTACGGTCATGTATCTGTAATTTTGACTGGAAATAAAATCGTGAGCTTTGTCTTTTAAAGTGTTTTGAATGTTGATAACTTGCTTTATTTAAGATAATATAAAGTCATAGAGTCATACAGCAAGGAAACGGACTCTTCAGTTCATCCAGTCCATGCTGACTATGTTCCCAAATTAAACCCATCCCACTAGCCTGCACTTGGCCCATATCCATCAAACCTTTCTTTTTCATGAACTCATCAAAATGTCTTTTAAACATAACTGCATCTGCATCCATCACTTTCTCTGGCAGTTCATTCCACAGACAAACCACTCTCTGTGTGAAAGTATTGTCCCTCCTGTCCTTTTTAAATATTTCTCCTTAAAAATTCGCCCCCTAGTTTTGAACTCCCTCATCAGAGGGAAAAGACTCTTGTCATTCACCTGAATTATGCCTCTCATGATTTTGTAAACCTCAGTTACATCACCCCTCAACCTCCTTCATTCCAATGAAACACATCTCAGGTTTTGCAGCCTATTTTTATATCTCAACCCTTCATTCCTGGCAATGTCCTGGTAAATCGTTAATAATTTCCTTCCTATAACAGGGCAACCAGGACGACACATAGTAGAACAGAAGAAGCCTCAACAACGTCACGCACAACCTCAACATGATGTCACAACTCCTACACTGAAAGGTCTGTTTATCTGTTTATCTGTGACACAAATTCCAAAGAATTATGTACCCGAACCCCTAGGTCTCTCTGTTCGATAGCAGTACCCATTGCCCTACCATTAACTGTATAATGAACAGTTTTAGGCACCACACGTCAGGATACGTGTGAATGCATCTGGAATGCATTTCCAAAATACAGCACCTCACATTTATCCAAATTAAACCCCATCTGCCACTCCTCAGTCCATTGACCTAATTGATCAAGATCAACTGTAATCTTAGTTAAAAATCACACAACCTCAGGTTATAGTCCAACAAGTTTATTTGGAAGCACTAGCTTTCAGAGCGTTGCTCCTTGGAGTAGCGTTCCGAACGTTAGTGCTTCCAATTAAATCTGTTGGACTATAACCTGGTATTGTGTGATTTTTAGCTTTGTACACCCCAGTCCAACACTGGCATCTCCAAATCATGACTAGAATAATATGTCATGGATCTAACCAGGGATCAGGCTAGTTTGGACCCAGTAATGTTAATGAGGCAGTTTTAATAGATAATCTCAGAGTAAAAGATTCTTAGAAGCAGTGACTATAACATGATAGAATTTAGCATTCAGTATTAGAGTGTGAAGTTTGGGTCAGAGACATTGCCCGTAGTGTTAGGTAAGGGGTAAATGTAGGGGTATGGGTGGGTTGCGCTTCGGCGGGGCGGTGTGGACTTGTTGGGCCGGAGGGCCTGTTTCCACACTGTAAGTAATCTAATCTAATCTAATCTAATCTAATCTAATCTAATCTAATCTAATCTAATACTTAAATATGGGTATTTATAAATGAATGAGCACAGAGTTGTCTGGTGTGGACTGGAGAAGGGGTTTGGCAGTAAAGCTGGTTGAATAACAATGATAGACATTT
>NC_057711.1:70515166-70530411 GCF_004010195.1 Chiloscyllium plagiosum
GATTTTAGCTTCACTCCCAAACTCCCAGTCTTTTGGAGTAACCAATTATGCTAACATGGTGATTTTGACATAGATCTCCCAAGGTGTTTCACTGGAGCATTATTTGAGAGAATTTCACATTAATTTGCAAAGCATATTGAGACGAATTAACAACACCTTAGCCAGAACGGTAAGTTTCAAGGACTGTATTATAGAGAAGGGAATAGTAGAAAAGTGAAAAGGATTATGGATTGATTTTCAAAATACGAGAATTAAGTATGCTATCTGCAAATTTGTTTAAACCTGAAGAGCCTTTCTGTTTAAAATAATGCTGAAACTATGAATTAATGTAGATTTTGAGTTAAAAAATTGGCATTTCTATATGATTTTTATATTTTAGTACATTCAATACATTTACATATCTGTAAAAATAATTTAAACTGAAGTATACCTAACTTTGAATTTTCACGTTTTCTGACTTTAATTTCATTCATAAATTCATTTTTAAACAAACGTTAAGCTTCAAACTAAGGTAATTTCTTTAGCTATTGGTTTTAACAATTTTAAGGTTCCTAAAACATCTCATGTCACATTTAACACAATTTACTGTCAGCTCTTCTGGAAAAAAATTTTGCAACTATGAAACCTGTTTGAACCAAACCCGGTAACTCCAAGCGTGATGTACCTGGCCTAATTAGAAAACAAGAATATCTTCTCCTAAATAATTACTTGAAATTATAAAATGTAATATAGTGGTTAACCTTTTTTTTACTTGCAGAATGAAAAATGTGTCAGTGCAATAACTAAAAGCTGCTAATTCGATTTTTAGAAAGCCGCATGTAAACCTAGAGCACAGGGTTGCAAAACCCAGAGTTTGGCAGCTGAAGGCACAGGCTATTTTTATTCATTCGAGGAGTGCGGGTTTACGGGCTGACTCAGCATTTTATTGCCCATCCGTCCTTGGTGGTTCTTGAGAAAGTGGTGGTGAGCACAGACCTTGATTGTTGTAGATCTGAAGGAGGTTACAGAGATATGGAAGAATTTGATTATCTAGAAGAGCATTTAAAGTTTGAGGTGTCGGTTTACTTGGAGCCTCTGCAGCTCTTGGTGGTTAATGACAGGTGCAGGATGTGAGTTCTAATATGAGAAGCAGACCTTTTGATTGGGCTGAAGTATCTGAATCACAAAAGGTAGGAGAGCAGTAGAGCATTAGAAATTTAGAAGATGGAGATGATTAAGTCATAGATGAGAGTTTCACCAGCAGATAGACAGACAAATACTGATATAACTAAAGTGAAAAACCACATTGAACTTGCATTGGCCTACCTCATTTCTATGTAATTGTCTCACAGCAGCTTTCTTCCTGTAAGGAAAGCTCATCTTTTTAAGATGAGCTGAGATTTCTAAACTCTTGTAATTGAGCTGTGGCCACTAGATTTATCCATTTTGTGCGTATTGTAACTACAGTTCAGTTTATGTTGTTTTTCTGTGACCCAGTCACCACCTTGTATCGTCATACGATAATGGCTGAAGATCCTGGGATTGTAATTATTAGAGTTTAGATCAAATAGAAACTTGCAAGATAATGCATGACTTAGAAAGAGTGGACGCTGGGAATTTGTTTTCGTCAGGCAGTGATACTAGGACAGCCTTAGAATTAGAGAGGGTCAATTTAAAATGGAAGTGAGGAGACATTTCTTCAGCCAGAGAGTGATGGGCCTATGAAATTCATTGCCACGGAGCGCAGTGGAGGCGGGGACGTTAAATGTCTTCAAGACAGAGGTTCATAAATTCTTAATTTCGCAAGGAATTAGGCATACGGGGAGAGTGCGGTAAGTGGCGCTGAAATGCCCATCAGCCATGATTGCATGGCGGACTGGACTTGATGGGCTGAATGGCCCTACTTCCACTCCTATGTTTTATGGTCTTGTATCTGAAAATTGATGATTTGTTTGGACACATCCGTTTACTATGTCACCAAAATATCTATCCGATATTACAGCCGGCAATTAATCAATACATGTCACAGTGAGCATTGACGCGGTTTTCAGCTGTTACATAATCGTGTGCTGCAAATGTCGAGTGCAAGCTTGGTCCTTTTGTTAATTTTCATTGTGCATGTCACCTTATCACCTGGTATTGTGAGGAAATTTTGTTACCAAGTGGTAAAATCATTTTCTGCTTTTTGAGGCTTTAAGATAATCACCACATTATCTCCAGCTTTTATAACTTGTCTGAGCATATGCTGAAACTCATGATTTACACCTGAGCTTAATCAACTAACCATTGTTTTATGTGTGTACAGGCAAATGAAGGATGTCACCTACAATTAAATGGCTTGCTAATAGAGTTGAGCTTGACTCTGCATCTTATTTATAATTCTTGACTTTTTTTTCTGTCTAAGTCCTGGAACACAGATCAATCACTGGCAAAACCATCATTGCCCATCCTAATTCTACTTTCAATATTGGTAGTCACTTTGAATGCCAAAGATTGATGGTGAAGCACTTCTTTTAAATGTTGGAGGCAGTCATTTCCTAATACTTGTGTGGCATGGAATTTGCTAATGAATTTGAATTCTGAGTCTGAATGTAGAACTGTAACAATGAGACTAAATACTACTAAGAAATTCCGTCTTTCTCTTGATTTTTGTCTGGCCGCGCTCACTCCTGGTACTAGCCTGGCTGGTCTTCTGCTTCAGAAAGCTCGCAGTAACTCTCTTTCTTATAGCATTGTTGGAAGGGCTCATTGAGGAATCTGTGATTGGGTCATTTGTCAGTAGTAACTCTAACTGCCCTTTCTTTTCATCTCTCACTGACTTTCCTATCCATATCTTCATGGGAGACTGATTCACCCATTCACTAATTCTTGTACTGCACCCAACACCCATCACTATCTGTGTAATGTGTTAGTAGATCAAATCCTATCTCCGTTTTCTGTATTTATTTTGAGACTGTGTCCATTCACTTGTAAACATCGTCCTTGCCCGCTACGATTTAAATTGTGGACAACTACATTGACATCTTCCTTCGATGGAAACTTTGTTCACAATTGTGAACATCTTGCTTACTGTAGATTTCATCATCTTCCACCTGCCCTATCCAAGTCACAGTGATGATTGGTTAGATTGGTTACTGTATTGGAAGGTCATTTGGCCTCTCATGTATGTGCCAGTATTATGCAAGAGCATCTTATTGAATGCAACTTTCTTACGTTTTTTGCAGTGGTGCTGCAAATCTTTTCTGTTCAATTTTATAATTGCTCATTTCTGTTTTGAAAACGATGACTTGAGTCTGCCTCCAGCATCCCTGTCTCTCGAGCAGTGCATTCCAGATCTTCATCAGTTTCTGTGTAAAAAAAAAAATGTTTGTCCTCATGTCATTATTATACTTTGCAAATCACCTTGAATTAGTATTCTCTGGTTCTCAATTCACCCACCAATGGAATAGTTTCTCTATTTTTACTATGTCTAGACTCCTTGTGACCTTGAGCATATTTCACCTTTGACTTTTCTGAGAAAAACATTTGCAGCATTTCCAAGCTTTCCACGTAACTAAAGCCCCTTATTGCTGAATTAATCTACCTCTCTTGACTGTCATTTTAAAATTCTCCTGTTCTGCGAGCCCCACTTACTATTCTGTGATTCTAAGCAGTCAGTACCTGTATGTCCTGTTTCTGTGTAATTCCTGATTCTGCCTTGAATGACTGCTGTTCGCAGTAATTACAATTTCCATTTCTATTGATCTGACACCTCTTGCTTCTGGTTTCACTCCTGACCTCTCTAATTATATCTCTGTACATAACCTGTCCATATTCACTGTTACCTCTCTGTTTTCTCCATTTCTATAGCTGCTGTATTTCCATGGCTTTGTCAGCTTGCTTCACCGACCTGTATTTCCCTTCAAAGCTTCCTTCGTCTCCCCATTCCACTCCTTACTCATTTAAAAAGTTTTCCAGTGAATTTTTTGCAATTGCGCTTTTGAGCTGCCAACCATCTAGCCTTTGCCAATAAATCTTTATCATTAATCCTGGTTTCTTTCTCCTCATGTGATCCTCATCTTAATTGGTTTATGTCCAAACGTAGCACATCTGAATGCATCTGACACATACCTTCTCTAAGCATTTGACACAAAATGTGGCAAGCTTACATCAGTGTCACCAAGCCTCACTGTCCTCTGCCAAAACTGTTTGGTACCCTGGTTCTACATCATGCCCTCTACTTTCTTTCTTTTATCTTCAGCGCTTATCAAACTGCTCTATCCTGTCCTATTCAACTCTTGGAACAGTGTGTAGCATGGATGTTAATAGTTCTAGAACTCTGAAGCAGTCCTCACTAAAGCTACACATGTTACTAATTATAATGTAGAATCCTTTTTGATCTCTGCAGCTTTTGACATAATCTCCTTTTCCAAGCCCCCCACTATTGTCCAGCTGAATTGGCTCTCTGTCTCTCAAAGACTCTAATTTAAAATACTCCATTTCTGAAACCTCCATGCCTACAGACCTCTGGAATTCTGACATCTTGCGTATCCATCCTTTTCTTTGCAAAACCATTGGCTTTCAACCATCTATTTCTCAGTCTAGAATTTCCTCCTTTTCTGATCCTCTCACTCTTCTTAACTCCTTTCCTTAGTCTCAGCATGCCTTCCTGGAAGGCCATGGAATTTCCTTTGTCTTTAAAAGCTTTTAGATAAAAGTAAATGTGTTGATTAGCTTAGCAATTTGCTCTTTCTTTCTAGCTGCTGAGTTTGTGACTGACACATCTGTGTTGTACTTGCCTTTTTTACTCCTACTTTTTCTCTGAATGCATTTCATTGATTATCAGGAAGGCCACCCTTGACTGTTTGCCAGAGAGTATATGAAAACAGTTTGGTGCATGTCATCTCATTGTTCATTTATTTTCCTCCCTTTATGAGTGCAGTTGCTTCGATATCGATTGAACACCTGCAACAGGAATTAAGCAATAGAAGATAAGAGCTGGAATTCTAATGTGCCCATTTCTATTTCATCAGAGATGCTGTGGGAAAACAATATTGTGGGAACAACGGTGATATCTTGGATGCTGAATTCAGTTCTGATTTCCAGAAAGTTTTGTGCTGAAGTATAATTTCAAAACCACATCCACATTCATTCAAGTGTGATGTTTTATCCATTCTTGTACACTGGTATATCCCTCTGGTTGAATTGCTTTTGTCTTTCCATGGTTGTGCATCAGTTCTACTTGTTACTCCTTAGCCATTGTGATTGGGGGGAAGAAAGTGTTTTCTTCATCATCTTAACCTTTTTGGACGGATCACCAATCATTTATAATATCTCCGTACAAGTGGCGTTATTATTTTTAGTTAATTATGCAGGTATAAGCTTTGAACTTCAAATAATTGTGGAATTCAGGAATAATGTGCAATATTTAGACTTCTTCACCCTTTTTATTCTCGTTATGATACAATAAACCTACATGTTGCTTTTCTGGAAGTGAAGTGCCTTCAAAGTTTTAAGTTTCAGCACATGTTTAGCTTTGTTCCGATTCTGTACATGTCTTGGCATACGCTATTAGACCATATAGTAAATGTTCCAAAATGCTCAGTGCTTTATGCACATTGTGGTATAGCTAACTTTTTTTTTTAAGGGAGAAATGTAATCCCTAGAACCATTGGTGCCACGTGGAATCTACTGGAGAGGTTGCCAAGCTACAACACTTTATGTTCCTGATTAAAATACTGATTAATGCAACTGAAAAGCTTGGATTTTGCCCTTAGAACTTATATTTCAAAGGATCATTTAATTATTACTATGAATCATATAAACTACTGCCAACATTATTTCATGAGGAACTAGAACACAGACTATATCCTGAGTATTTTCCATGAAAATATGTTCTGTCTTAGTCAGTACATAACAATAAATGTAATATGATTAATTGCAAACAGTACATTGGTGCTCAGTGGGTGAGAGTGCTAGATAACTTTATTTTTGCATATATTCCTGATCATAGTTGATTGATTAGAAATGGGTCAAACAAGAAGATTTGCAGAAAAGTCATCTCTGGTCGGACCTGTATCCAAAATGCAAATTTAGAACTCACATATTGTAGTTCACTTATGTCCACAGTGGTCATAGAGTCATAGAGATATACAGCACGGAAACCGACCCTTCGGTTCAACTCGTCCATGCTGACCAGATATCTCGAGCTAATCTAGTCCCACTTGCCAGCACTTGACCCATATCCCTCCAAACCCTTCCTATTCATATACTCATTCAGATGCCTTTTAAATGTTGTAATTGTACCAGCCTCTACCACTTCCTGTGGCAGCTCATTCCAGACATGCACCACCTTCTTTGTGAAAAAATTGCCCCTTAGGTCTTTTAAATCTTTCCCCTCTCACCCTAAACCTGTGCCTTCTCGGTCTGGACTCCCCACTCCAGGGAAAAGACTTTGCCAGTTTATCCTATTCATGCCCCTCATGATTTTATAAACCTCTATGAGGTCACTCCTCAGTCTTCGCTCCAGGGAAAACAGCCCCAGCGTATTCAGCTTGTCTCTATAGCTCAAATCTGGCAACATCCTTGTAAATGTTTTCTGAACCCTTTCAAATTTCACAAACATCCTTCCGATAGGAAGGAGACCAGAATTGCAAGCAATATTCCAAAAGTGGCCTGACCAACGTCCTGTCCAGCCACGACATGACCTCCCAACTCCTGTAGTCAATTCTCTGACCAATGAAGGAAAGCATACCTAACTCCTGGCCAGTTTATGATTGACTGACTGGGAGACAACTGAGGCTGAAGAGATTTTCTATGTAGGTGGTGTTTAATACTCTGGTCAGAGGGTAATTATTAATCCATTGTTGGTAAATAGCAGCTTTTGGCAAAATATAAACTGTATCAGACAAACTTGTTTGTTATTGGTCCAGAATTTGAAGATGTCTGAGCAACTGGGGCCTAGTCAGCGACACATGCTCCCTTCTCAAGATTTAAAATAAAAATCCGTATTAGTAGTTTAATTGACATTTTTAAGTTGTATATTTTTATATGTTAGACATTGAGGTCTTAAAGAAACTGATCAGATTAAACATGATTTGGAGATGCCGTGTTGGACTGGGGTACAAAGTTAAAAATCACACAACACCAGGTTATGGTCCAACAGGTTTAATTGGAAGCACACTAGCTTTCGGAGCGTCGCTCCTTGCATCACTATCACCTGATGAAGGAGCGGCGCTCTGAAAGCTAGTGTGCTTCCAATTAAACCTGTTGGACTATAACCTGGTGTTGCGTGATTTTTAACAGATTAAACATGTGTATCTGAAATCCAGAGTAACTTTGTTTTTGTTCATGACCAGTTTTTGTTCAATGATTGTTGCTTCCCCAATGACTGAAAAATAAAGGGAGCAAAGTCATAATAGTTTGAACCATGTAGACCCCTAAGAACATATCTCAGGTAAATTGATTATTCTGTTTGAGTAATTTGTCAGAAACTGTGCCTCTTTCTCTGATTCAGTGTTTCCAGCAGTGGCATGTGACTTGATTTGTACTGCTTGTTTGTGTCATATATTCTGCATTAATTACATCTCCAAAGTTCAATCCTGTGTTATGGCCTGTATTATTTTAGCAATCACATAGTTTAACCCATTTTTGTAAAATGCCAAATTTCTTAAAGATTTCTAGTTTACAGTGCATTATTGGTTTTCTTAACAGGATGGTTGAGTGACAACATCATGCACTCAATTCCTGATCCACACCCCAAAGGAATCCAGCCACAGAGAATTTATTGTCTCTGTGGCTGTTGAAGAATTTTAAATACTGTACAACAAAGTGATCATTAGTCTTGATGGGTTTAAAATGAATGCTTTTTATGGGGATGGAGGAGGTGGAAATTTTCGTCATGTGATGAGCAATTTTAACCCTTTTTTTTGTAATATTACTGTGGGTCGACACATTCAATTTTGAAATCTGTCTAAAAAGTCACACTATGTCCTACCTTCTTAGGCAGAAAGTATATGCAAGTATAAACATACTTGAAATACTAGTTTTGCCTGGAGTTGTCTCTGTATTTTTAATTGGAAAAACCTGTCATGTAACTTTTGAACCTTGAAATTCAGATAGTCATCAATGATGCATGATTTTCCTTGAAGTCTTTCTCTTGTCATTCCTGCGGACTCAATAATTCCAGAGATAGCAGTCGTTTGGTGATACTGAACTTGAGTATTGCTGAAGAGAGAAAACTTGCTGAAACATTTTGTCTTGCATTCATCAGGACAAATGTAGAATGACTAATTTCAAGCTGTTCAGTCCATACTATGATGAAAAAGATGCTGATTTGTGGGCCAAATGCCTTGTATTAGCTGAAATGTTGCCATGGAGAAAGCAACAGGAAGCTACAGGTTTCCAAAACTCCTCAGATTTTCAAAAAGGCAAATGCCCAGAACATATTCCTTTTCTTTGCGGAGGATGGATCTTTCCCAGCTCACTGACCAATTTATCTTTAGCTTACAATCAATTTAAGAAAATCTAAAAATCTTTTGCCTTTTTTAAACTATATAGGAGCTCAGATAATTAATAGTTCCGTGATGCTTTTACAGTGGCAATACCTCAGCCAATCAGTCAGTTTACCAGCCAACCCTTTTTTCCTGCATCACTCATTCTTGTGTTAGTCCTAGCGAGTGCAAGATGAAAAGGTTTGGCAACATGTTTTTCTGTTCAGTAATACTCCAAAATGCCGTAACTTCAGCTTGAAACTCAGCTGACATTATTCTGTTTTGCGGTAAATCCTCTTCATCCGTCCCTCCTTATCTTAATTGCTTGTACCCACAAGGTTTCATCCTGATGTTTTAAATCTTATTGTAGCCTCACCTTCCATGTTTCTTCTCTGTCAAATCTGGCCCCCACATGTTTACAAGAGTTCTCCTCTGACACTGTCTTGGTACGCAACTCACTTTAAAAAAAGCACAATGACCATGGTAGACTGCATCTTCAGCTGTCAATATCTTCCAATTACCTTTCTGAATGCCTTCAATCGTTTAATGATAAATTGGTCGCAAGAGATATGGAAACAGAGCTAATAGCCTTGAGTACAATTTGCTTGGGTGGAGAGTAAATGCTGACTTGGATTATTTGGGTTGAACATTTATTTATTCATTTGTGGGATATGGGTGACATTGTCTTTATTAGCATTTGTTTCCTGTCCCTAATTGCCCTTGAATGGCTTGCCAGTCTGTTTCATAGGGATGTTCGTCTGGAGTAAGTGTAGGCCCGCTCTTGCAAGAATCACAGATTTCCTTCCCCAAAGGATATTTGTGAGCCAGATGAGGTTTTTTTCTGACAATTGACAATGGTTGCCATTAGGTTAGCTTTTAATTCTGGATTTTTATTCAGACTTTGGCATCTAGCATTTATAAAAACGTAGGAGCAAGAATAGTCTATTTGGCCCCTCAATCCTGCCACACCATTCAAGAAGATTGTGGCTGATCATCCCAGGTCTCAACTCCTCTTTTGTGCCATATCAACATAGCTGTCAACTCCTTTGATATTTCAAAAATCTATTCTACTTTCTCTTTAACTACTTTGAATGAGCTAACTCTTTGGAGTAGGGAATGCCAGACTTCACTACCCTCTGGGAGAAGAGATTCCTTTGCATCTTTGTTTTAAATGAATGCCCCCCTTATTCTGCAATTATTCCCTAGTTTGACGCACCCCCCCAACTCATGGAAAAAGCTCCAGTCCAAGTCAGTGCGGTTTACAACCTTGTACATTCCTCACCGATAACTTCTTTATCTCTTTGCTGCATCCCACTTTTGTATGCAGTCTATTCATGCGTGCTGTAGGAGGCCACACATTTTTCATATTTTTGGGATTATAAACTGAAGTCGAACAGAAGGACCTTTTGATTGGGAGTGAATCATTGTACATCATTGCATATTATTAGCTGCAACGGTGAAAAGGACTGAGAGAAAAATACCTTCTTATCTTGTGCTCTGGACTTCTCATTTTTGGGATTTTAGTCACCCTATGTATATTACTTTTCCGCCCATAGTGTTTGTGTTAAACCTTTTGACTTTTGTCTGTCTTAATTGTGTTCTTGTATTGGGATTTAAAAGAGATATAGTTGAAATTGTATAAAATCAGAAATCTTTTCATTGCTCTTGTTAAAAGGGAGTTTTTTTCCCCTTGCTGGAGAAATCACATGTGAACTACTTCTGCCCTGAATAGCAGTCAGTCAGTCAAATTAGTCATTTTGATGGTCTTATTGGGATTTTTATACATTCCTCTTTTTTTTCTGGCAGCTTGAGGAATAGTGGGGCATAGTTCCCAAACAAAACATAATACTTTTTCTATATATTTTTCCCCATGTTTGTTTCTTGCTTTTACCTCTTGTTCATTTTCTCTCTTCACCCTCTAATTCTGCTCATCCCGAATACTATACTTTGTCCCCTTTTTTGCAATTTCATGAAAGGTCGATTAGGACTTTGATTGTTTGGGTGGCACGGCGGCTCAGTGGTTAGAACATCAGTCTCGCAGCGCCAGGACCCGGGTTCGATTCCAGCCTTGGGCGACTGTGTGGAGTTTGCACATTCTCCACGGTTTCCTCCGGGTGTTCCAGTTTCCTCCCACAATTCAAAGATGTGCTAGTCAGGTAGATTGGCCAAGCTAAATTGCACATGGTGTTAGGTGCATGAGTCAGAGGGAAATGGGTCTGTGTGGGTTACTCTTCGGAGAGTCAGTGTGGACTGGTGTGGTTGAATGGCCTGTTGCCACTCTGTAGGGAACCTAATCTAAGTATTGACTGAAAGTTTGTTTCAAATTGACACAAATTCTTAAAAACTAACACTGAAATAGTTTGTGGAAGCATTTTGTTTTTTTGCATTCATCAAGACAATTTGCAAGAAGTATTGATGTAAAGGGAACACTATAGTAGTATTGTATGAGAAGAAAGTTGGCAGATGGTCTCTGCTTGTTAGAGGCATTCCCATGGAGGATGCACCAGTTAGATGAGTTTTTTTTTCTTTTTCAGCAATACCCTAGGTCTGTACCACCAAGTGTGTAGAATATGTTTGTTAGTAATGACAAGCTTTTTTCTCCGTTTTTAGGAAACACTTGTAAAGGAACGTGCAAATAAGGGCATGTACTGGCTTGCATCTTGTACTTGTCTGTGCATGCATACTGGTGATTGAGTTTTTGAGCAATCCAAGCATTCAATATAACTGAGCTGACACTAGCTTAAACCAGCTGCTGACAAGAAGGACCACGGTCACCCAGGGTGTTAAAAGAGGCTTGATTTCGAGAGTGATGAAAGAAAGAAAAATGGGGCAAAGTGGATTGACCTTGTAAATGGCACAGATGTCACAAGGCAAGTGCCTTCTGAGCTATTTAAATCTTAAATTAAATCAAAATGATTTTGGTTGCAGTGGACATGATTTGGTTCTTGTTGGACATAGACCGTAAGCTATACGAACAAAATTAGGCCATTCAGCCCATTGAGTCTTATCTGCTATTCGACCATGACTACTACTTTTTTCAAGCCCATTTGCCTGCCTTTTCCCTGTAAACATTGACCTCCTTACTAATCAAGTAATGACATAGTTCTTAATTTTTTTTTTCTTTAATTTCCTAGTGATTTTTTTGTTTGGAATCTAAGTATTTTTCCTGTTTGTTTTTAATCTGAAAGTAACCTGTAATCAAATTCGCAGCTATTACCAGCCAATAAGCTTACTGTTTTCTTGTGGTATTGTACAAGAGATGTGATTACAGGAGCTTCAACCACCCGTTACCAGCACCATTCCAACTGTTCATTATCCTTCATATTAGTCCTCAATGTCCCTTCTAAATCTGAACCAGCATCCATTTTGTTTTGCTGTTAGAAAAACCGACATTGCTGGAACAAACACAGCAGGTCTGACGGCATCTGTGGAGAGAAATCAGTCCAGTGACCCTTCTTCGGAACTCTGTTTTGCTGTTATGGTGTATTTGAAATTATTGTTTTACGTTTAGGATTTTTCCCAAAGTTTAAGAGCTCATGCCCATTCAGTTCTTCATAGTACTTCCTTTACAGTATGTTAGATGTGGCTATGACTCTGCAGAGTTCAATTTCATCTGAGAAGTTCACTTGTCACTAATCAGTCCAGGTGCAAACTGTTTCTTTTTAAGATTTTCTTTTCTTTCAAAGAGTGCACAACAGTTTATCTCCTACCCAACGCTCCTAGGTATACAGGTGTATAAGGATTCTCGATGCTGAGTTTGAGCACTGCACTCCATGCTTGCGTTTTTTTTTTCTTTCATATAATTTATGAATTTGTTATTCATGGCTACTAAATTATCTGCTGAAGGAATATGCTGTTTATTTTGATCTAATGCTGTTTGGAAATAGAGTAAATCTGAGAGCTGGGGCTGATTTTCATGTCCTGCTCTTTGTCAGTTTTAAATCTTGAAGAAATGATGCAAATTTTGCTAGAGTCCTGAATGCTAAATCTGTTGAGAGTTTGTCTGTTTGCATTATTGTTTGCAAATCCCTGTGCATTTCGTACCTTAATACAGGAAAGCCTTATTCTAACTATCAGATATGTTCCTTGAAACTACTACTAAAATCAGAACTACTTATGTTGAAGCAAGTTATTCCCTGCCAAGTTGGGAGATGTGTTCCCAATCCCAGATTTTTGGTTCCACAGATAAAACAAAAATGAACACAGCACAATTCACAGGAGCTGTAAACTCCATCAAATGATGAGGATTTTCTACTGTCTCAGTTCTTAGTACTTATACATCTCGAACTGTTTGAATTTCAGATTTGAAGAATGTCAGTTGCACTATTGCACCTTGTTCTTTTGCATTTTTTTGGAACAACACCCTTATTTAGAAATAAGAAAGGGATAATCACCTTGATGGGATTGAACTTTGACACACGCACCCTTTCCAAAGAAGGATCAGGATAATTGAAAAATTTCAGTACTTCCTTAATGAGCTTGAAAGCTTCCAATATGGAATGTTACGCATTTGCTTTGTGATGCTTCCTTTTTGTCATCATGCCCTGATCGAGCTTGTTCCTGCTCAAGCTACATCAACTCCTCATGGGTCACTAGAAGTTCAACGTCATCTCAACATTTTCAGAAAAATCTGCCTTGTTGGCCATGATCACTGTGCCTTGCAAATAGATTCATTGGACTTATCCATGTTGTCACCTGCTTATGATTGACTTTTACCTCATCCCATGCGCTTGCAATATTGCTAGTTGGCTGAATGATGTGTAGCCATGCTTGAATTTCCTTCTCTGTCTCATTGCTTGTGACATGTCTTGCACAATTCACAGAAACCATTAATTCCAAGAAATGATGAAGATTTTCTATTGTCTCATTTATTGATATGTAGGTATCTATAACTGCTTGAATTAAGGGTTCGAAGAGTGTCCATTGGATTATTGCACCTTGATCTTTCTTTTTTACTTGTTTTCTTAATACCGTGTCTTGAACATGGTGATAATTCCTTGATCACTGGATTAGATCAAGGATGTGATTTTTTTTTAATAAGGAGGTATTCTTCATTGACCTATTTGAAGAGTTCATTGAGATTCAGAGGATCGCCTGGAGTTTTACTCAGAAGAAACAAAGCTGTGAGTAATACTTTCTCAAGTGCAATTTTTTTGTCTTGAAAACAACTTGGGAAAACGCCCTTCTTGACCTTCAAGCTCTCATTTGTGCCCTTCAAATTACAGTAAAACGTAATGTTGAAGTCGCCTCCCCAGACTCAAAATGTTCACTTTGCCTTCTCTTCAATGATGCTGCCAGACTTGAGTTTCTTCAGCAATTTCTGTTTTTGTTTCAGCTGGTACTTTGTTGCTTTGAGTCCTGGTACCGTTCTCTCTTCAGTTGAAGTAAATGTCTTATTGAGCATTGTGTTCCCAAAGAAAGCCCATGTTGTCCATGTTGAAGATTTGCTGTAGTGTATAATCTATCTCCTGATGATCTTCAGTTAAAGAGGTTAATTAATGACTATTATATTATTTATACTTACAGCTTCTCCTTATCCTAATGTTTTATAGGCTGTGGTCCTTCCTTCAATCTGTCAAACTAAATATAAATTGAAATAAAGGTTTTGACATTTTAAAAATGTTAAAAACAGCACTTCACCTTCTTTGGATAGTCACTTTGTTAGCAGGTACGTTTATTTGTTTTTGGCTCTTAGTCTACAAACATAATCATTCCATATTTTCCAACACATGACACCCAGTACAGATCATCTCTTATGGCATTTAAGAGAGTAGTAAGTTATTCACTAAACTTTCATCTTTCGTTCTTTTTGGCGCATATAATTGTGAGCGGAAGCCCAAGTAAACTTGCTACATCTGTTGACTCTCATTGTATTGTTGAGAGGAGTTGCAGGGGGGTAGTCACTCCTCAGGTACAAGAAAAAGGCAAATGGGTTACAGTCCGGGGACGGAAAGGGAACCGGCAGGCAGTGCAGGGATCCCTTGTGGTCATTCCCCTCAACAATAAGTATACCATTTTGGATACTGTTGGGGGGGATGACTTACCAGGAGAAAGCAGTGGGGCACAGGGCTCTGGCACAGAGTCTGTTCCTGCTGCTCAGAAGGGAAAGGGAAAGAGGAGCAGAGCAGTAGTCATTGGGGACTCCATAGTTAGGGGGACAGATAGTCACGGTTGGTGTGTTGCCTCCCCGGTGCCAGGGTTTGTGATGTCTCTGTTCGTGTTTTTGGGATTCTTAAGGGGGAGGGGGAGCAGCCCCAAGTCGTGATCCACATAGGCACCAACGGCATAGGTAGGAAGAAAGATGGGGATTTAAGGCAAAAAGTCACGGAGCTAGGGTGGAAGCTTAGAGCTAGGACGAGCAGAGTTGTTGTCTCTTGTTTGTTGCCCGTGCCACGTGCTAGTGAGGCGAGGAATAGGGAGAGAGAGGAGTTGAACATGTGCCTACAGGGATGTTGCAGGATGGAGGGTTTGGATTCTTGGATAATTGGGGCTCTTTCTGGGGTAGGTGGGACCTCTACAAGCAGGATGGTCTTCATCTGAACCAGAGGGGTACCAATATCCTGGGGGGGAAATTCACTAAGGCTATTGGGGTGGGATTAAACTAATCCAGCAGGGGGATGGGAACCAAAATTGTAGTTCGATTATAGAAAAGGTTGAGAGTAGAGAGGTCTGAAATCAAGTTTCAGGGACGCAAGATGGCACCGGCAAGCAAGAAGTTGGTTTGAAGTGTGTCTACTTCAACGCCAGGAGCATCCGGAATAAGGTGGGTGAACTTGCAGCATGGGTTGGTACCTG
>NC_057711.1:70530909-70544447 GCF_004010195.1 Chiloscyllium plagiosum
GTGTCCGAGATAAGTATGTACCTGTCAGGCAGGGAGGAAGCTGTAGAGCGTGGGAGCCGTGGTTTACGAAGGAAGTGGAATCTCTGGTCAAGAGGAAGAAGGCGGCTTATGTTAGGATGAGATATGAAGGCTCAGTTAGGGCGCTTGAGGGTTACAAGGTAGCCAGGAAAGACCTAAAGAGAGAGCTCAGAAGAGCCAGGAGGAGACATGAGAGGTTGTTGGCGGCTAGGATCAGGGTAAACCCTAAGGCTTTCCACAGGTATTTAAGGAATAAAAGAATGACAAGAATAAGATTAGGGCCAATCAAGGATAGTAGTGGGAAGTTGTGTGTGGAGTCAGAGGAGATAGGGGAAGCACTAAATGAATATTTTTCGACAGTATTCACTCTAGAAACGACAGTGTTGTCGAGGAGAATACTGAGATACAGGCTACTAGACGAGGTGGGATTGAAGTTCACAAGGAAGAGGTATTAGAACTGCAGAGTGTGAAAATAGATAAGTCCCCTGGGCTGGATGGGATTTATCCTAGGATCCTCTGGGAAGCCAGGGAGGGGATTGCCGAGTCTTTGACATTGACCTTTAAATCGTCATTGTATACAGGAATAGTGCCAGAAGACTGGAGGATAGCAAATGTGGTTCCCCTGTTCAAGAAGGGGAGTAGAGACAACCCTGGTAATTATAGACCAGTGAGCCTAACTTCAGTTGTTGGTAAAGTGTTGGAAAAGATTATAAGAGATAGGATTTATAATCATCTAGAATAATTTGATTAGGGATAGTCAGCACGGTTTTGTGAAGGGTGCCTCACAAACCTTGAGTTCTTTGAGAAGGTGACCAAACAGGTAGATGAGTAAACCGGTTGATGTGGTGTATATGGATTTCAGCAAGGCGTTCGATAAGGTCCCCACAGTAGGCTATTGTACAAAATGCAGAGGAATGGGATTGTGGGAGGTATAGCAGTTTGGATCAGTAATTGGCTTGCTGAAAGATGACAGAGGGTGTTGGTTGATGGGAAATGTTCATCCTGGAGTCCAGTTACTATGGTGTATCGCAAGGGTCGATGTTGGGTCCACTGCTGTTCGTCATTTTTATAAACGACCTGGATGAGGGCGTAGAAGGGTGGGTTAGTAAATTTGCAGATGACACTAAGGTTGGTGGAGTTGTGGATAGTGACAAAGGATTTTGTAGGTTACAGAGAGACGTAGAGAAGCTGCAGAGCTGGGCTGAGAGATGGCAAATGGAGTTTAATGCGAACAAGTGTGAGGTGATTCACTTTGGTCGGAGTAACCGGAATGCAAAGTACTGGGCTAATGGTAAGATTCTTGGTAGTGTATATGAGCAGAGAGATCTCGGTGTCCAGGTACAGATCCCTGAAAGTTGCCACCCAGGTTGACAGGGTTGTTAAGAAGGCATACAGTGCTTTAGCTTTTATTAATAGAGGGATCGAGTTCCTGAACTATGAGGTTATGCTACAGCTGTACAAAACTCTGGTGCGGCAGCACTTGGAGTATTGTGTACAGTTCTGGTCACCACATTATAAGAAAGATGTGGAAGCTTTGGGAAGGGCGCAGAGGAGATTTACTAGGATATTGTCTGGTATGAAGGGAAGGTCTTACAAGGAAAGGCTGAGGGACTTGAGGCTGTTTTTGTTGGAGAGAAGAAGATTGAGAGGTGACTTAATGGAGACATACAAGATAATCAGAGGGTTAGATAGGGTGGACAAGGAGAGCCTTTTTCCAAGTATGGTGATGGCGAGCACGAGGGGGGCATGGCTTTAAATTGAGGGGTGATAGATATAGGACAGGTGTCAGTGGTAGTTTCTTTACTCAGAGAGTAGTAAGGGTATGGAATGCTTTGCCTGCAACGGTAGTAGATTCGCCAACTTTAAGTGCATTTAAGTCGTCATTGGGCAGGCATATGGACGTACATGGAATAGTGTAGGTTAGATGGGCTTCAGATTGGTATGACTGGTCGGTGCAACATTGGGGTCGAAGGGCCTGTACTGCGCTGTGATGTTCTATGTTGGAGCACTTCTGATTTCTGAGTCCCAACACTCTTTTTGGGACTGTTGATCATAATTCTATTAGTTTTAAAATAGTTATGGGAAAGGATCAGCCTTCCATAAAAGTTAGAGTTCTTAATTGGAGCAAGGCTTGTGTCTTCTATTTTGTAAGTAGTGGCTTCATTGTCATTTACAGGTACATTTGCTTGCGATCTTCCCTTTTTTTTTCAAAACTGCTGTATAGCAGGATAAAATTAAGAAGCAAAGTAAAGCAACACAAGCTAACATTGCTTGGACATTTTGTTAGTTGCACACCTTTCGGACCTTCCTGTGCACATGCTGTAGCATCAAACCAGAGGGAGTAGTGTTTTTGATTTAAGGAAAACATTACTGCTATATTTAGAGAGGATTTTTCTGAGGGATCGTCCATTGAAATTATATCAGTAGAAATAAGAAAGGGATAATCACCCTTGATGAGATTGAACTGTAGGAATACACACACACACGCACACACGAAATTAAGAAGGAAAAATGTAGAGCTCTCTCTGAAATATGTAATAGTAGTGGATTTTAATTTTCCAAACATTGACTGTGACTGCCATCGTGTTAAAAGCTTGGATGGTGAGGAATTTGTTAAATGTGTTCAAGAAAATTTTCTGCATCAATATGTAAATATACCTAATTAGAGCAGGAGCAAAACTTGACCTTCTCTTAGGAAATAAGGCAGGGCAAGTGACTGAAATGTTAGTAAGGGAACACTCTTTTTGGGACTGTTGATCATAATTCTATTAGTTTTAAAATAGTTATGGGAAAGGATCAGCCTTCCATAAAAGTTAGAGTTCTTAATTGGAGCAAGGCAAATTTTAATAGTATGAGACAAGAACTTTTAACAAGATTCGAGTAGAATGTTTGTAGGTAAAGGACTAACTGACAAGTGGGAGGCTTTCAAACGTATGATATGAAAGTTCAGAGGCATTATGTTCCTATCAGTGTGAATGATAAAACTGTCTGGAGTAGGGAATAGTGGATGAATAAAGATCTTGAAGTTCTAGTCAAAAATGAGAAAGAAACATAGTAGATATCGACAACTGGGATCAAAAGAATCTCTTGAAGACTATAGGAGCATTCTTAAGCGGGAAATCAGATGGGCAAAGAGGGGACGGGAGATAGCCTTGGCAGATAAGGTTGACAATAATCCAAAAAGATTCTGCAAGTACATTAAGAGCAAAACAGCAACCTGAGAGAGATTTGGTCCCCCATGAAGATCAACAGGTTCATCTATTTTTTGAACTTCAAGTGATGGAAAAGATAATAAAATAAATATTTTGCCAGTTTTTGCTGTGGAGAAAGAAGCATAAGCTAGAGAACATGGGGAAATAAATATTGATATTTTGAAGACCGTTCACATTACAGAAGCAGAAGTGTTTGAAAGTCTTGGAAAACATAAAAGTGGGTAAATCTCCAGGACCTGATCAAGTGTATCCCAGGACGTTGTGGGAAATTAGGGAAGAAATTGCAAGGCTCCTAGCATAAATATTTCTGTCATCTATAACCACGGGTGAGGTGCTGGAGGACTGGAGGATGGTTAATGTTGTAATAGTTCCACTTTTCAGCACTAATTCCATAGTGTTGAATGTGTTTCACATTTCATGTGCTCATCAAAGTATTTTTTCAAAGGTTGTGAAGTTATCTGCCTCAACTACTCTGCAGATAGTGGATTCTAGATCCCCACCATGCTCTTAGATTTGGAAAAAAGAAATTTGCCTCAAGCCCCCTCTAAACTCCCTGCTTTACACTTTTAAAAGTGTGTTATGCTTCAATTTAAGGAGAGAAGCTGTTTTCTATGTCGAAGCCCCTCACAATATTAGATGCCTCTCTCAGGACTCTTTTCCCCCACCCCCCTCTCCAAACTTAATTCGCTCCAAAGAAAACAGCCTCTTTTCATAGTCAACATGCTCCATCCCAAGCAACATCCTCATGGATGTCTTCTGCACTCCCTCCAATGTAATTATATCCTTCCATTGATTTGGCGACCAGATGTTCACACAGTACTATGGCCGAACTAAAATTCTGTACAGCTCCAACACAACCCCTCTGTTGTTATAATCGGTTCTGCGCCTGATAATAGCAAACATTTTGTACAATGCCTTAACTACCCTATAGACTTGCTCTGCCATCTTCAACAAATTGTAGACTAGCATCCCAAGATCCCTCTGTTCCTTGGCACTTCCTAGTATCCTGCATTCATTGAGTTTTGTCTTGTTACTGCTTCTGAATTGCATCACCTCACACCTATCATTAAGTTCCATGTGCCACTAATCTGCCCATCTAACGAATCTGTTTATATCAACCTCTAGCCCAAGACCTCCCTCCTCTGCCACTAATCTGTCTCCTACCGCTGAGCCAATTTTGGATCCACCTTGCCAAGTTACCCTCATCCCACATGCTTTTATCTTCTTCATCAGTCTCCTGTGTGGGACCTTGTCAAAGGCCTTGCTGAAATCATTTTTAAACTGTACTGCCTTCTGTACACATTTGGTCACCTCTTGAAAGAATTCGAATTGTTAGGCATGACCACTTTCTGACAATGCAATGTGACTATGCTTTGCCTCTCTAAATGAAGATTTAATTCTCTCCGTCCCCTCTAATAGTTTCACTATCACTAATATGATACTGACTGCTCTACAATTCTCTGGTTTATCTCTACCACCCATTCTTGAAAAGTGGAACCCCATTAGCTGCCCTTCAGTCCTCTGATACTCCTATGTGGTCAGAGATGAATTAAAAATCTGGCCCAGAACCCCTGCAATTTCCTTCCTTGAATCCCGGAGTAGCCTGGGACACAGTTCTTCTCGACCTGGGGATTTGTCCACTTTTATGTCTGCCAAAACTTCCAGTGTGTCTTCCCTCCCTGTATTAATTTGCTCAAGAACCTCAGTCCATCTCCCTGAATTACGCACCTAAATCATCATCCTCCTGAGTCAAGACACCCATTTCAGATCCTATTCTTTCCCTGGTTGTTCTCTGCCCTTAGATCTACTTGTGGAATATATTAGGATTTTCACAATTTATTTTGTGCCCCTCTTTGCTCTCCTAATTGCATTCTTAAGATCCTCTCCAATCCTGCAAACATTCTGGACTCCATTAAAGTTTTTGCATCTGTCATAGGTCTCTCTTTTCCATTTTATCCATTTCTCAATACTCCTAGACATTCAGGTGTTGGGCATCTCTGGGCTTCTTGCTCCTACATTTCACCGTTAAAGGAAACATGTTGGATTTGAATGGCACGGTGGCTCAGTGGTTAGCACTGCTGCCTCACAGCGCCAGGGACCTGGGTTCAATTCCAGCCTCGGGCGACTGTCTGTGTGGAGTTTGCACATTTTTCCTGTGTCTGCGTGGGTTTCCTCCGGGTGCTCCGGTTTCCTCCCACAGTCCAAAAATGTGCAGGTTAGGTGCATTGGCCATGTTAAATTGCCTGTAGTGTTAAGTGAAGGGGTAAATGTAGGGGAATGGGTCAGGGTGGGTTGCTCTTCGGCGGGTCGGTGTGGACTTGTTGGGCCGAAGGACCTGTTTCCATACTGTAAGTAATCTAATCTAAAAAAGAAACTGCCACCTCAAAACTCCCAATTAATGTCGGAATTGAAATCCTCTCATAAATTATCCTGTTATTATTTTTATACATCTCGGTGAATTTCTACATACCTGCTCCTCATTTGCTCATTGACATTATTTGTTTGAGGGTCTATAATACACTTCTATCAGTGTGACTGTGCCTCCCCCCCACCGACACCTTATAAATTCCTAAGCTCTATCCACTAGACCCCATTTGATCACCCCCTTCTGAGATATTGTCTCTCCTTATTGCAGTAGCTGATTCCTTAGTTAGTAATGCAACACCAGCTCTTCTTTTTACATTCCCTGACCCCTCATGTCTGAAGATTTTATACCCCAGAATGTTGAGTTGACAGCCTTGTTGCTCCTTCGACAATGTCTCTGTGATGGCAACAGCATCACGATTCTGTGTGTCAGTTGATGCCCTTAACTCCTCTCCTAGCATTAATAATAATAATAATAATAATAATAATAGTAAACTCATGGCATGAAAGTAGAGGTAATCCAGCCTTGTATTACTCGAGACCCAAAATAGCTGAACTCCTTCTGCCTTACTTCTTTTTCTAAGGTAGACTATGTCACTATGGAACTGTATTCGCTGTCCTTGTCAAAGTAATTTAAACAGTTCCCAACAGCACTGGCAAATGTGTCCTCAAGGATGTTGGTCCCATTTTGGTTCCGGTGCAGACATCCTGCTTGCAGAGGTCACATCTTCCCTCGAAATAGTCCCTGTGTCCAGGAATCCAAAACCTTTCCTCCTGCACCAGCTCGAGCTGGGCATTTGTTGTCCAGTTCTGCTATTTCTGTACTCGAGCATGTGGCACTGGTAGTAATCCAGAGCTTACATCTTTTGAGGTCCTGCTTTTTAATTACTCCCGAGCTCCTTGATGCAACAATCATCCCTCATTCTACCTACATCATTGGTAACAAAATGTTGTCACCCTTGTCTTGTCACCCTCCTCCTTAACTGTGCCCTGCAGCTTCCACTGACATCCCTGATCCTGTCACTAGGGAGGCGATATACCATCCTGGAGTGACATCTGCAGACGCAGAAATGCCTGTCCGTTCCGCGAGCTAATGATTCCCCAATCGTTATCGCTCCTGGCTGAGTGGCAGTTGGAGTTTAATTTAGATAAATGTGAGGTGCTGCATTTTGGGAAAGCAAGTCATAGCAGGACTTGAACACTTAATGGTAAGGTCTGAGAGAGTGTTGATGAACAAAGAGACCTTGGAGTGCAGGGTTCATAATTTCTTGAAAGTGGAGTCTCCGGTAGATAGGATCATGAAGGCGGTGTTTGGTATGCTTTCCTTTATTGGTCAGAGTATTGAGTACAGGAGTTGGGAGATCATGTTGCAGCTGTACAGGACCTTGGTTAGGCCACTGATGGAATATTGCATATCGGAAAGATGTTGTGAAACTTGAAAGGATTCAGGAAAGGTTTACAAGGATGTTGCCAGGTTTGGAGGATTTGAGCTTTAGGGAGAGGCTGAATAGGCGTGGGCTGTTTCCCCTGGAGCGTCGGAGGCTCAGGGGTGACCTTTTAGAGGTTTACAAAATCATGAGGGGCATGGATAGGATAAATAGACAAAGTTTTTTCCCTGGGCTGGGAGATTCCAGAACTAGAGCGCATAGGGTGAGAGGGGAAAGATATAAAAGAGATTTAAGGGGCAGTTTTTTTCACACAGAGGGTGGTATCTGTATGGAGAAAGTGGTGGAGGCTAGTACAATTGCAACATTTAAAATGCATCTAGATAGGTATCTGAATAGGAAGGGTTTGGAGGGATATGGGCTGGGTGCTGGCAGGTGGGACTAGATTGGGTTGAGATATCTGATTGGCATGGACGGGTAGGACTGAAGGGTCTGTTTCCATGCTGTACATCTCTTTGACAACTCCTTTCTTCTTCCTCCCCTCCTGTACAGTCAGGCCGCTTGTGGTGCCAGAAGCTTGGCTGTAACTGCACTCCTTTGAGGAACCAGTGCCCTTATCAGTATACAAAATAGAAAACTGATTTTTGAGCAGCATCCTTGGGGAGTTGTGCACTACCTGCCAAATTCTCTTTAACTAGCTGGTGATCATCCATTCCTTTCATTCCTCCAGTCCTTTAAGCTGCGGTGTGGCCACCTCTCTAAATGTGCTGTACATGAAACTCTAAGCCTTGTGCGCATGACACTGTCTCCAGCTGCTGCTTGAACTCTTAAACCCACAGCTCGACTTTATGTAGTTGGGAGCACTTTCTACAAATGTGGTCACCTTGGATGCTATTATGGTCCACGTATGACAGGTCACATATTCCACCTAATTTTGTTTTGCTAGCTAACTTTTTGAATTGCTTAATCTTAAAAACGAAACTCTCCTTACCTTTAGTCTCCTGTTCTTATTCACTGTTACTTTATCCCTGGTGCTTTTCAGTTAATCTTTAGTTAATCCCCTTTAATAACTTAACACTTTTTTAAAGTAACTACTATTTAGGGTTAGACTCTAGCTAATAAGGAACTATCTTTTTAATCGGTACACCGCTTTCCTGTGATATCACTCCAGTGTTTGCTTTTCCAGTTCAGATATTTTTGGATTAACCTGTTGAGAGATCTTGCACCCCTGTGGAGCAGATGGGACCTGAACCTGGGCTTCCTGGCTCAGAAGTAATAAGAGCTGCTTTAAATATATAAAAGAGAAGAGAGAGGTCAAATTTAAAGTAGGCATCTTTAGAAAATGAATCTGCGGAGACAGTCATGGGAACAAGGAATCGGCAGAGGAGTTAAGCAGATATTTTGCATGAGTTTTTACAGTGCAAGATATTCAGACATCCCATTAAGTACCATCACCATCACTAAAGAAGTACTCTTAAACAAACTAATGGCGCTGAAGGCTGCTGAGACCCCGGCCCTGATGGCTTGCATCCTGAGATCCAGAAGAGGTAGCTACAGAGATATAGGATGCGTTGGTTATTAATTATCCAAAAAACTTTAGAAATACCAGAGGAATGGAAAACTGCAGAGTCAGCTTGGCTTCATGAAAGGGAATCATTCCTGAATATTATTAGAGTTTTTTTTTTAGGAGTTGCAACCAGAGTGAATAGAGAGGAGCCAGTAGATGTGTTGTATTTGGACTTCCAGAAAACATTGGACAAGGTACCCCTCAAAAGGGTAAATCATAAGATTAAGAGCTCAGTGTTGGAGGTGGTTTATTAGTATAGATAGTTTCCTGCCCAGGCCAATTATCTATCTAGGATAAAGGGTTCCTTTTCAGGTTTGCAGGATATAACCAGTGAGGTTCCACCAGTGAGTGCTGAGCCCATTGTTGACTAATAATATACAGCATATATTATTGACTTGGAGGAAGGAAATGAAGTGAATGTAGTGCAGCCAGATTTGCAGATGTCACAAAAATAGATGGGAACTAGGTTGTGAGAATGATACAACATTTGACAGAGATATTGATAGGTCAAGTACGTGGGCAAAAACTTGGCAGTTGAAGTATAATGTGGGAAATTGTGAAGTTGTTCATCTTTGAAGGGAGAACAAAAGAGTATTATTTAAATGGAGAAAAACTGCAGAAAGCTGTAACACAAATGGGCTTGTGTATAAAATGCACAAAGCTAGAAAAAGAAAGTGAGGACTGCAGATGCTGGAGTCAAGAGTGTGGTGTTGGAAAAGCACACAGGCCAGACAGCATCCAAGGAGCAGGAGAATTGACGTTTTAGGCATAAGCCCTTCATCAGGAAAGACTCACTCCTGATGAAGAGCTAATGCCTGAAACGTCGATTCTCCTGCTCCTCAGATGTTGCCCCCGCCCCCATATATCTCTCAGTCCCTCTGGCCCACAAGCCTCATTCCTGATGAAGGGCTTATGCCAGAAGCGTCAATTCTCTTGCTCCTTGGATGCTGCCTGACCTGCTGTGCTTTTCCAGCACTACACTCTTGATGATGAAAGCTAGAGCACTGGTATAGCAAGTAGTCAGGAAGGCTGATGGCATGTTGGCCCTTATTTGAAGGGAGCTGGAGTATGAGAGGAGTGAAATCTTACAGGAAGTGTACAAGGTATTGGTGAGACCACATCTGGAGCACTGCGGGCAGTTTTGGTCCCCTTATTTCAGGAAAGGTATTGTTTCACTGGAGGCAGTTCAGAGAAAGCTCATTGAGGTCACTCTTATTCTTCTAAAATCCAGTGAGGAGAGCCCCAGCCTGTTTAGCCTTTGCTTGTACCTCCATACAATCATCCTAGCAAAGACTCAATAGATGGGGTCTCTACACACTGGATTTTAAAAGAAGAGAGGTGATCTCATGGAAACAAAGAGAATTCGCAACGGGCTTGACAGGATAAATGCTGAGAGGATGTTCGCCCACGTGGGAGAGTCTAGGACCAGAGGGCACAATCTCAGGTTCAAGGGGTGCCTATTTAAGATTGAGATGAGGAGGATTTCCTTTACTGAAGGGTAAAGTCTTTGGAACTCTTTGTTACAGAGAACTGTGGGGGCAGAGTCCTTGTGTAGGTTTGAGGTTGAGATAGATCCTTGATCAGTAGAGGAATCAAAGGATACAGGAAAAAGGCAGGGAAGTGGACATGAGGAATGTCTGATCAGCCATGATCCTGTTGCATGGTGGAGCAGACTTAAGGGTCTAACTGGCCTTCTCCTGTTCCTGTTTTGTTTGGTTTTATGGTCTTATGCAGGAGCTAGCAAGCACAAATGGGATGGGTAAATGGAAGGTAGTATGAATTGGATATGGGCAGCAGAGTTCATATTTGTGTAAGATAGAAGATGATGGCTGGCAAGAAGGGCATTGGTGTAGTCGAGTTGAGGGCCAACAAGAAAACGGATGAAGTTTCATTAGAAGATGAGCTGTGTCAAATATGGAGGTGAAAATAGGCCTCACTATCTGTGTGTTCAGTATCTCTAGATGAAATTTGACAGGAAATGATCCCTGACAATGGCTGGATTGAACAAAATATAAACTGTCGAGCATATTTCTGCTGGAGAGTAGAGGAATAGAATATGATTTGGAGATGCCGTGTTGGACTGGGGTGTACAAAGTTAAAAATCACAACACCAGGTTATAGTCCAACAGGTTTAATTGGAAGCACTAGCTTTCGAAGCGCTGCTCCTTCATCAGGTGATTGTGATTATTGTGATTTGATAGGTCTGAGCAGGTCAAGTTACAGACGATATTGGCAGGTGCCATATGTCAAAATAATGGTCTTGAAGGGCTCTTGAGATTTTAAGGACTACTCCTCGATGTTTGGTGACTTTTATTTCCTTAAGGGATGACATTTCCATTCTCTCTAACTCGTTCAGTATTGAATCACAGTTACGTTGTAAATTACCCTCTATTTGTATTGACATGTGGGAGATTTGGACTCTTTCTTTCCCCCTAATTCTACATCCAAGTACTTAGTATCCTCTATGATTATCAATTTTGCATTAAACTTAAAACTACAACAAATGCTCAAGGAAGTCTTAAATTTCCAGGGCACAGTCTTATTTAAACTGACATAAGACAACAGACATAGGCCAGCATACTACTTTTCCAAAAATTGACAACACTTCATAATTAAGTTATAATACATTCATTTCCTATGACTTTGAGTTTTCTTGGCTACCAGTTAGCTAACTTTACCTTGTGGACAGGTTCTCTCGGCAGCTTTCTCTCTCTGTCTCTGTCTTTCTCACTCTCTCTCACATTCTCACTCTCACTTTCTCATTCTCTCACTCTCACTCTTCCCCCACCAATTTCCTCTTCTCGTATTTGTGTCCAAGACCAGGATTAAAGTCAGTGGTTCTGTGGTAAAATACACAGATTGGGTGCAGTTGGCATGGAACATTGACAAACTGTTGTCCTCACTCTTCCCCCACCAATTTCCTCTTCTCGCGTTTGTGTCCAAGACCAGGATTAAAGTCAGTGGTTCTGTGGTAAAATACACAGATTGGGTGCAGTTGGCATGGAACATTGACAAACTGTTGTCCAAGTTATGTGTGGGGGAGGTAACTAGAGGACACAATGGTAGACTAATTCTGTGAATAAAATGAATTCAAATCCAGGAGACATATGGAATTGATTACAGGAATAGAAAAATCCAGAAGTGGCAGAGAAATGCACCTTGTGTCACACTCGTTGAGGTGGTGTGTTGGAAAATAAGCCTCACTATTTTTGGAGTTGTCACAAAACTGTGGGAAGCTAGGAAAGTGATTGCTGGGCCTCTTACTGAGATACTTGTATCATTGATAGTCACAGGTGAGGTGCTGGAAGACTGGAGGTTGGCTAATGTGGCGCCACTGTTTTAGAAGGGCGGTAAAGACAAGCCAGGGAATGATAGACCGGTGAGCCTGACGTCACTTGTGGGCAAGTTGTTGGAGGGAATCCTGAGGGACAGGATGTACATTTATTTGGAAAGGCAAGGACTGATCAGGGATAGTCAGCATGGCTTTGTGCGAGGGAAATCATGTCTTAGAAACTTGATTGAGTTTTTTGAAGAAGTAACAAAGAGGATTGATCGGGGCAGACCGGTAGATGTGATCTATGTGGATTTCAGTAAGGCCTTCAAGAAGGTTTACTATGGGATACTGTTTAGCAAGGTTAGATCTCATGGAATACAGGAAGAACTAGCCATTTGGATACAGAACTAGCTCAAATGTAGAAGACAGAGGGTGGTGTGGGCTAATGGGCTGAGAAGTGGCAGATGGAGTTTAATTTAGAAAATGTGAGGTGCTACATTTTGGGAAAGCAAATCTTAGCAGGATTTATACATTTAATTGTAAGGTCCTTGGGAGTGTTGCTGAACAAAGAGACCTTGGAGTGCAGGTTCGTAATTCCTTGAAAGTGGAGTTGCAGGTAGATAGGATAGTGAAGAAGGCGTTTGGTATGCTTTCCTTTATTGGTCAGAGTATTAAGTACAGGAGTTGGGAGGTCATGTTGCAGCTATACAGGACATTGGTTAGGCCACTGTTGGAATATTGCATGCAATTCTGTTCTTCTTCCTATCGGAAGGATGTTGTGAAACTTGAAAGGGTTCAGAAAAGATATACAAGGATGTTGCTAGGGTTGGAGGATTTGAGCGGTAGGGAGAGGTTGAATAGGCTAGGGCTGTTTTCCTTGGAGCATCAGAGGCTGAGGGATCACCTAATCGAGGTTTATAAAATCATGAGGGGTATGGATAGGGTAAATAGACAAAGTCTTCACCCTGTGGTGGGGGAGTCCAGAAATAGAGGGCATAGGTTTAGGGTGGGAGGGAAAATACATAAAAGAGCACTCAGGGGGGATCTTTTTTCACACAGAGGGTAGTACGTGTTTGGAATGAGCTGCCAGAGGAAGTGGTGGAGGCTCGTACAATTGCAACATTTAAAAGGTATCTGAATGGGTATGTGAATAGGAAGAGTTTGGAGGGATATGGGCCAGTTGATGGCAGGTACGATGAGATTGGGTTGGAATGTCTGATCGGCATGAACAAGTTGGACCGAAGGGTCTGTTTCTGTGCTGTACGCCTTTATGACTCTACTTGGTGGAACTTGATTAAACCAGTGAATTGCCATATTTTAGTCAATTCTCTAATTCAGGCTAAAAGAATATGGACACTTCCTTTTTCATTTAAAAAGGAATTATTATTTATTACTAATTTGTGACTTTGTAAATTAAACTGAACTCCTCTTTTCAAAATTGTCATGCGTGTGCAAACAGACACACAAAGACAAAAGCTAAAAATGTGTTGCTGGAAAAGCGCAGCAAGTCAGGCAGCATCCAAGGAGCAGGAGAATCGACGTTTCGGGCATGAGCCCTTCTTCAGGATTGAGGAAAGTGTGCCAAGCAGGCTAAGACAAAAGGTAGGGAGGAGGGACTTGGGGGAGGGGCGTTGGAAATGCGATAGGTGGAAGGAGGTCAAGGTGAGGGTGATAGGCCGGAGTGGGGTGGGGGCGGAGAGGTCAGGAAGAAGATTGCA
>NC_057711.1:70544742-70614383 GCF_004010195.1 Chiloscyllium plagiosum
TCTTTTCGGAACGCTGATAGGGGAGGGGAGGGAAATATATCCCTGGTGGTGGGGTCCGTTTGGAGGTGGCGGAAATGATGAAGGATGATACGATATATATGGAGGTTGGTGGGGTGGTAGGTGAGGACCAGTGGGGTTCTGTCCTGGTGGCGAATGGACGAGCGGGGCTCAAGGCCGGAGGAGCGGGAAGTGGAGGAGATGCGGTGGAGAGCATCGTCGATCACGTCTGGGAGGAAATTGCGGTCTTTGAAGAAGGACGCCATCTGGGTCGTACGGTATCTCCAGCATCTGCAGTCCTCACTTTCTACACAAAGACAAAACACAAGTATTGTGGGTGGGAAAGAAAAATAATGTCAGAAGTGTAATTGTGGCACCGGTCTGGATTGTAGATGTGGGTTGTTTTCTTTTGACTCCTTCCAACTCTTTGCTAATGCTATGAAGTTGTGGTTATGTGAATTCTGTCTTCCATTCATTGGTTGAGGATTTGCCTTTCCAGTTCTTTTGAAAGTGGTTTCTCTGCTTTTCCTTTCAACAGGTGATTTTGCAGAGAGAACAACTCCCGATGGGGGAAGAGTTGCTCGCTCCTTGTGGTTTTCTTTTACTTCTCCACATAGATTGGAGAGCCAAGAAAAGGATGCTTTCTGTTTGCAGTCTGAATGTTTCTTTAGTGTAGTCTACACCCAAGGCTAGACACAGGAAACAATCTGTGTTGGGCCCTGATGAGCCCACAGCAATTAATTGTAATTGAAAAGTTAATCAAAGGCCTCTCTCTCGGCAAAATTGCTCAACCACAGACAGTGGCATTCTGTTTGGAATGCTCAGTCACTGTTTTAATAAGGCAAGCTTGTAGATACAACTCTGTTCCAATAACCTGGTTTTAAACTGCAAACATTTTGCTCACTTTACTAGGTTTAAAGTAGTATGTTTTGCCTGATTTTTTAATTTTTATTTTCTCAGTCCACATTTTTAAAAAATACATTAAAATGGTCTTTGAACTTGGCCCAGCAACATCAATCTCTGACCGGGAAGTGATAAGTCGCAGGAGGCGATAAATGCAGCAGAGTAATTAATTCCAGAAAGTAAATTTTGAGCATTGTAAAATCCAGTTGATTTAAACGATGCCTTTACTTTTTCTTCCATTGAATAGAGATGCAGCCTTGTTGGCGTCAGAAAAAGAGACTTGCACATCTAAGTCATTGAGGCCTGTTTGGAGGCTGTGGAGGTGCTACCAATTGTGAATGAAATGTAAGAAAATGATCACACAACAAAAGACAAACTCTCTGTTGTTATGTGGGCGTTCATACTGTATGATTCTCTGAGATCCTGAGTGGCATCGAAGTCTGCATTAAACCTGACTCTGGCTACAGATCACCACAGAACCAATTAAAAATGAAAGTAAAATGTTGATTAACGCTGAGAAGCAATTCTGTGAAGAAGTGCTCACCAGTAATGGTACTTGTCCTTTGCAAATACTTGCCAACACAATTAACTTTTGAGTGTTCCAAGTGAATTAAATGAAGTGGTAATAATGACTCTGGATCTAAAGATATTTATTATCATGTACAACATAATGCAACATTATCAAGATTTCTTTATAGTATTAACATAGCAAATAATACATCATTTTACATATGCTTTGAGGCTTCCAACAAAGTAAGAGTGGGCATATGAAATTTTCATGCCAGTACAGATTTGAACAGAGGGGGCTGTGACTGACCTAACAGGACAATAACAGATTAGCAATCTGTGACTTTCCACATGTGGAAAGAGTGCTTTGAACAATATGACATGCGGATGAAATGCCAGAAATGAAAAGGCAGTAGCTGGAGGTGGTAGTGGGTGGCGATAATTTAAGTTAATGAATTAAAAGCTTTGCACAAGCAGTACATTATACAACACTGAATGTTGGCTTATGCGCAAGTGATTTTTGATGTTGTTTTATTGTTTGTTTATACTGCTGCTGAATTCCTGACCAAAAAGTCAGCAGTGACATTGCTTGTAGATTAATATTGTGTAACATAATTAGTGTCAGCACTAAAAATGGTTTTTTTTTGGAATATCTCACACTCAATGGTCACTTTATGTTCTGATTAATTTCAGTGGAGTCAACTGCAACCATTTGAACGTGGGAAGTGGTATGAAAGGAGCAGTTTTACAATTCATAATTCCTTTGGATTTCAGCTGTTTTGTTTTTAAAATAACTCTTTTAACTTCCACTTAATTTTCTGGAAAGGAAGCATCACAATTCTGAAGAATTTCCTCTTGCTTTCTAATCTAATTTGTATTTGTCTTGAATCTGTGCATTTTGTTTTTTGATCCCTGAAATATCGGATGCTGTTTGCTGACAAACATAGAACATTAGCAACACAGAAGGAGAACATTTGGCTGTTAGTCTGTGCTGCTCTGTTTTATTGTTTCATGATTTCAAACATGTCGTATTACTCCATAAGATGTGTCCGCATCTGCATTACACTCTTTCCAAAGCCATTATTCTTATTGAAACCTAGCATTGCGTGAACACCTCAACTTTCAGTTTGGTTTGTTAGTACCTTCTTTTGACTTTTGTATTCTAAGCCTATTTTGATAAATGTGCCTCAATGTCCTCTGAACCTGTATTTCAAAATCTTTGCTGTTTTACAGAAAGCATGTTCAGCATTCTAAATATTGGTGGTACTTTTAACCAGAAACTTGAGGCAGCACCTTCCAAATTCATGACCACTCCCACCTAGAAGGCCATGGGAAATAGATACATGGGAATCCCTCAACCTGCAAATCTTTTCTCTTTCCTCACCCCAAAAGCCACTCCACACCCTGATTTGGAAATATTTCGCTGTCCCTTCTGCCACTGGATCAAAACCTTGGAACTCTCTCCTTAATTCACATTGTGTGGGCCTACCTACAGCACATGGACTGTAGCAGTTCAAGAAACCAACTCATTACCAACTTCTTAAGGGCATAGAGGGACTGGCAATAAATGCTGACCAGCCAGCAAATGTTTACGTCCCGTGACTGAATTTTAAAAAAAATGCAGCACTTTTTACTCTATTGAGCATTTGTCCTGTTTGCTCATTTCCCCAGTTTTATTTACCTTTGCAGTGACATTTTATTGTCTAAAGAAATAACAAGCCATCTATTTTAGCTTTTGTACATTTTGACATGATTCTCACTGGGTATGTCTTAGTGATTTGAATATATGCAGTGAATTCCAAGGGCTTTTGATAGAAACTTTATTCCTCACCTAAATTCAGTTTACTCTCCTGCACATTCATTTTTATAAACTTCCATGTAATACCTTATTTAAGGTTTTCCTAAAGTCCATGCACATTACATCAACTACATTTTCTTCACCTTCCATGTAGTTAATCTCCAAAAGAATTGGGATTTATCAAATATGATCCTTTTTGATGTCCATGTTGTCCACATCTAAATCATTTCTCTTTTATTTAGTGGGCAAAAATCCATTTTGGATTCAAGAGAGTAAAATACTTCATGATGCAGATGTTAAACTAATAGGCTTCTAATTACCCAGCTTAGTGCTGTCCTTATTTGTAAGAATGTGGGTCCCCTGGCACATATCTATGTTCACAAAAACACAATAACTTGAATTTATATAGTTTTATAGCAGGATAACATTTAAAAGTATTTCTTGAGCATTCACAGTATTCTTCTTTATCAACATCTGGATCTGAGGTCATGATTCATTAGGCCTGTTTAACTAACAAACATTAGCTTGCTTAGCCAAACAAACTTATCCAACACTTTTCATTATCCAGTGTGATATTACACACTTTTGTCTCAGTCACTTTTGGGTTCATGACTTCTCTGCTCCTTTTTTCGCTCATTACTAAAGGCTCATATGAAGTAATTGTTCATTATCTTAAAAAATATTGGCTCATAGTCTTGCGAGTTGAACAATCATTTTCGCGTGGGCCCCCAGTTTGGTTTTAGCTCGCTTTACTGGCATAAATGTAAAATATTTTTGTTGTTTCTTTTGATATTTTTGACACTTCACGTTCCACCTTGCCTTTTTCTTCATTCAGATTTTAACCTTGTATTTTCATATTTTACGTTTAATTTGTATGACAGTCCATTTCAATATTAATTGCATCCTAAATGCTTTATTTGTACATAACTCCTGAAATCGAGTCTTGCTTTTTTGATGGAATATGTTTGCTGTTTACATATGCAACATAATTTAGAAAGAGAAATCAAAGTCCGGCTGCTGTGTCAGTCCTGTGTGCAAACGTCTTTCATTTCACCTCCACCAACTCGCTCTACATTACTCTCAAATCCTCTGTAATCCAAGCTGTTGCTCTACTTTTGTATTGACTGTTTTAATTTCTAATTGATTCTTAAACCTTGCATTATTGGGAGCAGTGATCAGATACGGGTTAGGCCGCTTTTGGAATACTTTCAGTTCTGGTCTCACTGCGACAGGAAAGATGTAGTCAAAGGTTTACGGGTTCGGAAAAGATTTACAAGCATGTTGCCAGGGTTTGAGCTATAAGGAGAGGCTGAATAGGCTGGGTTGTTTTCTCTGGAGCATCGGTGGCTGAGAGGGTGACCTTATAGAAGTTTATAAAATCATGAGTGGCATAGGATGAATAGCCACGGTCTTTTTCCCTAGGGGAGGAGAGTCTAAGGTGTACAAGTTTAATGTGAGTGGAGAAAGAGTTGAAAGGGACCTGAGGGGCAACTTTTTCATGCAGAGGGTGGAATGAACTGTAAAAGGAAGTGATGGAGGCTGGTACAATAACAATATTTAAAAGGCATCTGAATGGGTATATAAGTAGGAGTGGTTTAAAGGGATATGCGCTAAATGCTGGTAAATGGGACTAGATTAATTCAGGATATCTGGACGTCGTGGATGAATTTGACTGAAAGGTCTGTTTCCATGCTGTACAGCTCTATGGCTCTCTAACTTGGCCACACAAACATGTCTACCTGATCTAACTCATTACTCGTAACCATATCTAATAATATATTGCCCCATATAAGGTATGTTAACACACTGTTTGAGGAAGGGTAGACACTTTAGAAATCTATTCCCTTTTTTCTACCATTTGCTGCCTCAATGAGGCGAAATATCCCCAATAAACAATTAGCTATTCCCACTAATCTTTCTATTCTACTCAAAATTGTGGATGGAAAATCTATCATTAAAAGTCTTTTATTCACATGTCCCAGTATAACATATAATTTAAATTCTTTTTGAGGTTCATCCTTTTTTTCTATTTTCTGTCTGTTCTGCAGCATGTGCTAATTTTAGTCAGTGTTACAACTGTATCTCTTAAATGTATTCTATTCTAATACATTAACTTTTAATTATTGGCTAGTTTGGTCAGCTAAGGCTGTTCATTTTAGATTTTCCTATAAAAGGATTGCTTTCCTCGCCCCTACCCCCTTCCCACAATTTGGAATGGCAGCATTCTAATCTTTTGTTCTGTCCATTATCTTGCATATGAATATATGCTTTAGGAGGAGAATTAGGTTCTTTGACCCTTCAAGTCTGATTTGCCATTCAGTAAGATCGTAGCTGATATGTTAGCTCTGAACCCAAGTTCATGTTGTCACAGTTTATTGCTACAATGATCTTTGTCCTGAATATCACTGGCATCTAGAGGTTCCAACATTTGGCAATTGCAGCACATCATTTGCCCCGCCATCTCTCATGTTTTAATGACTTAATAACTTTAACTTTAACTTTATACCTCAGATAGCCCATCCCGCCTGATAAGTTTTCGCACTACCAGTGAATTTTACTCTCTCAAGTATATTCACTGGAATTTAGAAGAATGAGAGGGATGTCCTGGAAGTAGAGATCTTTGTGACTTTAACCAGTGACCATTTATCAGCCACAATAAAGAGTTGCAGGAATTTAATGAAATTCAGTTGTGTGATGATGAAACTGTGCAGATCTGACAGTTCTATCTTGATCGCTAGCCAGAGTATGTCTGCAGTAGCTCTCTCCCGAGGCAGTACTTTGATCTCCTCTGGTACGTCAGTATTATTGATGAATTCTGGTCTATGATGTGAGGTCCTTGCTCTCATGACTTCCCCATCTGGATTATGTCCATCACATTTAGCAAGGGTAATCCATGTGCAGGTCATTTTCTTGAACACATGGTCTCCAACTGTGCCTCCTTTTGTCTCCTGTAACACTGACAGGAGCAGGATAAACTTCCTCATCTCTCATTTCCAGCCAAACCATGGAACGCCTTGACTTTGATCTGAAAGAGTTTCCAAGAATGTTTTCTCTTATCCTGGTCAACTATTATTCAAATGGATCGAGGTTGAGGAGCTTAATTGACCAATTTTGAAAACAGTTATAATGTCTTTGATAGCTATGCTTTTCTTCACATAATCTTGGGTGTATTTATTTGTGATAATGGGCCACAATGTTTCAGTGCTTTATGGCCTTAGATTGATATGTACACAAGTTCACTAAGATGCCCTGAAACAAACTACGAAGCCTAGAGAGGAGTTCCATAACATTTAAAAGCTTCCTGAGACACAGTCAAAATTTTCATTCATCCCATTCAACTACAACTCCACACAGTCACAAGAATGGCCTTGCCCTATGCTGATTTTGATTATCCACAGTCTTGAAAACCCAACAATTTTCCCTTTCCCAGGTAGTAAAACCACGTATAATGGGCAGAACCTTGAAGAAACACAGTGGAAAGAACATTTATACAGCCGACCAAGCTTGCACTTTAGTTCCAAGACGCAGGGCTCATGACCTGCCCTTAATGGAAAAAGGAGCTGAGGTGTGGTTCAGGCCCCAGCAGTGAGAGGACATTGTGATTGCGAGGCTCCAGCAACTCAGATTATACCTTGTCCAAACATCAAATGGCTTTACTTGAAAGAACAGGAATGCTTTGATTTTTAATTTTTAAAAGAAATCAGTAGCTGGATGGGTTGCATACCCTAATGCTTGTTTGGAGAATGTGCCAAAACAGCCACTGCTGCCTGAGCACTGGCATGTGGAACTGGTGCTTGAATCTGTCGGCCCTAGAAATTCTATCACAGTTGTTGTTCGACAGACCCTGTTAATGTTTATTCACCTGAGTGGACTCACCTGATCCTACTGTGTCCTGTTCTGATGAAAGATTACAGACCTGAAACATGAAGTGTATTTTGCTCTTCATGGTTGGTGCTTGACCGGATCAGTATTTCGAGCATTCAGATTTCCACCATCTTCAGTATTCTATTTTTAATTGTAAACCTTTTAATATTGAGGCATTGCTTAACAGGGAGCTAATGTGGATCAGCAAGTACACGGATGGTCGGTGAATGGAACTTGATGAGTCAGATTGCAACAGCAGAAGATTTGTGGGAGTGTGTTATAATAAAAAAAAATGCAGCTAATCACATTTGGTTTTGTTCAGGAAAATTATTTTTCAAAATATATTTGTTTACAAATCTCTTTCTGTCCTTGTCTAACTTTCCCTTTGTCTCGGATCTACTTCTCCTTCTCTCACTCTCTCTCTCACACTTTCCCTCCTTTCCCCTTCCCCCTCCTTCCTTTCACTCTCTCCCCCTCCCCTCTCACTCCCTCCCCCTCCCCTCCCCTCCTTTCTCTCTCTCTCTCTCTCTCTCTCTCTCTCTCTTTCTCTCTCTTTTGTCTTGTGTGTCTCCCTTTCTTTTGCTCCACGTTTGGCTGTCTAGTGCTCCATTTTGTTTAATCTGATTGTTAAAGTTCTTCTCTTTGATAGTACTTTTGGACTCTTTCTTCTGTATGACAGCCAGGGAGGGGGAAAAATGCATATCTGTGAAATGTTTTAAGATTTTGCTATTTTTGTGATGCGTATCTGTCTCAAATGAAAATTGATGTCTGTCAGAGTGACAGACTCACACTCTGACTAGAGTGTCTGCTTTCTGTTCTTAGCTAACCACACTTTTAAGGAAAGTAAGCTAGAAACATTCACAATGGCATTTCTTCCTATTGTGCAGGTGCACCAGGAAGAGCAACGGGCAAGTTCAAATTTGATTTTGCTCTTAATATTCTACAAGCATCCTCTCCATCTTTTCTGTGTAACTGTATTCGATTGATATTTTTACAAAACTTATTCACACTTGACTTAATAAATTTTCTCGCAATATGTTATCCAGTGTTTCATAAATGCACCAATTAAAATGGATGTGGTTGTTTAGTAGCAGTATTAAAGAATGCAGAATTTTTGTATGGCAGAATAATTGTGCTTAAATTATTGCACTGTCAAAACACTGATAAAATATAAAATAAATCTAATTGTTTGCATTTTCTCTTCAAGGTAAAAACTTGTACACAAATGAATATGTGGCAATTAAACTGGTAAGTCAGAAATTATTGTTGCTGTATTTAGTTGCTGTAGTGAATGATTTCATAGTAAATCCTATTTAACTGTTGAATTTCCTTCAGTGAAGTGCAAGTAACACAAGTATTTGTGTAGTTAAGCTTAAAAGGTAAATGATCAAAACATTCAGCTTACATTATTCAAGATGTCCACATTAAGTGTCAAATTAGCTTTTAGGAATGTTACTTGAATATTTATTCAGAATTGTTTGAATAGAAACACTGAATCCCTATAATGTGGAATCAGGCTATTTTTACCCATCCAGTCAGTACTGACCTGCCAAACAGCATACCACATAGACTCACCCCCCTACCCGATCCCTGTAACCCTACTTTTCCTATAGCCAATCCACCTAGTTTGCACATCCCAGGACACTATGGGCAACTTAGCATAGCCGATTCATCTAATGTACACGTCTTTGGATTGTGGGAGGAAACCCACGCAGCCACGGAGAGAATGTACAAATGCCACACAGTGGGTTGCCTGAAGCTGGAATTGAACCTGGGTCCCTGGCACTGTGTGAGGCAGCAATGCTAACTGCACTACACATCTCGCACTCGCGCGCTCTCTCTCTCTCTCTCTCTCTCTCTCTCTCTCTCTCTCTCTCTCGCGCGCATACACACTCCTGCAGACCCATATACTCACGCAGACCCTCTCTCATACATACGCTCACACATACGCACCCTCTCACAGACCTCCCCCTGCCCCCAAACACATGAAGGCGCGCACACACACATAAGTTTGTGGAAAGAATTTGTACTTGCAGAATTATATTTTATTTTGCTTAAAAATTGTATGAACACATGTAAGATTCTGTAAATCCCTTTTTTTAGAAATAGAATCAGTCTGAACATTCAGGCACAGACAACCTCATGCAGGGCACCTCATACCTTCAATGCATTATCTGAGACAAAATGGCACCTATTAAAGTTCACTTGAGAATGTACTTTTTAAAAAAAAAAGTTGTGGGATTTACATATGAAAGAACTGAAACCAACATGCTCATTCTAAAAGATGCGAGACTTAATAAACAATCCAGGTCTTTTTCAATACCACCTGATGAAGGAGCAGCGCTCTGAAAGCTAGTGCTTCCAAATAAACCTGTTGGACAATAACCTGATGTTGTGTGATTTGTACACCTCAGTCCAACACTGGCACCTCCAAATCATAACTACTGAGTAACTGTGCTGTCCATTTTAATGGAAACATTTTGTGGCTGGGAAATTTTATCCTCTGTGTTTACTATCTGATTTTCTGGCACAGTTCCTGCAGGAAGAAATGCTGGATTTGCCTTCCTGCTGATGTTTCATAAATGCCTGAAGAACAAGAGGATAGTTAGAGCAAGTGTAGGGCCAGTTCGAAGCCTGGATAACTTGTATTCTGGGCTGCTAACAGAAAAAAGGGAAGAAATTGTGAATCATAGAATCCCTACAGTGTGGAAACAGGCCATTTAGTCCAACAAGTCTACGCCAACCCTCCGAGTATCCCACCCAGACCCATTCCCCTAACCTATTACTCTACATTTACCTCTGACTAATGCACCTAACCTACACATCCCTGAACACTGTGGGCAATTTATCATGGCCGATCACTTAACCAACACATCTTTGGACTGTGGGAGGAAATCAACGCAGACATGGAGAATGTGCAAACTCCACACAGTCACCCGGGGCTAGAATCGAACCCAGGTCCTGGTGCTGTGAGGCAGCAGTGCTAACCACTGAGCTACCATGCTGACGACTTACTTCACAGTCATGTCTTCATAATGTTTGGATTTGATTTTTTTTGTGCTATTTATTTACTGTTGATGTTGATCGTTTATAGTAAGCATAGTGTGGGCACTGCACATACATAAAAATGCTGAACTGATGCTTCATGTTGCTGCAAACCATGAGTTAACTGCAAACTCTCTTCATTAAAACCTTTTTCCAATGTCTCGTCTCCTCCCCTCCCCCTCTGCCTCCATTAACAAACACAATACATATTAGTGAACTGTTCTTTTTGTGGTCAGCCTTAAAGTATTTACTCTGCCTGTGTGAAATATTATACGTGGTAATAGACACATTCAGTTCATGATTTTAGAGATTGACAATATGTCAAATTTTTAGAATGTGTGCAATAAGCAAAGGAAAATTTTTGCTTAGTTGTGCACATTTATGAAATTGTTACTTTTTTGATAACTTTATAAGAACCTCTTTATAAACACTACATCAAGTGCAGTAATGTGATCGAGTGAATGCAGAGCCCAATTCTAATGGGATTGCTGGCATGGTGTGGATTTTCAAAAATCAGCCACATAGGCTGAATAAAAATGTATAAAATTCAAATCTGTAGTTCAATATTGTGTGCAAGCTGGACCTCTTACTGGGGTAAGAGTACTGATCAACACTGATTTATACAAAGCGAATGACAATGACGTAGCAGCTAACTACTCTTTTTCAATATGAGAGTCTCTAATTCCTGTTGGCCCTCAATTATAGATACAACACTGAAGTTATGGAGGATCTGCTGTGCCGAAATGTGCATCCTGAATACACTCGTCAATTTGATTAACACATGGTCTTTTTCTAAAAATAAAAATAATGTCATGAGATTTTTTGAGTTTTGTAACACCATGTGTAATATCTAGATAACTGCAAGTAAGAGAAAACCCCCGTTCAATTTATCATAGTGTTATTAGTATTAAGATAAGGATTAGCAGGGAAATTTAAACAATCTGTGTACAGACTTATCTACATTGATGTTGAACTTAACAGCAATTACTGAACCACCTTTCATGTAGTAAAATGTCCCAGTGCTCTAGTTATTTTATAGGTCACTGCATTTTTTCTGTGAAATACAGTGAATAATTGGTGTAACAAAATGTAATACAAATACTGGCATTATCCGCAGGTTTACCTTCTGGCATGCTTAACCTAACATTTTACTTTCACATTTAGGAACCTATGAAGTCCAGAGCACCACAACTTCACTTGGAATATAGGTTCTACAAACAATTGGGATCTGGAGGTAAATGCAGATATTTGATTTTCACACAATATTTCTTATTGGTTGGTGAGTATTCAAGACGAGCATTTGACATCTTGCTTTTTGAAAAGTGCGCTAACTTTTGGATGTGTGATTTTGATAGAAACAATTAACAATTTGTTTTTATTTTAATTATGTTTGAAGAGCAGCAACTTTGTAGAGTCCAAATTTTAATACTTTTTGAAACAAACACCAGTTAATATGGAAGTTATTAAAGCTTTTGTACAAGTGTGATCATATTGTTTGGTCTGCTGAAATGTTGCGATTTGGTTTGATCATGTTGGAAAATACTTCAAACAATGGATATAATATGGAAATGTATTTTGTCTATGTGAGTTTTATTGACCAGTGTGACTTGCCCACTATGTACGTTGTTTGATTTCCATGATCAAAATGTTCTGACACTAACTCAACCTGAAAGTGGGCAATAAGAATTATTTCAAGAGAATCTCTGCATGATACCATTTGTCTACCACTTGATTTAACTTAATTGTTTGCTTTAATTTTCATCTCCTTGACTCCTTGTGAATGGCCAGCCTGGATCATATCCTTTTGAAAAGTGTCAATTTGATAATTTCTTAGTTGCAGCTTTTTTGAAGCAAAGTGCAATTTTAATTAATTGATAAAAGTACTTAGAATCGTAGAGATGTACAGCATGGAAACAGACCCTTCGGGTCAACCCATCCATGCCGACCAGATATCCCAACCCAATCTAGTCCCATCTGCCAGCACCCAGCCCATATCCCTCCAAACCCTTCCTATTCATGTACCCATCCAAATGCCTCTTAAATGTTTCAATTGTGCCAGCCTCCACCACTTCCTCTGGCAGCTCATTCCATACATGTACCACCCTCTGTGTGAAAAGGTTGCCCCTTAGGTTTTTTTTTTGTCTTTCCCTTCTCACCCTAAACCTATACCCTCTCGTTCTGGACTCCCCAACCCCAGGGAAAAGACTTTGTCTATTTATCCTATCCATGCTCCTCATAATTTTGCAAACCGCTATAAGGTCACCCCTCAGCCTCTGACGCTCCGGGGAAAACAGCCCCAGCCTGTTCAGCCTCTCCCCATAGCTCAGATCCTGCAACCCTGGCAACATCCTTGTAAATCTTTTCTGAAAACTTTCAAGTTTTCACAACATCATTCCGATAGGAAGGAGACTAGAATTGCATGCAATATTCCAACAGTGGCCGAACCAATGTCCTGTACAGCTGCAACATGACCACACAACTCCTGTACTCAATACTCTGACCAATAAAGGAAAGCATACCAAATGCCTTCTTCACTATCCTATCTACCTGCGACTCCACTTTCAAGGAGCTATGAACCTGCACTCCAAGGTCTCTTTGTTCAGCAACACTCCCTAGGACCTTACCATTAAGTGTACAAGTCCTGCTAAGGTTTGCTTCATCCAAATCATTTATGTAAATGACAAAAAGTAGAGGACCCAGCACCGGTCTTTGTGGCACTCCAGTGGTCACAGGTCTCCAGTCTGAAAAACAACCTTCCACCACCATCCTCTGTCTTCTACCTTTGAGCCAGTTCTGTATCCAAATGGCTAGTTCTCCATTTATTCCATGGGGAACCTTGTTGCACGCCTTACTGAAGTCCATATAGATCACATCTACCGCTCTGCCCTCATCAATCCTCTTTGTTACTTGTTCAAAAAACTCAATCAAGTTTGTGAGACATGATTTCCCATGGACAAAGCCTACTTTGAAGTGAATAAAGCAGATATGCCAATTGCCACATTCAAACATGTTGAGATTTTGGAGTCTCATTTAACCTCATTTGGAAAATGATGAGCTACTGTGAAATGTTAGGATTTTTCTGATGTGAAGTTTGCCCAGGAAGTTTGTTAATCTGCAACTCCCACGCTACCCCGGCAAAAAAAACCAAAAGACTCCACTTGAGGACTTTTTAAAAAAATATTCCAGGGACTACTTTTTGGTTTTCAGTGGCTTCTTTTCCATTTTCACTTAGCAGTCATGTAATAACAGTAATACCTTCTGCTTTGTGTTGACATATGGGACAATTCACCTCCTTTATTTTTCCCTATTTTTCAAATTCCTCCATGCTACTTCGCTAATGGTAACTGCTTCGTGCTTTTCTACATTTTTTCGCTTTCTTTCCATCTCCACATTGACAATATCATTTAGGATCTTGTGCATCTCAATAAAGTCATCCCTCACTGTTCATAATTCCAGTCAAACCTATCCTCAAAAAGACAAGGCAACCAACTCATTCCATGTATCAGTCTAGTAACTCATCTGAGTTGCCTGCAACAGATTTATATCCTTCCTTATTTTTTGAGACGAAATTTGTACCCCAGTATTTGGTTTCACCAGTGCCTGGATAGCTGAAGGATCATAGTTTTCTATTCCTTTTGTAATAAAGGATAGCTTCCCAATAGCTATCATGGTTATGTACTGTGCCTGAATACTAACATTTTAAGACTTGTGCTATAGAAATTTAAATCCCTCTGCACAGTGGATTCCAATTTGAAGCCGTAAATTATTAAACTACTTTATATCGAGGCTTATGAGGACAATGCAAGGAGAGTGGCTTTGAGAAACATGGCAGCAATGATTGTATGGTGGATCTGACTTTATGGGCTGAATGGTCTAATTCTGCTCCTGTATTTTATGGTCACTCCTTATGGTAATTTGAAGGGCAACGTGCAGGTGGTGATATTTCTACACATTTGATGCCCTTGTCCTGCTACGTGGGAGATGTCATGGGTTTGGAAATACTGTTGAGGCAGTCTCATTGTGTTGATGTAGTGCCACCTTGTTAGTGGTCCAAAGTGTTACTACTGAGTATGGTGTTGTAGGGAAGGAATTGAATGTTAACGTTTGTTGAATGCAGTGCTAATCAAGTGGGTTGCTTTATCCTAAATTGTGTCAAGCTTCTTGAGTTGTTGGAGCTTCACTCATCCAGGTAAGTGGGGAGTATTCCACAATTCACAAGGCACATTGAGGAGACAGGAGATGATTTACTCACTGCAGAGTTCCTAGCTTCTGACCTGTTCTTGTAGCTGCTCTATTCATATGGCTTGTCCAGTTCAATTTCTATGACATATAGTGTTACACAATTTATTGCAATTATATAGGATAGGCTGAGTGGGCACGAAGCTCTTCACCTTTTGTGTTATTGTTATAATGTTGCATCTACTGTATTTTTGATACATTATTGCATTAAGTTGAGACGCCTGGATTAGATCTCTGTTTATAAGGTGGTGGCTCTTTCAGCCAATGTGACTAGTGAGAGCGTAGATCCTTGTATGAAAGTTATGATTTTCAAAATTTCTTTGTAAAGGTTTTCAGATGCTGCACTATAGATTTTGTAAAGAACTGTGGTCAGTTTAAATGCTACCATGTTTTTTTAAAAAAGGTTGTTCCTCTGTACTGGTTTATTTTTGAAAAAGAATGGCAACCTTTTTAAATGAAAACTCTGAATTTTACGAGTTTGGCTTGGGATTTACAAGCCAGGTTTTGGCAGTTCCATATAGGCCTGAATCTTCAGCAATGGTGAGTGGATTGTCTGTAAGACCCACCCCTACACACACGCACACATGCACGCCCAGTACTTGGCACTGCAACACATTTCTCATGGGATCCTCTGTTACTAGCTGTTCAAGAAATGGTCAAGCACAGTACTGTTTAAGGAAGATTAGGGGATATGCCTTTCAACAATTCCTTGTCCATTAGATCTGTCTGAAGTCTCAGACACTAGCTCAATACTAGGAGCTTCTGTGCCCATTAATCAATTGGGTACCTTTTTGACTTGCTAACACTCAAGGACCTCTGTCCATTGACAGCCTCTTCATAGCATTGATTTCCTATCAGCCCAACTACCTGCCTTACAGGAAGACAAGAAAGATCGCCAGTTTCCTGACTGATGACCTGCCGGTGAAGTTGGAACTCTTTTTACCTCGGTAAAAACAATGACTGCAGATGCTGGAAACCAGAGTTTAGATTAGAGTGGTGCTGGAAAAGCACAGCAGTTCAGGCAGCATCCGAGGAGCAGTAAAATCATTTCTAGCAAAAGCCCTTCATCAGGAATACAGGCAGAGTGCCTGAAGGGTGGAGAGATAAATGAGAGGAGGGTGGGGGTGGGGAGAAAGTAGCATAGAGTACAATAGGTGAGTAGGGAAGGGGATGAAACACTCTTTTTACCTCAAACTGGGCAGGCAACTGGGTGGCTGGTGAAAGCCATTCCTCCACCCTTACCACTTACCTGCACCTCCTGGCAAGACCTGGAAATAAAAGACACTCTTCATGCTATTGAAAGCCTCAACCCTGTCATGATTTCTGGGATGCAGAAGATGCCAGCCTGTTTCTGTGGAGTGTTGACGTTCAAATCCACAATTCTACAAAAGGTTCGTCAGCCAACTCTTTAGTTAATGGGCATTTGATCTAAGCAAGCTTTCACAGTTGTAGGATGGAGAGTCAGTCACCACAGATCATTCCCCCCACATCCCCACCCAAATCCCTCTGCACTTGGGCTGCAAAATCTTGGCATAAGACATAGCAAGTGCAACACATGTAGGACTTGGAAAGAAGAGGCAAGAGGTGGAGGAAGAAAGAGATTATTTCTTTCTCTTTTCATTTCATTTTCAGTGCCACTAGAATTAGTATGGCTATGTTCTAAGCATTGACATTATGTACAGATCAAACTGGAAATAACTATGAATTAGTGCAGAGAAAATCTGAAAATAGGAAGTGACTGATAACAGTTTGAAAATTGTGGAGGTCAGCACACAATTTTTTGCTACAAATTCAACTACATTGTAAAATGTAGGATTTCACTGTTTTATTTTAAGACTAAGCTCTTTTAGGAGATTTATTATTCCTGCTTAAATAGATCTAGTTTTGTCCAAAGGTTGGCTATTTGGATTGTGTTTGCCTCGAGTTGAAAATGGTTGCAGCAGTGTTGTCAACTTCGTAAACTTGAACAATCTTTATTTATTCGGGTGAATTATACCACCATATTCCAGCTTCATTAATTGCTTACAAACAAATGTGATAGTGGAATATTTGCACAGAACGATTAACTTTGTATAACCAATGATGCAATAGAAATTGTGTATAGTTAATACTTGAAGCAATAGTCATCATGAACTAAAGAATTTTTCTTAAAGTCCAAAGAGGAACTGTTAACTGGAAGCTTTTACCTTAATAAACCAACATGGATTTTTTTCCTTGTTTGGGGAAAAATGTTTGAAAATACTACTTAATAGAACTCCACAAATTAGTATCTTGGAGTTTTCTTGAAATTTCTACCATTGCTAAATAAAAAAAACAAACACTTTTTTTAATCAAAGAAGTAATGAACTTCCCTTCAGCAGCTTTATTCGTGAAAGCAAATATTTTTGCTGATAAATGATGACTCTGATTGTCCTAACTGCACACCAGGCTTTCCCATCTTCTAATGAAATTTCAAAAAAGTTGACACTGGTTCTTACAGTTGATTTAGCTATTCTATCCAGTCAGTGTTGGTTATGTTTCTGTATTTTTGCAGGTACAAAAATCTAATTAGGTTATAAATATTCAGCTTATGTGTGGAAGAGAGAAGATAGCCCATTAGACTGAGCGAGTATCTGAAGTGAGACTGCTTCTTTTGTGATGTGAGAAATGTCTTGGAATAAAACACATTTCATAAGTTTCAAGTTATTACTCATGCATTAATTCGTAAATCCAAACAATTACCCAAAATGTTGATTTATTCTTGTGGTTCACTGCTATGGATATGTTGGTAAAGTTCCCAATATGTGGGGCTTTTTGTACACTAATATTCCACCAGAAGTGTGAAACCGACTCCTTGGAATCGAGATGTGTGAGCGAGACCGGCAGAATCTTCTTCAGTTTTGAATCCCTTGTGATCTTATGGCTTTAGGTCAAATGGAATTTCAAGAAACCTGTGCTGATTTACCACCTGCTAGCCACCCACCCCGCCACCTCCCCCAAGTCAGCCTCCTGTCTATATTCCTCCGAGAAATCACTGAGGGAAGCAGGGCACAGAATGTACTTTGTGTGGGAGACTTTGATTATCACCACCAAGAGTGACCTACACAAAGTACATTCTGTGCCCATGGGAGTTGTGGCACACCTTGATTTGAGCCCCAGCAGATATGAGGAAGTCCTCAAGATTCTGTAAAATATCAGGGAACAATTGGTGGATATAAAAGTAGAACAGAGTGTTCCGTTGAGAATTTCTGGTTTACAGTATGTGTTGATGGAATACAGTGCCATCTTAGGAGCACTTGCTTTGTTCAGCTTTTGTATAGTGGATGTTATTTTTTAAAAGCAAAGTACTGTCGATATGAGAAATCTGAAAAACAGTCGCCCCCCCCCCCCGTACCCACAAGGCATACATTCTAAGACCTACCGCGGAAGCCTGAAACCGCAGATAGTAGCAAACTCATCCATTTTAAATGGAAAATTTACCTTCCCAGCAGCTGCCTGGTCCCTGGTTCTGGAAGGTTCCCTGTAATATGTTTGGACCGTGATAAACCATGTGAAACTGAAACCACAGTAACCGGACTGGCGGATATGGCGGTTGCCCTGTACAAATGGAAAGTGATGGAGAAACTCAAGTCTGGCAGCATGTGTGGAGAGGGAAAGAAACTTAAAGTTCAAGTCCAATATGATTCTTTTTTGGAACTACATTTAACTGGTTCTCATTCCACAGAGGCTGCCAATTCTGCAGAGTTTCTCCAGCCTTTTCTGTTTTTATTATTGATCTAAAATTTTAAATCTTGTATTATTCTTCCAGTTAATGATCTGGGTGTTTCAATTTCTTTTAGCAAAAGTTGTCAGATCTTTATTGATATCATAACATTTTAAATGATATAAAGAAAGTGCTGATTGTTTGGTGACTTTCTAGCTCTAATTCCTCGGGCTATTACAGCAGAGCTAGAAAACTCGATACTCCCAGCCAGTCTGTCCCTGTAGAATTGTGACACTGACACAATTCGGTCATATCAACTTTGCCCAGTTATATTTGATCCACAGAAAATTGGGTAAATCTAATGTAATTACCAACCTGTTGATCTCCTTGCAGTTATCATTAAAATGGTGGAAGGAGTCTTGGTGTGCATCTATCCATCAATAGCCCGTTCACTAATGCTTCAATTAGGTTGTCACTTGACACCAGGCATCACAGCTTTGATTTAGACACGATGTAGAGGCAGAATGCCATGCAAGTGTCAGATGTATCTTACAGGAAGGCAGCATTCATCTGAGAATAGCACCAAGAAGCTTGAAAAATGGTTAATGGGTATAGGAAAAATGCTCCAGTGTGTGACATAAGCTTACACCATAAGACAATAGGAAAGTATCTTGCTTGTTCAAAGTCCACTTCATTGTAGGCAGCTTTGACAAAGGGTCAGTTAGACTCGAAACGTCAGCTCTTTGCTCTCCTTGCAGATGCTGCCAGACCTCCTGAGATTTTCCAGCATTTTCTCTTTTGGTTCCACTTTATTGTAGCATCAAGATCTCGCGGCAGTGTTTTCTCAGGGAAAACTTTCTTGGCCTAGCCTCCTTTTTGCTGCTTCCCAATTTCTGTTTTTTTCCATTGTAATGTCAGAAAAGGATCTATTTGATGATATATATGTTTCAAATATTGTTCACAATTTTTCTAGTGATTGTGTAAGAGGTCTTAAATAATATTGAAGCTTGGACTGACAGGGATCATGATTGCATCTGTATCACAGGTACTATGAATAACATTTTGAGCAACAAAATAAAGCCTTGTTCCCCTGATTGTGGTGACAATACCATTGCTAATTTTCACCAGAAATATCATGGAGGCTATTGTTAACAAGGAGCTTGACGAGAGCAGTCATAACATTACCTTGATTACAAGAGCAGGGAAGATACAGGATAATGTGAGAAAGTGAGGACTGCAGATGCTGGAGATCAGAGCTTAGAAATGTGTTGCTAGAAAAGCGCAGCAGGTCAGGCAGCATCAAAGGAGCAGGCGAATCGATGTTTCGGACATAAGCCCTTCTTCAGGAATGAGGAGGGTGTGCCAAGCAGGCTAAGCTAAAAGGTAGGGAGGAGGGACTTGGGGGAGGGGCGTTGGGAATATGATAGGTAGAAGGAGGTTAAGGTGAGGGTGATAGTCTCCCCAATGCAGGTGAATTTCTGACGGATATGGAAGGATCACCTTCACCTCCACACATATCACTTACTGCATCCACTGCACCCGATGTGGCCTCCTCCAAAGAGATTAAGAGTCTCTCCTCCCTACCTTTTATCTTAGCCTGCTTGGCACACCCTCCTTATTCCTGAAGAAGGGTAATTTCTGACGGATATGGAAGGATCACCTTCACCTCCACACATATCATTTACTGCACCCGATGTGGCCTCCTCCAAAGAGATTAAGAGTCCCTCCTCCCTACCTTTTATCTTAGCCTGCTTGGCACACCCTCCTTATTCCTGAAGAAGGGTTTATGCCCAAAACGTTGATCCTCCTGCTCCTTTGATGCTACCTGACCTGCTGCGCTTTTCCAGCAACAGATAATGTGATTCTTGGTTCATTAGCTTACCATCTCTCCTCCATCTGCAAGTTTTAAATAATGAGTGTGATGGAGAACACTCTGGATGGATAGAATGATGACAGCACTCAGCTTAACATAATTCAGGACTGAAGTTTTTTTTGAAGCTTCAGTCACTGGAGTCCATATTCACTCTGTCCATCACTAGCGCTTTGTGCAGACTGTGAATGATGCAAACATAATGTTGCCATGGTTATGTTTAAAGTACTTCACTTTCCTGCAGGGGATAGGAGTTGTACTTGCTTCTGGGCTTAGAGTTGCTCCTGTACACAGTAGAAATATAAAGAAAAGAATAAAATGATCTACTTTATTCTTGTATTCACTCAAAGTTTGTATTCACTGTATTTACTAGAGTTAGAAGAATGAGAAGGCAACTGATCGAAAAGTTTACGTTTCTAAAAGAGCAAGACTGATGAGATGCAGGGAGAATGTTTCTCCTGGCTGGTGAGTCTAGAGCTCAGGGTTGCAGTCTCATGATACCCTCTTCACTTGGAGGATGCCCAACCTATGGAATTCACTACCATAGAAATCTGTGGAGACAGGGTCACTGAGTAGATTCAAGAAAGTGATTTATAATTTTCCAGATATTAAAGTCACCAAGGGATATGGAGAGAAAGTGGGAATGCCATGTTGATTTTGACAATGAGCCACGTTAATATTGAACAACAAAGAAGGCTTGAAGGGCTGAATGGCCTTTTGCTGCTCTTTTTGTTATTTGAAAAATGAGAGTGATTATGCAGGAATCTAAAATTAAAGTAACACAGAAAGCAGGAAGATACAACAAGCAACTATCTGAAACTTATAATGCTGTTTATCAGCAGAACCTTTTTGAAAAGACTGATGTAGGAGAGCAACCAGTATGATGACGTTGGATGTTTTGACCAAATGTTTTGTGAATGGAATCAGGGTGCAGAGGGTGACTGGGGGGAAAGGTAAAAAAATTTGAGTTGTCATACATTTGTTTTAATCAAACTATAGAGTTAACTGGAGTCTTCTGGATTGAATGCATTTTTATTGACTGAATCTGAGGCATTGTGTGCAATACTGGTCACTGTACTTACAGAACTATATTCATGTCTTGAAAGCAGTTCCGAGAGGTTTACTAATACCTGGAGTGAGTAAGTTGCCATATGAGGAAAAGCTTCACAGGCTAGAACTGTGTCCCTGGAGTCTAGAAGATTCAGAGGTAACTTAATTGAACATACAAGATCCTGAGGGGAATTGACCAAATGGATGTTGGAAACATGTCTCCTAGGGCTCATAATTTATAAATAACAAGTTACCTATTTAAAACAGTGACGAGGCAACTTTATTTTATTTAAGGGTTGAGTGTCTTTGGGATTCCCTTCCTCAAAAGGCAGTGGATACACAGTCTTTAAATATTTAACACAGAGGCAAATATATTATTGACTACCAAGGGTATGAAAACTTATCGGGATATGCAAGAACGTAGAGTTGAGGTTAAAATCAGAGTAGCCATAATCTTACCGAATAGTGGAGCTGACCCAAAGGGTCAAGTGTCCTGCTGTCAGTATATTCCTAGTTGGGGTCTAGATGGAGGGTTGCTGGGGTAGCAAGTTCAGTGAGGCAGGGGTGAAGTAAAGCTCAAGTGCATGGTAAGGTGAAATGCCTCCATATTTTATTGTGAATGATAGTAGTTTTATTTAGAAAAGATATGAAGATTGTTTGTTTGTGTGAAAATAGGAAACTTCACAAATAAAATTGTCAGAAATTCTCTTCAATGGCAGAGTAAGTTCAGTGGCCTTGTAATATGAGTGGTCCATGACAGTATTGGCAGATAGGATTGGGAAGAATGCCAGGCACCATAATATTTGCATTTCTAATCTTGCTGAGTTCTAAACAAAACATGAGCACTCAGATATTTTTATTGAAATACCAGAACATCTTGAGTTCAGTCTGTACAGCTCAAATGAAACTCTTAATCTCTTTGATATTCGTGAAACAATTGTATTTTCTGTGGGTACATGGAAAATCATTTGATGAATGATTTTAATGTTCACCTGGAGTAGTTGGAAGAATACAACTGATGTAGGGGGGAAGGTGGTGTGTGAGTTTATGCTACCTTTTCTGTCTTTTAGTTTGGCATCATAATATTGTCACTTGTGTATTCATAGAGCAAATTTTGCAGATGTTCAATAGTGTGCCAACCTTTGGAGGGAAGGGAGGGATGTGTCCAATATCTAAGAGGGATTTACTCCTTGCAAGTTTTGTAGAATTGTTTGTTTGAAGATGATATAGTTCTGGTCAAGTCCAAATTGTCGGTGGTTGCTACCCAAAATCCAACATTACAGTTTTGAGACAGGCCAGTTTTGTTTTCCATTGTGACAGAGAACTTCCAGTATGTTTTCACACTGAGTTAGTATGTTCATCTTGAATTATTGTATTGGTACTTCAGTCATTGATTTGCTCAAGGAACTTGTACTGAGATTTTTTCAGTGGGGAAAACCTCAGTTCAGAAGTTTGAAGCTGAGACCTGACCTCCACTGCGTAAAGAATTTTCAGAGCTGCTCACTTTCATTCTTGCCCTTGCATGATGCTTTTGATTTATTAGCTGCATTTTTGGTTCCATTCTTAGGGCAGAAGGTTAAAAGCTGCAGTTGGTTTAGCTCGTGGAAAGAAGATCCTCATCAGTTGGTAAAGATTAAATTCACCAGTCTTACAGAGAACAAGTGCCTTTTTCAGACAGCATTTACTCTCCTTGATTTTTTTTTCTTCTTAATCTATGTGGAACATGCACCACTTGCATTGGGAGAGCTCAGTGTGGTTTGAAGTAAATGATCTGTCCGTACTGTTTTTACTGGCCTACAGTGAAATGAATTCGTATTTGTAACCTTGATTCCAGCATTTTGCACACTCTGCAAAAAGTGGTTTTGATTTTCCTTTTGACTGAACAGTTGGCAAAGAGCAAATTGACATTTATAATGCCTACGTTCCAGAAAGAAATGTAGTTTTTTTTTTATAGGCACCCCCATTTAAAGCATGTTTTTATTATATATTTGTGTTTAAAGTGGTTGGCAAGTTGGGGGTGTTTACCAGTTGTGTTGCTACCATTTTTGTTTTAAGATGAATACTGAGTTTTGTTTATTTTTAGAAACAAATTCTTTCTCACCATCTGTTTCTCCAATTTTCCTGATCTACCAAATCCACCAATTCTCCTAACCCACCAGGGTCTCTGCAGTTCATTGATCTTTTCACACACAACCTCGAGTCAGAAGGAGGATTTGTTCCCTCTCCCGCTTCTGCAGCCCCTCTCCCAAGCCTTCGCTCCTAGCAAGCGTTCAGTTTCAGAGTGAGAAAGTGAAGTTGGGAAAGTGGTAGAGATGGTGAGGTACCAGAGGAAAGTTGAAAGCGTTACGACTGAAATTAGTAAGTATTGGTCAGATAGAAAGAAGGCCTTTCGGACCAGTTAGGTCAATGGGATTTTAAATGTAAAAGAAATTGCAAGTCAAGAATGAAATCCACACTTTTATGCTTTTTTAGGTTGGGAGTGAGAGACAAAAGATTGCTATACCGTCTTGAATCAGTTTTGCCTCCTTTTTTAATTTTAACTGACTTAAGGCTGAATGAACATACAAATAGGCCATTATCATGCAAACGCTCAGGATGTAACAGACTAACTTATTTACTTGTGTTCCATATTCAGGTGTTGTACAAAGATAGTGTTTTTTTTCTGCATTGCTCTGTGTGTTGGCAATGTAACCGAAGGCTATGTTAACCTCTTCATGAATGCAGTTGAAACTTTATTGCTGGAACAGCACAGCAGGTCAGGCAGCATCCAGGGAACAGGAGATTCGACGTTTCGGGCACAGGCCCTTCTTCCAGCAATAAAGTTTCAACTTTGATCTCCAGCATCTGCAGACCTCACTTTCTCCTCTTCATGAATGCATCATCATGTGGTTTCTGTTTAGCAAGCTTTTGATAAGCAACACACGCACTTCAAAAGAGCTGCTTCTTTAAAAATATTACCTGCAATAGTTGCACAGATATTGTACAAATACCAAGATATGAGTACTGAGTACAGGAAGAGATGGGTGCTTCCTTTTCACTTAGTTTTGAGTTTCTTGTTTGACAGAGCAAAACAACTTGCACTAATGTGAATAGGAGAAAGTGAGGACTGCAGATGCTGGGGATCAGAGCTTAAAAATGGCAGCATCAAAGGAGAAGGAGAATCGACGTTTCGGGCATAAGCCCTGAATAGCTGACTTTATCTGTTCATTTCCCAGCTAATGCACTTGATCTTTTAACATTGAATATCTTGCATTTTCAATCATGTGTTTAAATACAGGAGGAAATGTTGTTGCATGTTAAAATAATGAATTTCTTGCATTCTCTGATTTGCCTATGAAGACTTTGCACAGCTATTGGAGAAAATATGTAGTCGGAAACTTAATTTCCAAACAATTTAAATTTTGCACATGGCTCAATTTTAACACCTATATTCAATACATTTTATGTGCATGGGGTTCATGACTAGTCAGTCAACATCATCTGAGTGAAGCCTGCAAAAAAACCTTGTGCACTAAGAATCTGAGATGACCCAGTTCAATTATTTTCTTACATTAGAGGCATGCAATACACTTACTTGTCTGATTTTCCTCTCTGCTTGGTTCCAGTGATGTTGATCATCACGGTATTAAGGTTCTCCCTGTATTTGCGTGAATTTGCAGCGCATGTTCCAATTGACAAATAATTTTCTTTTTTTTTCCCCCTAAGTTTTCTTTTTGAACATTGATCACTTTGGCACCATTGACATCGGAGTCGACAAATACGTTGTACGTGAAGTGGTCATGTCAATAATTGGAAAAACCTGATCTTTGAGAGAGGATGAAATCTAGGATCCAGCTGCAGCACTGTCGCTATAGCTGATTGGATATTTGACGGCTCTTAACAGAGATGCAGTTTAACCTAAATAGGCTGATATTTAGGTGTAATTCCGTGGGTCTTGTTAGAAATAGTGGCATTGTTTACCTGCTTGGAAACACTGTCAGCAGGCACAGCTAAAGAAAAATAGTCAATATTGAGAACATGCATTTCGGGTGAGAGGAGGAAAGTTCAAAGGAGATGTGAGGGGCAAGTTTTTTTTTAAACACAGAGAGTGGTAGTATTATGATGATGTGGGTGTGTCATACCTTTTAAGAGAGTTAAAAACAACAAAACTACCTGACAGAACCAAGTGTTCTGAAAAAAATATATAATGTAACATTTGGTGGAACAACTTGATTAGCTGGTTGCCTGGAAACAACAAAACAGATTTGAATTAGGCCAATCAGTTTAAATTATGCTCCGAAAAATACCAAACTCCCAATCCAGTTTGAATTTAGTATATTGACAATCTTAAAAGCCAATGAGACAATCCGATGCTTTGGGGGTATAAGACTGGGGAAAATTGAACAGTTGAGAGGAGAACTGCCAAGGCAACGACATCTGCATACTGCCCATAAAATAGCTCTCTTAAAAGGTACCTCTATCGATCAGTAACCTGTGAAACAGAATCCCGAAGAAAAAGAAAAGACATAGGAAGATCCAAATTGAAGAACCGAAAGCTGCCTGTTTTTGAGATAAGAAGTGTTGTTATGTAAGTCTTAATTGAGAGTTTTATCGGACGAATAGAAGGGAAGGTAACAGGTTCGAGTAAAGAATTGGAAATAGTTGTTAGTTAATTATTCTCTGTTATACTTTAAGAAATAAAGTTGTTAATTTTTACTTTAAGTAGTTCTTAGCCTGTTGAATCTTTACAGATTATTGCGTGCGATAAATCTTGTCTGTGTTGCTGGTATTAAATTAAGCAGGAGGGTTTACCCCTTCTGTGTAACATCGTGGGCTGAAGGGCCTATTCCTGTGCTGTCCAGTTTTATGTTCTGTGTTCAAGGGGAAAAATTCTATTATTTCCTTTCCTTACTTCAGGAGATCAGACATTATGTGAAATATGAATGATTAGATTAGATTACTTACAGTGTGGAAACAGGCCCTAACCTAAAGGTCTGGGTCATTCTTACAGTCAAAGCAGAGGTGTTCCCGAAGTGGTCACCTAGTTTGTGTTTGGTCTTGTCAATGCAGAGGAGACTGCATTGTGAGCAGTGAATACAGTATACTATATTAAAAGAAGTCCACACCGACCCGCCGAAGCGCAACCCATCTAGACCCATTCCCCTACATTTATCCCTGCACCTAACACTACAGGCAATTTAGCATGGTCAATTCACCTGACCTGCACAGTTTTGGACTGTGGGAGGAAACCGGAGCACCCGGAGGAAACCCACGCAGACACTGGGAGAATGTGCAAACTCCACACAGTCAGTCGCCTGAGGCGGGAATTGAACCCGGGTCTCTGGCGCTGTGAGGCAACAGTGCTAACCACTGTGCCACCGTGCCGCCCACAATGCAGGGACCCAAATTGTGGGACCCAAATGCAGAACTGGTAAGAGTCCGAGCAGATGGTGTCATCTCTCGCCTGTCCAGTCTTCTTTCCTGACTTGGATTTTCGAACTCTATCCAGCGATTTTTTTTGTATAGTGTGAATGACTCCTGTCCCAGCACACAGTGAACACTGAAGAAGTAAGGGGGTTTTCAAAAGGTATTAAACATCAAAGCCTTATCTGAATGTGCCCATAATGAAAATTTGGCACCAATAATTTCAACATAGTTTAACTTTAAAGACTTAATGATTTCCTTTCCAGAATGTTAAATGTGTTAATAAACAGTATCAACATTTATAACCTTATTGTTTGTCTCACTCCAAATGTGCAGTTTGCAAATTTGGTGTAGTTTTCACTTCTGTGAGCAAAAACAAGGAACTGATTAAAGTTCTTCAGAAATTGTGGCCATTTCTAGTTTACTTCATGGTGAGTTAAATTCTTCAATTCTTATAAGATTGGTACAAATGACAGGATCTGAAAATGTGTTGCTGTAAAAGCGCAGCAGGTCAGGCAGCATCCAGGGAACAGGAGAATCGACGTTTCGGGCATAAGCCCTTCTTCTTCCTGAAGAAGGGCTTATGCCCGAAACGTCGATTCTCCTGTTCCCTGGATGCTGCCTGACCTGCTGCGCTTTTCCAGCAACACATTTTCAGCTCTGATCTCCGGCATCTGCACTTTCTCCACAAATGACCGGATATCAGTTTTAGCATGTAACAATGAATCATTGTTGAATATTTGTGTAGATCTTCTGATTAAGATTGGAAACCCGATTTCCAGCCCCGGTAAGATCAGACGTCACCCATTTACCATTTAGATATCTTTTGCTCTGGTGATTCCTGACAGAGGCCTTCTGTTATGATTGTCCAGGAATGAACCAGTAAAGAAAATCTTCATGGAAACTGCAGCCCCTTTGTTTTGTTTGCAACAATCAGTGTGCTGTGTTCTGTGATTTAAATGTCCAGCCTGAGACTATAGCAACTTCTGTGAAAGGGGAGATGTGGAAGGTGAGTGTGGGGTTAAGGTGTTAGGATGTCTGATAAGTGTGTACAGGTAAGGAGAGAGTGTGTGATATTCTGAATACAATATCCAATATCTGTGTAACGACTGTTGGTGAGATTTTTAATGAACAGTTTGTTGCTGAAAGCAGCTCCTTTGAAGTGTGTTACTTACCAACAGCATGCTAAACAGAAGCCACATGAGGATGCTTTCATGAGAGGTTAACATAACCTTCATAAAATGTCAGTTCCATTGCCAATACATGGTTTGTTACTTACCAACAAGAACACAGGGAAAAAAAATAGCAATTTAAACAACAACACCTGAATTTGAAACGATGGCTAGGGACTGTTGGTATTTGGTTCTGGAGATCATGACACGGGGGTTGAACACTAAATTGGATATTCAATTTAATAGTTACCAAGGAATTGGAGTGAATTTTTAATCCTCAAACCTTTTCTGGGTAACTCTTAACTCTGTCAGAACACCAATGACGCTTCTGACTTTAATGGACATTTCTTGGAGGATCCAAGATGCGAGCATGTTGTCCATCAAAATCTGTAGTTTTACAGGCAATTCCCATGGAGGCAGCTACATCTGGAATTTAAAGTGCTGCTTCTGTCGAAGTTGCTTCATCAACTCTGTGGCCATCTGAACATCCAGAGCATTTTAAGTGCCCATACTGACTGAAAGTGCCCATGATTCATCAGAGAAAATAATCAATTTTGGTTCAGTTTCGGATTTGTCTAGTTTTTCATTTTGGGCAGTAAGTTGTTCAATGATAAGATGTTGCTAAATGTGTTAGAGTTGTTTCAAATATAACAGTAATGAGAACATGACTGTGAGATATCACATTCAAATGAAAGCATGATTAATTAATAATGAATTTAGGCATGGCCAATAGTTAAGACAATACACAGGGATCACAGGTTTTGTTTTGTTATTTTCTTGTTGACTCATGGATGAGCATGCAGATTTTGTGGGTTTTATCTTTCCAGAGTTTAGATCTTAAAGAACTCCAGCAAACTGAGCTGTAACAATTTGCACCAAATTAACAGTAAGAACTTGCTGTTAGTATGTTTGTGTTGGGTCAGCAAAACCCCATTTGAAAGGCTGACTGAGGAATTCTGAATCTCCCTTCCATTCAAGTGATAATGCTTTTTCTAACACTTCAATTTTATTTCACAATCCAGTATACTTTTGCTTTCAGCTCATGATTTTTAATTTTTGAATAATCTGTGTAAGAAAATGGCACCAGGCACTAAGCAAGAATATTTTGAAAGCGAATCATGACACCAAGCCTTAAAATACAATTTAAGAAATTTAAAAGCTTGACTAGATGCAAGTTTTTATTAAACGTCTTAAAGTAGCAAAGTGAGGAAGCAAGATTGAGATGGTTAATAATGTTGTGGTTCTGTTCGCCGAGCTGGAAGCTTTTGTTGCAAACGTTTTGTCCCCTGGCTAGGCGACATCATCAGTGCTTGGGAGCCTCCTGCGAAGCGCTTCTTTGATGTTTCCTCCGGTGTTTATAGTGGTCTGTCCCTGCCGCTTCCGGTTGTCAGTTTCAGCTGTCCGCTGTAGTGGCCAGTATATTGGGTCCAGGTCGATGTGTTTGTTGATGGAGTTTGTGGATGAATGCCATGCCTCTAGGAATTCCCTGGCTGTTCTCTGTCTGGCTTGCCCTATGATAGTAGTGTTGTCCCAGTCGAATTCATGTTGCTTGTTGTCTGCGTGTGTGGCTACTAAGGATAGCTGGTCGTGTCATTTCGTGGCTAGTTGATGTTCATGTATGCGGATTGTTAGCTGTCTTCCTGTTTGTCCTAAATAGTGTTTAGTGCAGTCCTTGCATGGTATTTTGTACACTACATTCGTTTTGCTCATGTTGGGTATCGAGTCCTTCGTTCTGGTGAGTTGTTGTCTGAGCGTGGCTGTTGGTTTGTGTGCCATTATGAGTCCTAGGGGTCGCAGTAGTCTGGCTGTCAGTTCCGAGATGCTCCTGATGTATGGTAGTGTGGCTAGTCCTTTTGGTTGTGGTATGTCCTCGTTCTGTGGTCTTTCTCTTAGGCATCTGTCAAATCCCCTCCCCCTCACATCTTGAACTTATTCCCTTAGTAATTGACCCCTCCACCATGGGAGAAAGCCTCATACCCATGCCACTTACAGTCTTATAAACTTATATTAGGTCTCCCTCCTGCGTTCCAATGAAAATGAACCCAATCTGTCTGACCTTTCTTCATAGCTAAAATCACTGATACCATGCAACATCCTGGTAAACCTTTTCTGTACCCTCTTCAAAGCATCCTTATCCTCCTGGTAGTTTGGTGACCAGAACTGTGCACAGTATTCCAAGTGTGGCCAAACTAGAGTTCTATAAAGGTGCAGTGTAACTTGTCTATGCTTCTATTCAGTGCCCATTCCAATGAAGGCAAGCATGCCATTGGTCTTTTTTACTTCCTTATCTACCTGTGCTACCACCTTCAGTGACCGGCACATCCAGATCCCTCTGCAGATCAATATTCCTAAGGGTTCTGCCATTCACTGTATAATTTCCAACTGTACTTGACCTTCCAAAATGCATCACCTCATATTTGTCAAGGTTAAACTCCATCTGCCAGTTTTCCATGCCTTCAACTGATGTTTATCCTGCTGTATCCTCTGACAATCCTCCTTAGTATCCACAACTCCACCAATCTTTGTATCACCTGCAAACTTACTAATTTGACCAGCTGCATTTTCCTCCAAATCATTTCTCTAGATTATGAACAGTAGAGTTCCCAGCACTGGTTCCTGTGGAACACCACTAGTCGCAGCCCTCTATTCTGAAAAGCATCCTTCCACCCCTACCCTCTGTCTATGACTAAGTCAGTTCTGAATCTATCTTGCCAGCTTACCCCGATATCGTGTGACTTGACCTTTTTTGTACAAGTCTGCCATGAGGGACATTGTCACAGGCTTTACTGAAGTCCATGTAAGTAACAACGGTGGCTTTTCCCTCATCAATCATCTTTCTCACCTCCTCAAAAAACTCTAAAGTTTTTTGGCGGCATGGTGGCTCAGTGGTTAGCACTGCTGCCTCACAGCACCAGGGTCCCAGATTCAATTCCAACCTCAGGCGACTGTCTGTGTGGAGTTTCCACATTCTCCCCGTGTCTGCGTGGGTTTTCTCCGGGTGCTCCGGTTTCCTCCCACAGTCCAAAGATGTGCAGATTAGGTGAATTGGCCATGCTAAATTGTCCATAGTGCTAGGTGCATCAGTCAGAGGGAAATGGGTCTGGGTGTGTTACTCTTCGGAGGGTCGATGTGGACTAGTTGGGCTGAAGGGCCTGATTCTGCACTGTAGGGAATCTAATCTAATCTGTTAGTGAGGCACAACCTCCCCAGCACCAAACCATGCTGCCTGTTGCAAATGTCCATTTGTTTCTAAGTGCATACAGATCTTGTCTTTGAGAATCTTTTCCAATAATTTCTCTGCTACTGACATGAGACTCACAGGCCTGTAATTTCCTGGATTATCCTTGCTATCCTTCTTAAACAGTGGGACAACATTGGCTATAATCCTGTCCTCTGGGACCTCACCTCTTGTTTGTGGTTTCAGTACATCACCTTGCTTTCACGTTAATATCTCTCCGAGACCTGTAGCTTTGTTCCACTGAAGCCCAACACAAACTTAAGAAACGGCACTTATAGCTTTCAGGACTCAACATTGATTTCAACAACTTCTTATCATGAACACTGTCATCTTGTGATTAGTGGTTTACAGCATCACTTTTCAACTCATTCCTATCACATTATTGATACTGTCGTTCTTGTATCTTTCAATAATCATTGTTTTTAGACTGCAATCCGATTTGAAAGAATTAGGAACACTGCTATATTCATCTTTCATCCATTGTTGAAGCAGAGAGGAGGGCAAAGTTATAGGATGGCAGACAGATAGTTGCAGAGCAATGGAAACATTCTCTTTTTAATTGTATGTGAGCTTCACTGCAGGAATCCAGGCAGTAGGAACGAAGTTCAAACTAAGTGCATTCATAGAGCAAAAGTATATATATGGTGGAAATTTACCACCAGATATGTGAACACCAACTGGCCACCAAAGATACGACCTACTATTACTAGTTTCCATACATACAGACAAAGAAGGATACCACTTTGACTGGAACAACACACACATCCTAGGACAGGTGAAACAAAGACACACATGAGAATTCTTAGAGGCATGGCACTCTGACCAGATCTCTATCAGTAAACACATGAATTTAGATCCTAGCTCTTCACCGGAGACACTCACTGATGTTACCTGGTATGGTGATGAAACATCTGGAAACAAACCCTCAAGCTCAGTGAGCTAACTTACATCGTCATAGAATCATACAGATGTGCAGCACAGAAACAGACCCTTCAGTCCAATTCGCCCAAACTGACCAGATATTGCAACCTAATCTAGTCCCATTTGCCAGCACTCTTGAACCCTTCCTATTCACATAACCATCCAGATGTCTTTTAAATGTGGCAATTGTACCAGCCTCCAACATTTCTTCTGCCAGCTCATTCCATACATGCACCATGCTCTGCATGAAAATATTGCCCCTCGGGTCCCTTTTATATCTTTCCCTCTCACCCTAAATCTATGCCCTCTAGTTCTGAACTTCCCGCCCCTGGAAAAAGGCTCTCTATTTATCCTATCCATGCCCCTCATGATTTTATAAACCTCTATAAGGTCACCCCTCAGCCTTTCACACTCCAGGGACAACAGCCTCAGCCTATTCAACCTCCCTCTATAGCTCAAATACTCCAACCCTGGCAACATGCTTGTAAATCTTTACTGAATCCTTTCAAGTTTCACACCATCTTTCCGATAGGAAGGAGAACAGAATTGCACGCAGTATTCCACAAGTGGCCTAACAACTGTCCTGTATAGCTGCAATATGACCTTCCAAATCCTATACTCAATGCTCTGACCAGTAAAGGAAAGTATACCAAACGCCGCCCTCATTATTCTATCTCCCTGCGACTCCACTTTCAAGGAGCTATGAACCTGCACTCCAAGGTCTCTTTGTTCAGCAACACTCCCTAGGACCTTACCATTAAGAGTATAAGTCCCGCTAAGATTTGCTTTCCCAAAATGCAGCACCTCGCATTTATCTAAATTAAATTCCATCTACAACTTCTCAACCCAGTGGCTCATCTGATCAAGATACTGTTATAATCTGTAGTAACCTTTTTTGCTGTCCACTACACCTCCAATTTTGGTGTCATCTGCAAATTTACTAACTATACGTCTTATGCTCACATCTAAATCATTTATAAAAATGACGAAAAGTAGTGGACCCAGCACTGATCCTTGTGGCACTCCAATGGTCACAGGCCTCCAATTTGAAAAACAACCCTCCACTACCACCCTCTGTCTTCCATCTTTTGAGCCAGTTCAGTATCCAAATGGCTAGTTCTCCCTGTATTCCATGAGATCTAACCTTGCTCACCAGTCCCCCATAAGGAACCTTGTCGAACCTTATTGAAGTCCATATAGATCACATCTACCGCTCTGTCCTCATCAATTCTCTTTGTTACTTCTTTAAAAAAACTCAATCAAGTTTGTGAGACATGATTTCCCATGCACAAAGCCATGTTGACTAACCTTGACCAGTCCTTGCCTTTCCAAATATGTGTAAATCGTGTCCCTCAGGATTCCCTGCAACAACTTGCCCACCACCGACGTCAGGCTCACCGGTCTATAGCTCCCTGGCTAGTCCTTTCCACCCTTCTTAAATAATGGTACTACGTTAGCCAACCTCCAGTCTTTTGGCACCTTACCTATGACTATCGATGATACAAATATCTCCGCAAAGGGCCCAGCAAACACTCCCCTAGCTTCCCACAGAGTTCTAGGGTACATTTGATCAGGTCTTGGGGATTTATCCACCTTTATGCATTTCTACTTAGCAAAAATGTATTTAGCCTATATAATCAGTATTGGTTATCTTTCCTCCATCATTCTTTCATGATGGTTAATTGACAAGTGTTTTGGGTTGTTGATTACAATGTTGGGAAGTTGTAACAAGTGGAATGATAACTGATTTAATCAGTGAGTTAGATTCCGGACTGAAATCTGGCTTCAAGGATTTTCTTTGGTTTAAACAAGGTGGTCTTTCACTGAAACGCAAACATACAATGCTGCAGATTCAGCTTTAATAATACAATAGAGTTAAGCAAAAGCAATGAAGATAAAAAAAGAATAAATAAGACTGTTTACATACATTATATGTTAAAAGACTTGGGAGTGTACAATAGAAATGCAATCTCACTAATTGCAACAGCTTTCCATTTAAATAATCAAACACTAAAGAGAATGCCTTGTTTTCTCCAATGTATGGATGTTTCTCCAAGCCAGTCAAAAAGAAATTCCAGAATATTTGACCTGAAAGCTGAATACAGTACACAGTGCACTCAAAACTCTCCCAATGTAAACAAATTTCCATTCGTCTCTAAACTCTATTTCTTAGACTTGGTTTTCAAAAGAACCGATCATGACTTCCAAAATATGTAAAAGTTATAAACATTAAACCCTTCAGACATATAAAAAGCCCATGTATTACTAGTTCAACTTCAGAAGTCCAAACTCAAAAATAAAAGATCTGAAAATTCACATAAATCACATTCTTAATCTTACAAATTTGACCAGTGTGTAATGGGGTACACAGTGGGATTGAGATTAATTTCACCAACCCCAACCCCTGTCACATGATGAACAAGAAAGAGTTCAGAGTTAAAAATGAAAACTGTGAAATGCAACTAACCTTTGCAACAAATCTGTGCACTTATTATAGTGTAGGTTGTCTGTTGTGCCTGTGCCCTGCTCTTGTCTGAGCAACAGTAATGCTTGAGTTAAACTTTCACTGTGCAGTTAGAAGCCTGGTTTCAGATTAGTGCTGACCAGTGCTGGGACTCGAGAAACTATGTCATGATAACCATGTCAACTGGAGTAGATAGATTAAGTGTGATAAACATTCAGGAGTGCTCCTTGTTGACTCCCCACCCACCCCAAGCCCCCTTCAAGCAAATCTGTTGACTGTGGTTTCTCTTCACTTACGTTCCAGAAAATTCCTGCCTGTGCCTTGCTTCCCTCTTCCTGTTCGCCCCACCAGAAATAGTGAGGTCAGTGTGTCAGACTTGGGCTTGCTTCCTGTTATTGCAGACAGAGTATCTTTATAATTGTTATAACCTTAGTCATCTCTTCATTGACTGCTGTGTAAGAGAAAATGTCTCAAAATTTTGAACAGGCCAAACTATTAGACAAGTTGATACTAATAAATACTCACAGCAGTTTGGTTTCTTGAGTCTTGATCATCAGAACAAATTATAATAACTTCTCTGAATTTTCCTTTATTATTTTTATATTTTAGTTCTTGTTTATACGTATGCTCTTGTATTGTGCATATGGACTTCTGACTTAAGCTTATCTGTACTTCAAAATTTATTTTATGGACATAACAAGCTCATTTGACCTTTGAAATTTTGGTGATGTTGATAGCAAGTCCTGGTATTTTGATTACCCCAATATGTTAAGTTAATGTTTTAGATGCTTCTTCATTAGTGCTTCAAATATTGTTATTTTCTCTGGTGCTTTTTTTTTTCTTGTACGCACACTAGTCCATACTGCAAGAAAACTATCACAACAGCGAAGTGCTATTAAAATGGTTTGCTTCTTTTCTTTTACCACATACATGTTTCTCCAAAAATTTTCCCCTCCCAAAAGAAAATCCGTGAAATAGCCAGCATAAGGTCACTGGCCTTGGCTCGCCAATGGGAGTTTTGACCGACTTGTTGCTGGAATTAAGACCTTCACTGCTGGCCCATTGGTAAGATTGACCCGAGTCATAGAATCAGTGTGCTGAGCTTGTGCTGGAACATTGTATTATGATGCTGAATGCATGACGTATTGGATCAGCTCAGTATCTATTCCTGGCCATGCTTTCTTAGTTTTAAATTGAGGATTAATTAAACAGGAATCAAATCTGTATTATCCTTCGCCTTCAATCTCTTGTATGTCGATTTGCAAGCTGATTCCTAAAGAGAAGAGCAGGATAAATAAATCGCTAGTTGTGCAAAATCAATTGCATTAGTACCTTTACTAAGTGCTTCTGTAAGCCTCTGTAATTGTCTTCTCGTTTGCTAAAACCATAAAAAGTTCTGGAAACCATGATATTAGACATTTAAGCAAGATGTTAGTTTCTGAGGTCACCTTTATTCAGAACCATATTTGTGAATCTCTACCTTGACTAGCATTTATAAATCTTTTACTTATGAGTGGAGATTTCAATACAGTATGCGTATTTTGGGCCAAAGGGCAGGTTAAAAGTGGTGGTGTATTTCATGTATCATCGTTGAGTTGAATAATCTGAAGGTCAAGAGTGAGGGAAAATGGGTTTATAAATCCAAGATAGTTATTACAACAAGAATGTGAAAACCTTTGCAATTCTCAGGCACAAATAGTTGGACTAGCATTAGAATATTATTCTCTAACAGAAAAGTTGCTTCAAGTGATCTGAGGTAAAATGGAGATCCAGGTCTTTCATATCGTCTGATCATATGCTATAATGCAGTGTGTGTGTGTGTGTGTCACTGTATTATAGCATGTGACTTGATGATATAAACGATCTCAATCTCCATTACATTGGCATACTGACCGTTAGATAGAATAAAGCAGTCCCTTGGCTCCAGACATAAACAAAAGATTATCCCACATCGATGTATATGTTTATTCGTTTTACAAACAGGTTAAATGGAATTTACAATAAATGGGCAATAAATGCTGGTCTAGCCAGCAATGCCGTTGTCCTGTGAATGGTTAAGAAAAATCAAGACTAACATCACAAAAGTGTAATACTTTTGTGACTTCAGAACTCGTCCTGATCTGGTGATGATCTGTTGTTCTCTCTCGCACTCGTTTGACAATTCTATTGTCTTGCTGCTGGGTTTTCTCCATCAACATAATTGCACAATCATCACTGCTGATTGTTCTTGCTCACTCTGTTCATGGATGATTGGTGTCACGTGCTATGATGCACTGATATTCTTGACGAGCATGTCTTAAAATATTTTGACTGAGAGAGCTTATACACATTGCATCTTTGTATGCATTCTATGTCTCTGGCTTTGGAAGTATGGTGGTTATGTTACTGAGGCAAGAATTAATAACCAAAAGGCATTGACTCCAAATCCTGCTATGGGCCTTCAGTGGTTTAAAAGATGTTGTGGTAATAATAGGGATAACAAAAATAATAAAAGTGATCATAAAACTTTGTAGCAGATTATTGTAAAAAGTGAATTGCCCCTCTCTCCCCATCTTTTTGGGGAAGGAAAGTGACATCCTTTTGAAAGTCTGGTGTAAAAATGACTGCTGTCACTCACTAGCATGGTTACTCTTTACTGTTCACCAAAATATCTGAGCCAGTCACTGCAGGAAAAAGTGCAGCTGGTCTTGTTAGTGACATCTATATCCTGAAACAACTTTAAAACAACTTGCGTTCCTCTTATGAAATGAAGGCCTAGAGAGTAAAAGTGTAAAAATCCACCCTCTTCTTTCTTTTGTCAAGGAAGCGAGTAGCATAGGTTTCCATTTTGCAGACAAGAGAAACAGTATCAGGAGAATGATATACTTGACTCTCTACTGATCGCAGTCTTTTGTGTCGCATCTATTGTTATGAATTATAACAACTTGATTTTTAATGAAGCTTTGCATTCTGACTTAGTTAATTTTAATATATGTGGTTCTTGACTGATTGGATTAATTTAGGGCTAGCTATACAGGATGTTTTCTGTTTTTCATGAAAACAGTAAAATTTGCTTTGTTAGCAGTTCTGGGTTATTGCCGCTAAATGGTAAACAGTCAAGTTCTTCTGACAGCTTTGGTTGCATTTCTAATGTGCAGTAAAATTGTTCCTTTCGTACTGTACTATGGAATATTTCCTGCAAACAGAGGGCAATTAGCTAAGTCAGAATGAAAAGCTTCATCAAAAATCAAGTTGTTATAGTTCACAGCAATAGATACAGCACAAAAGACTGAGATCAGTATAAACTCAACTATATCATTCCCCTGATACTTTTTCTCTTGTCTGCTAAGTGGAAGCCTATGCTACTTGCTTCCGTGACGACGGAAAGAAGAGGGTGGATTTGTACACTTTTACTCTCTAGGCCTTCATTTCACAAAGAGGAATGTCCTTTGCAGGTTAAATGTCTGTGGTGGCTCGAAGGCCTAACTTGGGAGGATTATTTCTCAGTGGTGCAGCACATTTGACTGTGTTGACATTGTCATGTGAAAAAAAGAGTGAATATATTTCAGTGCAAGCTGTAACAGTGTATCCTTGTGGCTTTATGCAGCAACCTCAATGCACATGTGTAACAGCAATAAAACTATGAATTCTCTTCATGCGTTTGGTTAGCTCACATTAATATGGCAAAGTCTTGGACATCCTACTAACTAGTTTTTGTGTATTTGAATTAGTTACGAACATGTGCCTCCAATTATCAGTAGTGTAACTGTTGCTGCTGAAAGTATCTTCAAGTAAGCCTGGGCTGTCATGCTTCCTGGTCACAACATGTTGAAGACTGTTGAAAGCACTTTTATGTACACATCTGGTATGTCCTTACAGTTTGTCAGAACTGTATTAAGGTCTTCTTGCCAGCTTGTCTTTATTTGTTTTTCCTGTGCTATTGTATATTATTACTTGCTCATGGGTAGGGGTCAACATTTTATTGTCCATCACTGTTATCGTTGAGAAGGTGATACTGAGCTGCCTTCCTGCAGCACTGCACTCCTGGGGTATGGGGCACCCACAATGCTGTTAGGGAGGGAAGTATGAGATCTTGTGAAATTGCGAGATCAGTCTCTTAGTTTAAGTTGGCAAACAAAGTCCTTGACCTGAATGGTCTAGGTTAATTTGTCAGAAGCAACAATTGGAGTGTTCAAAATACAATTTGTCTTTTTTTGAACAAATTGAGTATCTTAATGCATGAATTATGTTGCAGCTGGGTTGTGTGCTTACTTAAATAACCCCTTCACATACAGCTGCTGTCCTCATTTGAACATAAAGAGCCCCTTATCCCTTTGCCTAGAGCACTGATATTCTATGTCTGTACAGATTTGTAGAGTCGGACTGATATTTGTTTTAAAACATTGCCTCTTGACACATTTGGGTAAGTTTTCTGTAGCTTAATAGGATTGAAATGGCTGCATGTCACAATCTGAAATTAATTTCTTGAAGCAGAGGCAGCTGCAGAGTCGTATTTTATCATTGGCCCATCATTATATTTTGTCATTTTAATCGGTCAAAGGAAAAGAAAGGGGGAGACAGGTGGTGAAGCACAGAGTTGTAATTCAGAGTTAAGTGTACAGTTCAAAACAGTTGGCAGCTATCATTCTGTTTCATTTTCTATTTCTGTTCCAGGTGCACAGCATCTGCTCTCTGTATTTTCAAGCTTTTGTTGCATTCTTGTGAAAAGATTTTTAGCTTATCAATTGTATGTGCACCTATTTTTTCTGTTGTATTGATTTTTGTACTTTCCAAAGATGAGTCAGGAGGTTGAGAAGGATTATTTGAAAAGAGCCGGGGTTAATTTGTTAATCATAAATCATTAATTTATAAATTAAATCAAATACGTATGACTGGTGATGTTTTGCTGCTGTAGCATGTGGGAGCTTGTCGACACCGATGTGGTCCAGTGTGAACACACCAGTGGTAAGTGTTTGCAACTCAAACTTCAGATCCAGGTTGAACAGCTCGAGTCTGAACTGCAGACATTTCAATACATCAAAGACGGGAAAAGCAAGCTGGACACCTTGCCCAAGAGTGTAGTCACAGTCCTCAGACTAGATAATTCAAAATCGACCTGTGATCAAGAACAAGGTGTGATTGCAGGTATGAGGACTCATGTTGCAATGGAGGATCCTTAGCCCCTGAAATTATCCAATATTTACAATGTTCTTGCAAGCTCTGTGAATGAGAGTGGGGAATGCAGTGATCTACAGCAATCTTACCATGGCACCTGAGTACATGGGAGCCATTTGGGTGGCATAGCAATGTTATTGTGGTAGGAGACATATTATTCTCTGCAACTGTGAGCGAGAGTCTCAAAAGCTGGATTGTCTGTCTAGTGCCAGGGTTAAGGACATCTTCTTGGGGCTGGCAAAGAATTTGGAGGGAGAGGGAGGAATCTAGTCATCCATGTTGATACCAACTACATTGCAAGGACTAAAAAGGAGTCTCTGCTGAATGGCGTGAACAGTTAGCAGCTAAATTTAAAAAGTAGAACCTCCAGGGTCATAATCTCTGGAGTGCTATCTGAGCCGTGGGCAAATTGGCAGACGAGTTAAAAGAGTGGCTCAAAGATTGGAGTGGGTGGAATGGGCTTCAGTTCATGTGGCATTGACACCAGTTACTGCAGGTCGAAGGAAGCTGTACTGGTGGGTTGGGTTTCACTTTCAGCACGCTGGAATTAGCGTCCTATCGAAGTGGATAGGTAGGGTGGTATAGAGATCTTTAAACTAACTTGAAAAGCTAGGGCGGCAAGAATTTGGCAGATAGGACAAAAGCAGAAATTGCTGGAAAAATTCAGGTCTGGCAGCATCTGTGGAGAGAAAGCAGAGTTAACATTTTGGGTCCAGCCTCTCTTCCTCAGAAGGAAAAGAAAGGGAGGCGATAGCCTCGTGGTATTATCACTGGACTGTTAATCCAGAAACCCAGGCAATGTTCAGGGGGACTTGGGTTCAAATCCCGCCATGGCAGATAGTGAAATTTGAATTCAACAACAAAAAAAAATTCATGACCATGAATCCATTGTCAATTGTTGGAAAAACTCAGCTGTTTCGCTACTGTGCTATCGGGAGGGAAACTACCATCCTTACTCAGTCTGGCCTACATGTGACCCCAGACTCCCAGCAAGACAATATAGCCGCATTGCAAGGCAGCTGTTTGAATAACAACACCCAGAATGGGCCAGGAGAACACAGAGTATACACACATAGAAAAACAGCAGTAGATAGGGTGAGAGGAGGAAAATTGGTAAAAATTAGTAGCAGTTTGCTTAAATGAGCATAGTATTTGAAACAAAATGAATTAATTCACAGTACAAATACAGATAAATGGTTATGACCTTATAGCCATTACAGAGATGTGGTTGCAAGAGGATCAAAGCTGAGACTAAATACATGGGTATATCACTTTGAAAGAGTGGCAGAGCCGCATTATTAGTCCGGTGTGCAATAAGTACAAGAGCAATAAATTATTTTTGATTAGAATGTACACGATTCATATGTGTCGAGGTAAGAAACAACAAGGGGAGTTGTCCGTAGGTAGCTATTTAAAATAAATTAGGAGGTAATGAGGCCATGGAAAAAAAGCGGCAGTATATTAAATATGTGTGACTGTAATCTTCACCTAGATTGGCAAAGGTAGCCAAGCGGAAGAATTTATTGTGTGTTCTAGATTGTTTTCCACAATAGTATGTTGTGGATGATGAACTGGTGGAATGTAGGTTTAAGAAATGATTTCTGAGTAACAGCGAATGTAATATGGTAGAATTTGGTATTCAGTCTGAGAGGGAGGAACTCGGGCCAAAAACAACAGTGCTAAGCTTAGTTGAGGATAATTAAAAATGAATAAGGCCAGAGCTAGCTGGAGTAGTCTGGGAAAAGAGCTTAGCTGCGAAGGTCTTTGAGGATCATTGGCAGACATTTGAGAAAATAGTCATGGCTCACAACAAATATATTTTCCAGCGAGAAGGACAGATTCTAGCAAGATAAGTTAACCATTGTTAACCAGGGAAATTGAGGCTGGTGTCAAATTGAAAAAAAAACATTGTTAACGATTAGTAGTAACCAGAGGATTGGGAAAGTTTCAAAACCCATCACAAGATAACCAAAAACAAAGAGGGGGAAGATAAACTTTGAGACTAAACTTCCAAGTAATATCAAGACTGACACCAAGAACTTCTGTAAACATATACAAAGCAGATGAAAGGCTAAAGTTAATATCGGCTCCTGGGAAACAAGGCTGGGGAAGTAATAATGGGCAGCCAGGTAATAGGTTGAATACATATTTTGCATCAGTCTTCATGATAAAATACACTAATCGCATCCCAAAATTACTAAATATTGAAAGACAAAAGAAGGAGAAATAAGTACAATGACTATCACTAGAGAAAGAATGCTGGTGTAATAAATAGGGCTAAAGACCACCAAGTTCTCTGGACCTGATGGAATGCCTTCTTGGATATTGAAACAAATAGTTGTATCTAGATTGAAGACCTAGCAATGATAAAATGGAGCTGAAAATGTGTTGCTGGAAAAGTGCAGCAGGTCAGGCAGCATCCAAGGAACAGGAGAATCGATGTTTCGGGCATGAGCCCTTCTTCAGGAAACCATGATAAAATGGAGCTGAGATAAGAAGGTGATACATTTTCAGGATGATAATTAGTGGAGTGTGACAGATGGTGGGAGGAGTAGATCCTTCTGAGTAGTGAATCTTTGGAATTCTTCACCATAGAGGGCCATTGTTAAGTGTATTTGTTAACTATGTTCAAGGCTGAGATGGACAGACAGATTTTTAATCAGTAGGTTTACGAAATGATTTCTGAGTAACAGCGAATGTAATATGGTAGAATTTAGCATTCAGTCTGAGAGGGAGGAACTCAGGCCAAAAACAACAGTGCTAACCTTAGTTGAGGATAATTAGAAATGAATAAGGCCAGACCTAGCTGGAGTGGTCTGGGAAAAGAGCTTAGTTGCAAAGGTATTTGGGGATCAATGGCAGACATTTGAGAAAATAGTCATGGCTCACAACAAATAATGCTGTAGGGTTGGAGGGTCCCTAGGTGGAAGATGCGGTGTTCTTCATCCAGGCATCGGGTGGTTCGGGATTGGCAGCGGAGGAGGCCCAGGACCTGCATGTCCTTGGTGGAATGTTTTATGCAGGTGTCCTGGAGATCCATAATTATCGGGAAAAGGCACAAAAGTGGAATTGAAAACTAACAGGTCAGCTGTGATCTCATTGAATGACGATCAGACTGAATGTCCTATTTCTGCTCTTAAATCTGATGATTATCTGCTTGGTATCTCTGAATAAAATCAATTGCAAAACATTTCAACTTTGTCTTCTGTAGTTATGGTTGGACATCATTGAGGATATTTATGGTGTTGTCTCTAGTTAGTTGTTGGACCATCTATCATTTTCATTGGGATGTGGCAGACTGCAAAGCTTTATTCTGATTCACAAGTTGTGGTTCTTTATCTATTGCATGTTGGTTTTTGCTGTTTGCATGCATACCTGTGTTGTAGCTTCAATATGTTGCTGACTTATTTTTAGAGACTATTTCTGATACGCTCCTTTTACATCTTTCATTGGGTTGGCCATCTGGCACAAAGTAATAGAGAATGCCCATGGTGTAAATTCGGGACTTAATCTTGATAAGGACCTTATGGTGGTTACTTCTCTGTGGTGTTGCTGATAGATACATCTGCAACAGTAGCTTGCTGAGAACCAAGTAGGCTATCTCCTTCCTATCTCTAACCTTTTTCAGCCCTGCATGCCTTTTGAGCATTTGAGTCAAGCATTTGGTCCAAATTTCTCGTTCTTTGGCCTAATGTTTAAAAAGTGTTCCATTGGTACCACTTAGTTTGTTACATGCCTTGTGCCATTTGCTATACTAAAATTTCTATGTAAATACAATCTGTAGTTAATTCTACCACTGTATGGCTAGTCCAGTTATTCATGAAACATGAGCACAGCTCTCAGCATGGCAGGAGTGAGAACTTGAGTCCCACTGTAACTGTACAAACAAATCAGATGCATTCCAATTTGCATATTCTGCATTAGATTTCCTTGTCGGTAGTCAGTGGTTCTGTTTGAGAAAAAAAAACATATTCTCTCTTTAGCTAACAGCCTGCCAGGTGAACATGTAAATTCATATTTGAAGTGTCACTTGCTAGTGTGTTGATGAGTCATCTGTTGGTTAGTTTCAATTGATTTTTATTGGTTAGTTTCAGTGTGTCAACTGAAATTGGCTGCGTAAATAATATTGTAATAAAATGTCTTTCTCCACATTGGTTCATGATTTCTATAGCGCGATTCTCACGATTTGATCTTGATATGAGGTCTGGATAAATTTCTCATCTTTCCTCATCAGAAATTTCAACAACATGTCTATTAACGTTTGCTGATAAACCTGATCAAATGCTTTTCATGGTCTAAGATCAAATTTTCTTTATTTCTGTAAGGTATATTGAAGATTGCTCTAGGGTTATGTATTTCACCTCTTCTTCTACCTCAGACTGTGTTTGACGAATCTCTGCTCCGGATGTATCTTTCTTTCTGATTTTTGACAACCACTTTAATGAGCGGGAGAATCGATATTCCAGGCAAAAGCCCTTCATCAAGAATGAGGCTGTGAGCCGAGGTGGGTTGTGAGATAAAAGGGAGGGGATGGGGCTGGGGGCAAAGTAGATGAGTGAGAGATGGGTAAATAGAGGTGGGGGTGAAAATGATAGATTGGAGAGGACAATGGAGTGGATAGGTGGGAAGGAAGATGGACAGGTAGGATAAGTCATGAGGGCAGTGCTGAGCTGGAAGGTTGGAACTGGGATAAGGTGGGGGGAGGGGAAATGAGGAAAGTGGTGAAATCCACATTGATGCTGTGGGGTTGGAGGGTCCAGAGGTGAAAGATGAGGCGGCTTCTTCCAGCGTCGGTGGTTCAGGAGTGGTGGTGGAGGCGGCCCAGAACCTGCATGTCCTTGGCGGAATGGGAGGTGGAATTGAAATGTTCAACCAAGGGGCAGTGGGATGGTTGGTGCGGGTGTCCTGGAGATGTTCTCTGAAGTGCTTTGTGAGTAGGTGTCTGGTCTCACCAATGTAGAGGAGACCACATCGAGAACAATGGATACAGTAAATGACATGAGTAGAAGTGCAGATAAAACTTTGATGGATGTGGAAGGCTTCTTTGGGGCCTTGGACGGAGGTGAAGGGGGAAGGTGTGGGCACAAGTTTTGCAATTCCTGCAGTGGGAGAGGAAGGTGCCCTGAGGGGAGGGTTGGTTGGTGGGGGCTGTGAACCCGGCGGAGTTGAGGAGGGAACTGTCTTTACGGAAAGCGGATCGGGACAGGGAAATATATCTCTGGTGGTGAGGTCAGTTTGAAGGTAGGGGAAATGGCGGAGAATGATGCAATGTATATGGACAGCACCCCTCCCATTTATCTCACCACCCCCTCTGCTCACAGCCTCATTCCTGATGAAGGGCTTTTGCCCGAACCATTGTTTCTCCTGCTCCTCAGGTGCTGCCTGACCTGCTGTGTGTTTTGAGCACCACACTCGACTCTCATCTCCAGCATCTGCATTCCTCACCTTCGCATAACCACTTTAATGAGATGACTCAGTAAGCTTTTAGTTCTAAAAAAAAATTGCACTCCATTGTTTTAGATTTTATTTATTAACTCAATGAATAATAACTGTTTCCAGTACTTGGAATGTATTATTTGATATATATTTGATCAAATTTCTGTTTTATATTTAGTTCTGTTTCACTTAATTCTATTTCTCCAAGGGCTTTTAGATGTTCTGTTGTTATTTCATTAATGCTTGGAACTAGCCCTGCACTCATCAGATTCAAAACATTCTTTATGTCTGATATCATAATATTTTGCCCATCATTTGCATTGCTAGTTTGAAGACTTTCTTGATTTTGGTTATCACACATCTTCAAACATTTTATCACAGTTTGCATTTTATTTACTCAGTATTTCCTACTGTCCCTTTCTTTTTATCAATTAGTTATCTGCTGGTCCTAACTAATTTTGGGATTCCGTTCCAATTCTAGTACTTCATCACATCGCATTATACCACTTCTTGTTAGCCTGCCTACATGCATTCTTTGTAATGAAATTGAAAAGAAAATATTCTGGTGTGTGTGAAATAAAGTAGTTTTGATGTAATAGGCAAAGTGAACTTCAAGTTGAAATATAGATGCTGGGCCATTTTTGCATTGTGTCAGGACATTTATGTTCCTTCCCTTTTTTTGTTTCTCTCATGCACTTCAGTCTGTTTGTACACTTGCACTTCAATGGAGACGTCCTAGTACTAAATCTGGGGAAATGTGAAAAATGTATGGAATTTCAGTTCTGTGAAAGTTGTTTAATCCGATGACATGTTTATATGCTCAGAATATTTATGCTCTTTGAGGCATTCTCTGTTGCTGGAAATGCCTGATAATTGCAACCAATGTACGGCGAATCACGTCTTGCCACAGAAGCTCTCTAATAATAGAATCAAACTTTAAATATGTCATTTCAATGATGTGGGAAAACTCTTAAACTGAATCATTTGACAGAACTGCAGCAGTGTTTTAATTTGGATTGAATGGGGATGGGGGAATGTTGGGGATCACTTATCCTGAAGGCCCAACTGTTTATGAAAGTGGGACCAAAGTTGGTGAACTACATGTGTGCAGTTGTATGTGGCCTATTATGTAGAATTATCTTATTGTCATGACAGCGGAGGAACCCTGAAGTACTAAGAACATATCACTTTCAAAACAGTATTTTTAAAAGAAAAATTAAGGTCATATAATCAAAAAAATGGCTTCAGATGTAAACTCAGTGGTGTCTGTGTGTGTCTGTGTGTGTGAATGCAAAAAACAGAGAGAGACTGCCAAACACTGGAATGTCGCATCTGACATGCATCTTTGAGAGAGGAAGACACGTAAAATAAGAACTGGAGTTAAAAAGCAGTACAGTGGAAGTGTTCGTCTACAAGAGGGAGAGGATGTGCCAGTGAACTGACGTGCTCATTCATGCCACAGGGCTGAGTTACTCATGTATACTAGCCTGTGTTTGAGTGCTGTGAAAGCCAAGGTCACCCCTGTGTTGCAGGAAAAAGATTATCACACTGTAACTGCGAGAAGCCAGCAAGCTTGCAAGACCAATCAAAGGGGGAAACAGGACAAAAGGATCTCAACTCTTCTGAAAATCCAAGAATCTGGAAATTGACTGTTCAACACCATTCTTCAGAAATGACCCATCGAGACGGAACCATATAACTTGTATCTTCTACATTTTTTGGACTTGCTTCTCATTTCTTCTGTGTGTGTACCATTATCATTTCTTCTTACCTTTTAGTAATAAACTTGCTTTTGTTAACTCAAGGGAGCCTGAATAATTAGCTCCTCATAAAACAAATTCATTTTGTTTTGGAGAAAGAAAAGCACAAGGGAGGGAATTCTTTATTCACTGCGGTGCTAAATTTATGAAGAGGTGAAGCCAGTCTATATGTGTTTACCCAACCCCAACCTCCTCCTCAATGTATCTCATTAGTTAAACTGGGGATCTTTGCCCAGGGTCAGGCCTTAAAATGGCTTAATAATCTTGTCATAAAAGTGTTAAGACCACCAGGTTTATGACAGCTATAGTCTGTCTTCACTCATTTGAATAATGCTTATTCCCACAATTTCTGTAGTATTGACCATGCCTGATAATTACACTTGTATAGACCATGTGTGATAGGGAGAGTGTTACAGTATAGATGTTTTTCATTTGTGCTTACACTGTCTTACATTCAGTTGTGTGTTTGAGTCTCTGCTCTGCACCCTCTATGCATTTTTTTTGCTCTCTCACTCATATTCTCAATTTCTCTCATGGTTGCAATCTCTCTTGCTCATTCTGATGCATTATTTGTTCATTCCCACTTCCTCTTTTTCTTGCACTTTTTCATTCCTTGTTCATTATCTCTCTTGCTTATCATTGAATGGTTCCAAAACAGAAGGGAACAGTTGATCTATGTATTTATGCTGGCTCGCTGTTGGAGCAAACAGCTAGTACCCTTCTGCCTTTCCTTTGTAATCCTGTAGATTTTCTCTTCCATTACTAATCCAATTTTTTTTTTTGAAATCCAAAGCTGAACCTGCTTCCACATTCTGCGGCAGTGCATTCCAAATCTGAACTGTAAAAACATTTTCCCAAATAGCCTTTGGTTCTTTCATCATTCATCTCAAATTGGTATTCTCTGGTTCTTTATACTTCCAAAACAGGAACAGTTATTCCCAATGTATTCTGTCCTAACCTCAAAGATTCAAATACCTCTATCAAATCTTTTCACAGTCTTCTTCAAGATGAGTAGCCCCACGTTTATCTATTTTACCTATGCAAATCAAGTCCCTCATCTCCCAGAAAGATTTTTCTTGAATCTTTACTTACCCTGCTACATTCACACTCTTCCTAAAAGTGTACTATCCAGAACTGGGTGCAGCACTCCAGTTGAAGCTGAAGAAATCCTTCTAGATGAACTAATCGCGCAAATTGATGTAAACAGGTATGATTCTTAGCCATTACAGAGAAATAGTTATAAGGCGATCAGAAATGGGAACTTAACATTTAGGGATATTTAACCTTTCAGAAACACGGGAGGGAAGGAAAAGGTGATAGGGGAACACTTTGATGAAATGAGGACAATTGTGAGATAGTCAAGACTCTGACAGTGTGTAGAGTCCATTTGGATGTGGTTAAGTAACGGGAATGAAAATAAGACATAGGTAGGAGTAGTATTCAGATCTCAAACAGGAAGCAGTGTTGGAAAGCATATAACTCAACAAATATTAGGAGCATGTAAAAACAATTAAGCAGTGAATTGGGTATAGCAGTTGGGAGGTCACGTGCAGCTGTACAGGACATTGGTTCGGCCACTTTTGGAATTCTTCATGCAATTCTGGTCTTGCTGCTTTAGGAAGGATGTTGTGAAACTTGAAAGTTCAAAAATTATTTAGGATATTGCCAGGGTTGGAGGGTTTGAGCTGTTAGGGAGAGGTTGAATCGGCTGGGGTGGGGGCCCTCATAGATGTTTATGAAATCATGAGGGGCATGGATAGCATAAATAGCCAAAGTCTTTTCCCTGGGGTGGGGAAGTTCAAAACTAGAGGGCATAGGTTTAAGGTGAGGGGGAGAGATTTAAAAGGGGCCGAAGGGGCAACTTTTTCACACAGAGGGTGGTGAATGTATAGAATGAGATGCCAGAGGAAGTGATGGGGACTGGTACAATTACAACATTTAAAAGGCATCTGGATGGGTATATGAATAGGAAAAGTTTGGTGTGATATGAGCCAAGTGCTGGCAAGTGGGACTAGATTAATTGAGGATATCTGGTTGGCATGGATGATTTGGACCAAACATTCTGTTTTCATGCTGTACAACTCTAAGTGCTTGCTTTATTAAGCTGCACTATAAATCCTGCCACTGTACTCTTTAGTTATCATATCCAGGATACTGAATAACTTAATACCTCTTTTTCAATTGCTGACCAATTTTAATGATTTTGTGTATATGTACCTCAAGTGACATAGCTCGAGATCCCTCTGCTCCTACATCTTCTTTAGAATTTTACCCTTTGTTTTATATTGTCTGCACATTTCTCTGAAGTACGTTCCATCTGTTAACTGTCCACCATTTCACTAACCTGACTGTTGACTTCAAAGTTCTTAAAGTACAGTATTTCATTGACATCCACCATGTTATTTTATATTGGATTATCTTTTTCCTACTGTGCTGTGTGCTGTCCAGTCTCATCTCCCCTGTTTCATGAATGTTTTTCGCTTTTGGGAGCTCTCTTTCACACCTTGATTGTGCCCTTGTGCTAGTTTTCTCACTTTTGTATGTGCTTCCTCTTTTGTGCTTGGATGCATTTATACAACCATGTATTTTCTTATTTGTTTTTATGTACAATATCATGCTCTATCATCCAAATTCTTTGGATATTCTGTCTTGCGCTCTTCTTTCATTTTCCTGGTGGTGATCTGACAGGCTGGAGAAACTGCAGACGGCTACAAGACAAATTTGTTGTATCTGTATTGTTTCAGGTTCCAACTGTTTCCTCTTGCTCTGAATGCCCTTCTGTCTGTTTACCCATGACCATTCCCATTGTGAGAATTGTTACCATGCTTTTCATTCTATTATCAACCTTATGTCTCACCTTATCTATATTTCTTCCTGCTGCTACCCTTTGCTTCTGCATTTCCTTACCCTTCCTGATAACACCTCTGTCCATCATCAGTTGCCTATCCAATTAGTTTTCACTCGGTATGGAATTTCTCTGTTGTCCATCTGGGAATGGCTGACTTCACCTGCTCCATTCCTATCCAGTCATAGCTGGAGAATTACATGGAGTGGCTTCCCTCCTGTTCCCAAATTATTACTTCTGGAGCCTCTACAAGGACCTATTCCTGACCCACTCTGCCATCTCATCTGCTTCTGCCCTGGTGACATTATTTAAAAGTGTACTGAGTACCTCATGCCCACTCGCCCAGATCTGCCTTGCCACCACCACTCTGACAACTCACTGTCTGGTTTACCACACTGATTAGATATCTATTTGTAGGTCAGCAGAAATTTACTTGATCCAAATGTTGGGGTGACTGAAACCAATGTCTTTAGTCGCTGCCACATAATCTGTCTCCCATCAACTCCATCCTTTTTACCTATTTACAGTCTGAGGCTGAAGTACACAAGACCCTCTTGGTTTATTTGATTCTGAAGTAAGATTTCAATCATCTTTGTAGCATAACCCCACCTTGCTTCACCTTATCTGTTTCAATCCATGCTAAACCTTGCCTTTTCTACCTCTTAGATTTAACTATTCCAATGTTTTCCTGCCTGATCTCCCATCTAACATCCTCCAAAAACTGAACCCATCCAAATTGTTCTGCCCTTATCCCAACACATCAAATCTTCTGTACCAATCTCAACTGCGCTCATGGGTCTAATTGTTTCCCAGTCCAGCTTCTCATTCTCCTTTCCAAATAACTACATGATTCCATTCTCCCAGTCCTTCTAACTCTGCAACCCCTGGAATATCTATGGCATGCCTGTTGATTTTAATTTGGTAGCTGTATCTTCAGTTGCTAATACATTAAGGCTGAAATTCTAAATCTCTCCCTACCCCTCTCCTTCTTTCAGATGCTCTTAGTCTGCCTTTTGGTGAAGCTTTTGTTCACTGGCGTTAATGTCTCCTTCTTAAGGCTGGGTATTAAATTACAAGTGCTATATAATTACAAGCTGTTGCTTCATCGGTTTTAAGGTGGGAAGCAGGGCAGGGCCTGATCAGAACGGTTATGAAACAACTCAGTTTGCTTTTGCTGAGATTGCTGGCAGTCACAGTTTCAAAGGCATTAGTGGTTGATAATCCTGTTTAGTCTGTTACTGTCCTATTTTTATGGAAATTGATTTCATAAGATTGAGTGGTTGCTTGTCATTTTGGTTATAGAATGTGCCAAATGGAACATTCAGAAAATAGAAAATAATCAGCCAATTAGTAAACAGAAGAATAATCCTATGGATGTGACCAATCAAAGAAGAAAATTAAACAACACGCAAATACAATAAAAAATTAAATCAAGCAGATTGGAGCTAAAGCAAGGACATCAATAAACACAAGAAACATTACTTCCATAATGACATATCAATACAGTCTTTTATAACAGTTCACATACTATGTACAGTAATAGAACCATGTTAGTAACTGCAGTTTCTAACTAAAATAAAACAAAACAAAAAACGCCTGTGATTATACGCATAAATGTCTTTACTAGTTGATGAAAATGCAATGTTCTTTTCATCTGCTGATCATGGAATAAATCTCTCATTGTTGTGGCAAACCAAGTAATTGTAACCACCTTGTTATTTGCTGGTTGTGATGTTCTAGTCACAGGAATACATTTGTGGGCAAGGAACTGCCACATGACTAATTTCAGCAGGCTCTCATCTGAACCTGACTTTAGCTGGACAAATAATCTATGATTTTAGAGTTTCTTTGGAATTGTCCCATTCTAGTCAGGGTCATGTTTCCTGACCTTGAATATGGCCAAGGTCATGTTCTTTCAATGGCTGACATTTATTTTCTGAAAAACAACATTCATCCTCTCGAGGCTGCTTTGCCATTCAGTTGTATTGTGATTGCTTTGTACCTCAGGAGTCTATTACCACCATAGATTATCATTCCTCAATACCATCAATGATCAAAAATCTATGGATCATAGATTTAATCTTTAATTGCCCCAGCTAAGTGTTTCTCCACCTTGGCAGGGAATTTCAGATTTCTACCATACTTCTTCGGTTTTTGTTGGGGGAAGGGGAGATGTTTCCTGAATTTCACCTAATTAGCTCTGTCTCCTCAGAATAAATAGTCACTTCAAACTTACATGTTCTGCAGAACACAATCCAAGTTTTTGCAATGAGAATTTTACTCCATAAGCTTTGGTATTAGTCTTGTGAATCTGGTCTGCGTACTCTTGAGTGGGTTCACCTGGGGCAGTCAGACAGGGCCTAATGAGGGAGGGGTAGCTTGATTGGAGGCTAGAGATGACACTTGGGCAGTGTGGCAGCAGGGCAAGAGTGTTTCATCAGTTCCACATGTGGGCAGGGCTGGTTGTGACTAACAAGGAAGTATGTGAGAGAATTATCAGTCTATGTGGAATAGTAAGGGAGGATCCTGCAAACAAACAGACTGAAAATGCCAGAGTATTCTTGGAGTTCTTAGAATTTTGTAACATTGTGCAAGTATGAAAGTGGAGTTGTTATGAGGGTAAGTAAAGTGCAAGGAATTTGGTTTTAACAGAAGCAGCCTATCTTTAAGTAAGGCTTCAATAAACCTTACTAGACATCTGGAATAGAGTGGTACTGGAAAACATTTCAACTCCCCCTCCCACTCAGCCGAGGACATGGAGGTCCTGGGCCTCCTTCACCGCCGATCCCTCACCACCCGACGCCTGGAGGAAGAACGCCTCATCTTCCGCCTCGTAACACTTCAACCCCAGGGCATCAATGTGGACTTCAACAGTTTCCTCATTTCCCCTTCCCCCACCTCACCCCAGTTCCAAGGTTCCAGCTCAGCACCGTCCCCATGACCTGCCCTACCGGCCTATCTTCTTTTCCACCTATCCACTCCACCCACCTGTCTGACCTATCACCTTCATCCCCACCCCCATCCACCCATTGTACTCTATGCTACTTCCCACCCCCACCCTCCTATCATTTATCTCTCCTCCCTTCAGGCACTCTGCCTGTATTCCTCATGAAGGGCTTTTGCTTGAAACGTTGATTTTCCTGCTCCTCGGATGCTGCCTGAAGTGCTGTCCTTTTCCAGCACCACTCCACTCCAGAATCTGGTTTCCAGCATTTGCAGTCATTGTTTTTACCTAATAAATAGACATTTACCCTTCTATCTTTACTTAATGTGTTAATATATTGTGTGGGAGTTTGTGGATAGGACGATTATCCTGAATTTCCATACCTGCCGGCATTGTCTCTGCGTTTGGTTGCTCTGGCTCAGAGTTATTGAGCTGGAGCATAATTTAGATGCACTCCAACAGAGAGCAAGAGGAGGAATCTTTCAATATGTTATCCAAAATAGTCACTCCCAAAAGGAAATTCCAACTTCAGGAAAAGGAAGTGGATGATTATCAGGGAGCTAAGTATCTTGCATATGGGACAGATTGAGAAGGGGGCCCCTTCAACATTGCCATATCCAATACAGACAAGGTAGCTGACTTCTGTACCTGTGAGGACAAGGACTAAGATCATGGGGAGGACAGTAACACCAAAGATCAAGGTTACAAAGCTCACAAGAATGTCAAAGGGTAGATAAAGTTCAGAAGTAGAAGTGTGCTCATCACAGGGAATTCTGTATTTAGAAGCACTAATTTGTATTCTCTGCAACCACAAATGAGAATCCTGAAGGATGTGATGTTCACCTGGTAGGCAACGAAAGTTTCCAGGCAGCTGGAAGAGGGACTTGTAAAAGGAAGTCCATGTTTGAACAAATGATATCGGTCAGAACAGAGATTAGGAGGTTTATGAAACTAAATTTATAAGTGTAATCTTGAAGGTATTAATCGTTGGTCAAGTTTTGTCTAAGGCGTGCATGAATTGGCACAAAGACAAGATGAAATGGATCAAAAATGTTCATGTGTGTCTCAAAGATTGATGTGGAAGAGAGAGCTTTCTTTTCAGGGGACACTGGGGTGGGACAGGAACTGTACCACTGGCATGGTCTCCACTTGAACTGGAATGCCTCCAGTGTCCTCGATGGAACTGGTAATTGAGTAGAATACACAACTTTAAATGAGTGAAACTGGGGTGGTGTGTTGCACAGAGGAATCTACAATTGGGGAAATTTGGAAAAAAAAGTTCATTGGTGATATTAGTCATCTAGCTGAGGTCAGTAAAGGAAAGAAGATGCTACCGAATCTGGTAATGGTGTGTGAATCAGAGCAGATAAGAGAAGTCAAAAGTTGGGGAACATCTGGCCAATATAAAATGACCATAATATAAAATGGTTTAAGATAGCAATTGAGAGAATAATAAACGTGACAAAAACACTGAGGAAAAATGCTCGTGGGACTGAATTTGGGAACTAAAATGGACTGTTTTTTTCAAACAATGATGTAGAACAGCATTGTGAAACATTTAACACTTTTTAACAGTGTCTAGGAAAAAAATATTCTGTTAACAAACAAGAACAAGCTCGACACAAGTGTGATACTGTTGAATAAAAACTAGAGTGAAAACTAAGGGTGAGGAAAAAGATATATATTGAATTCGTGGACAGCCAGCAAGAACACGATGAATGACAATGAGAATAGTTCGGAAGAGAAATAAAACCCATTAGGAAGGTAAAAATAAACTAAATAAACTGGTTTAAGGATTATTAAAGTAGTAACTATTCCACTCATGCAAATAAAATGGAAGTTGGTATAGGAATAAGGTTCCAAGGTGTTGACAGGCAGGAAGAGTGAAATAGCAGGGATATTAAGTAAAACAAGAATTACGGATGCTGGAAATCTGAAACAAAAACCGAAATTGCTGGTGAATCCCAGCAAGACTGGTAGCAACTAGCAACATTGGGCCAGCACTGGGCAACATTGGGTTCAATTCCACTGTCGGGCAACTGTGTGGAGTTTGCACATTCTCCCTGTATTTGCGTGGATTTACGAAGATGTGCAGGTTAGGTGGATTGGCCATGATAAATTGGAGAAAGTAAGGACTGCAGATGTTGGAAATCTGACTTGATAAAAAGTGGAGCTGGAAAGGCACAGCAGGCCAGGCAGCATTGGAGGAGCAAGAAAGTTGACGTTTCAGGATGAAGAGTTCCAAACCAAAACATTGATTTTTCTGATGTGCCTTTCCAGCTCCACTTTTTATCGACTCCAACCATGCTGAATTACCCATAGTGTCGCCCGATGTGTAGACTAGGTGGATTAGCTATGGGAAATGCAGGGTTTCATGGATAGGGCAGGGGGGTAAGCCTGGGTAGTATGCTTTTCGGAGAGTCAATGTGGATTTGTTGGGCCCACACTGTAGGGATTCTATTCTATAAATGCAGCAGAACAGCTAATTGGCTACAAAGTCAGAAAGTAAAGTGGGGGAGGTTGGAAGCTATTCAGAGTGATGGGTAAGAATTGGGTTCCCACAGGATCATTATTGTCATCATGGGTAGTCATACTGTTTTAAGGGGCTGAGTTTGCTTATAAACCAGTAATAGGGTAACACTTTGTGGTCAGCAGCCAGGAGCGACCCAAGTTTCAACATGCTCATGTAAAGGTATGCATCTTTGTTACTTTGAAACCCCAAATACTGTGCTTCTGCAATTTCTCAGACTTTCAAGTAAACCAACTCTAGTGTTTAACAGTCCTATATGATATTGGTGACTGTGTTTAAGGCACTCCTGTTCTAATCACTCTGTCTTTGGCATGCCGCAGTGCCTCATCTTCAATATATCTTTGTTTACCAGTGCTGTGTTCATTTCTCTTGGAATTGCACGTTTGAATTTTGAACGCTGTATTCTCAATTTGCAAATGTCATCTAATGGTAAACTGAAACCTTTTGTGGATTTGTATTGAGCCTTTCTGAAGATGGTTTTTAGGTTGCGTTTTATGTAGAAAAAATTTTTTACAAAGTGTTCGATCATTCCAAGTGCAAAAAAGTGCAAACATTCCAAGTGCAACCATTTTATCCAAGAAGTATCATTGTTATTTTCTAAAAAGATTATGAATGATTACAAAATGTTGAATATATACCAGAAAATTGAACATGGTTGTTTCTGTACGAAATGTTTTTGTGGTCCTCGGAAATCATAAGAAAGGAGCACACTATCTGATACATCAGTGTAAGAACACAACTTTGCATGAAATTCTAAAAATACATTTTTTGATAAAATGGTCTTGTCTTCGACCATAGCTGTAGAGTTTAGAGATAAGTTTGATCAGAGTAGTGAAGGGAAAACAGAAGACGAACATCAAACTTTTTTTGAACATTAAGAGATCAACAGATGGAATGGATTAATAAGAATAGTTGAAGTCAGGACACTGTGCTAAGTTCTTATCTATACTTGTGTATAGATCTGAAGGAGAAGATATCTTCTGGAATGCTATGGACTGTAGTTTCTTTTTCATGTGATCTGATGTCAGGGATAGATCTCTTGAAGCACCTGTTCAGTTTAGCTACGTTTTTTGCACTACAGAAATCCAGTCTAATTTGAGAAATGTCTAGATTCGGTAGCATAAGATCAGTTGGATTTGAAGATCTCTGTTTGTCCAAACTTACTTGATACTGCAGCATATACAGGAAAGTTCTAAAGTTCACTGCCTGGTCTCTGCTGAGTTGACAGGAAAGCTGTTTGGTACTTAAAGCAGTATTGCCCTACAGAGGATTCTATTCTCCATACCCCAAACACCCCCACTATCACTGTCTGAATCATCTCGAATTTTATCCTGAGATAAAATTTCTGTCAAACTGCTTGTCTGCATGTTTGACCCATTGCTTGCCTCTGCCCTAGCCCCTACATTGCAGAAATTCTGTGCTGTCATTGTCTGATGACTCCAACTCCAAGCTGTGTCCAGTGCTGATAGATATTTTTCAATCAGCCTATCCAGAGATTATATTACAAATCTCTGGAGCAGGTAGAAACTTGTCCAAACAACTTTTTGTGCATGCTGTTCTGCTTGCTATCTCTATTCTTACTGATTGGGGCCATGGATCAATATCAAAAACATTGGAAGTTTGTATTTAAATCTCTCCATGCCTTCACCAAATTCTGTCTCTTTAATCTTTTCCAGACCCAAAGTCCTCTCTCAAAAGCTGCCTTCTAACATTAAGGTTGCTGTCTGAGCCCTCTCTTCACCTACCCTCTGAAATGGAGCTTGGAGCTCTGCTTCGGTTGTGTCTGTGGAATTACATTCTTAAACCTTTCAGCCTCTGTGTCTACCTTTTGTAATTAGAAAGCATTCTCAAAACTCTCCCCTAGAACAAACGTTTCACTGAATCCTCTTAACCCTTCTTTCAGAATCAGAGCCTTGGAATTTTACACCACAGAAACAAGGCAGTCAGGTAATTGTACCAGTACCAGCTCTGTGAAAAAGGTTTTCACTTGATCCCATTTAATTTCCATTACACTTTATTTTACTTTATTGAATTTTTGATAATTTGGTCTTGTATGCGCTCATCAAGCAGGTATTTTCAAGATATTTCCAAAGGAGACTTTTTCACTATGGCTGTCAGGTTTGGTTTTCCATGTATCCATTTCCTTGTGTATTTTAGCTGTTACTGTAAACCCAGGTTGATCACACCTATCTTATCCTCTTTCTCGGTCTATAATGGATCCTTAATGTTGTCATGCCTCTACTCCTTTGACCTTATTTTGATATTTCCCCCAACACTTATCAATTTCTTTGATGAAGCTTTTGGCCACCCGTTCTCTCAGATCTGCTTGTCTGGCTCGATGTTAATTTTGTTCATGTTGATTGTTTGATATTGGCCCTGTGAAGTGCTGTTGGCACGTTATGCTGCATTTAAAAATGCCATCGAAATGTAAGTACCTGTAGTATTACTTCTGCATTCAGATATTGTCTAATAATGTTAGTGAGATGGAGAATTTGGCTTGTGAGAACTGTAGATTTAAACTCACTTCCGGTAATTCATGGTATGCAGACTTCGTGTGCTAAAGCATTGACACAGGAAGAAATGCCATTCAAGTTCAGCTTTTGTGAATAAGACAGAACAGTTGTTAGCTCATATTCTCCGATGGGGAATGGCAATCACTGTGTGTATTTTGGAGTATTTTGCTTTTGTATGACTGTGGATAATATGATTACTGTGCAGTCTCTCCTGCTGAAGTCATGTCATGAGTATTTTTACATTCATAATGAGACTGTGATCTCAATAACGCTGAAACACATGCCAATGTTAAAGGGAGGAAGTGAAGCATGATTCCGAACTGCTGTTTGTGGCTGCCGAGTTAAATGACAATTTTAGAATGTGTGGTGTTGAATGTCTTTTGCATCACCTGTTTGATTTGCTTGGGATGGGACATGATGTTGCAGGAAGTTAAATCCTCACCCTGTTTATTTTAAAGTGATGGTCATTACCCCATAAATAACTGTTATTCCATAATCTCAATATTTCCTGTCCACTTCCTTGTTTTCTCTGGATTGAATTTCATTGTTGCCCTGTATCCATGGCCTCAGTAACAGCAGTAAAATTCAGGATGCGGGATGTGTTGGAGAGAGACAGGATTCCAGGAGTGACCTTGTTTGAATGAATGTGGTGGGAACACTTGAAAAATCAATTTAACATTTATTTTTGTGTGTTTTGGTAACTACGCCAAATGTTGTGAATTTAAGCAAGAAAAACTATTTATATCGTAACTTTAATGTTTGAAATGTCCCAATGTGCTTCACAGGAGGATTATAAATCAAAGAATGACACTTAGCCACAAAAGGATATTTTAGGTCAGATGACCAAAAACTTTGTCAAAGAGGGAGGTTTTAAGAAAGAAAGTGAGTTGGAAAAGTATAGATAGGCAATTCCAGAGGCTTGGGGCCTTGACCATTCTAGACACGGCCTTCAATTGTGCAGCAATTTTGATTAGTCATGTAGATTAGGTCAGAATTTGAAGAGTACAGATATCTCTGTAGATAGTTGGGTCGGAGAAGAGAAGATTTACAGAAAAGGTAAGGCCATGGATTTGAAAACAATGATGAGCATTTTAAAATCAAGACATTGGTTCCTGATCAATTAAAGTGGTCAGCAAGCACAAGCCCACAATGAGGGGATAGGACTACCTGCGAGTTAAGACACAGAAAGCAGAATTTTAGATGACCCAAGTTTGTAGATTGTAGAATATTTTTTCGGAATGGAGGGTGTGCCTAATGGTGTTTCATAGGGTTCAGTGCTGGGACCTCTGCTATTTGTGATCTACATAAATGGAAGAAAACATAGCTGGTCTAATTAGTAAATTTGCAGTTGGTACAAATATTGGTGGAGTTGCAGATAGTGAGGAGGATTGTCAGCGGATATAGCAGGATATAGGCCAGTTGGCATGGACGGATAACTGGCAGATGGAGTTTAATCTAGACAAACGTGAGGTGATGCATTTTGGAAGGTGAAGTGCAAGTGGAAATTATACAGTGATTGGCATTACCCTGAGGAGTATTGATCTACAGAGGGATCTGGGTGTGCAGGTCCACAGATCACTGGAGGTGGCAGCACAGGTAGATAAGGTAGTTAAAAAATGACCTGTGGCATGCTTGCCTTTAGAAGGGGTGTTGAGTATAAGGATAGACAAGTTATGCTGCACCTTTATAGAACTTTAGTTAGGCCATACTTGGAATATTGCGTACAGTTCTGGTCACCATACTACCAGAAGTATGTGGCTGCTTTGGTGATGGTACAGAAACGATTTACCAGGATGTTGCATGGTATGGGGGATGTTAGCTATGAAGAAAGGGTTTGTTTTCACTGGAATGCAGGAGGTTGAGGTGTTTTTAGAAGTTTGTGATTATGAATGGCATGGATTGAGTGGAAAATATGAGGCTTTTTTCCAGGGTGGAGGGATTGATTAGTAGGGGACACAGGTTCAAGGTACAGGGGGGAGTGGTAAGTTTAAAAGATATGTGCGAGGCAAGTTTTTCAAACGAAGGATGATGAGTACCTGGAACACTCAGCCAGAGGAAGTGGTGGAAGCAGACACAATAGAAGCACCTGGATGAGTACATGAATAGGAACGGAATAGAGCTTTACATTATGGATCCTATAAATGAGGATAGTTTTAGAATGGAAGTACAAAATGTGTTGGTGCAGGCTTGGAGGGCCGAAGAGCATGTCCCTGTGCTGTATTGTTCTTTGGTCTTTGGGATCAACCACGTGTGTTTTGGAATCTACAGGTTATAGAGGTATGGGAATAAGCATTTCACGAGCCGAGGGGCTGAGAAAAGAAAAAAAAGATCTGAATTTTGTTGCAAATTTTGATATTTGTGTTTGAATAGATATTTGGGCAGCTGAAGTTTCCAATGCTGAAATTGACCACTTCTATATCAAATGCAGGACACCTTCTTGAAACTTTAACAAACATAAGTGGGTCTGTTTCAACGTCTAGGATAATGCAAATATTGCAAGAAATTAGCTCTCTGGGAAAAAGGGAAGTTATAAATAGACGTATGGTGAAGAAAAGTGAAATGTTTCAAGGGACATAATGTTCCACTGGGAGTGAGCAGGTGTTGTTTCTCTTCGTACTGTGCGCAGTAATCAAATTTTTATAGAAAACATCACAAGAGGTGTATGGATGAATGCGTCTAGTCACTGTATCTTAATTCATACCACCAGAATGACCCCATACTCATTCCTTTGTTGGAAATTACTATTTCATAAGATTCCAGTGACTTCTGCCTTCACCAGTTCATTCAAAGTTTCGTGCAAATATTGGTCTCTGTGTGAAGCCATGTTCCTGAAATTAATCCTGAAGTTACCTTTTACTCATTTGAACCCGTTATATTAATTTTTTTGATTAAAGGCAGTATTGCAGATTAACCATTTCCTACCTGGATTTTTATGAACACCTATCAGACATCTCTCTTTCTGGCTGAAAAAATAGGTCTGTCCTGGTTTTCCACACAACTGTCTATTGATGCATGAGATCATTTCTGATGGCTTTTCTCTGCACTACCAGTAGTGCTGTTTGTCGACCATTTTTCTCTTGGTGGCCAGGATCAGGCATGGTGCTTAACATGCATCTAACCAGAACAATGTATGCCAATTCCTAAGTGTCCTGTTTTGGCTGAGAAATGCAGCATTCTGTTGTTTTTGCTGATTGCCAACCTGTTTTTGTTAGATTGTTTGTTTGAATCTGTTAAAATACCTAGGTGTTCTTTAAACTCCTCATTTGTAGATATTTCAACAGTGTACATGGAATACTTGCATTGTCTAGAATTCTTTTCTTTTTTGTGCAAAAAAGTAACACTAGTTCACATATATTTGTTCGTATGTATTGAACAGGTTAACTACAAAGGTGTAATAATGTTCCTCATTTGTATTCTTTAGTAGTAGAGCTAATAAAATTGGAATGGTTAGAAAATTGTGCATTTCACAATGAGATTAACAACATGTCTTTGATTTTCCAAAAATAATCAGAGTTTCTACAGCCATTAAAATGGTAAAATGTTTCCCCCCAAACATATCTAAGACTGCATCACAGGTTGTCAACTATTTTTGAAGTGAACAGAATCATAGAATCATGCAGTGCAGAAGAGGCTCTTTGGCCCATTAAAGTCTGTACCATCAAAAGTTTACTCCCACCTACACTGTTCCCACCTTACTGCACTAGGCCTTAAACATGATGACACTTCCGTTGCTCATCCAAGTACCGTTTAAAGGTAGTGAGGATTCTCGCCTCAACTACCCTCCCAGGCAGTGCGTTCCATACCCCCATCACGTTTGGGTGAAAACATTTTTCAAATCCCCTTTGAACCTTCTGCCTTTCGCTTTCAAGTTATGCCCCATCAGTATTTACCTGTCCAACAAAGGTAATCCTTCCATTACGCTCATAATCTTGTACACCTTTATCAGGTCCCTTCTCAAATTTCTGTGCTCCAAAGAAAACAACCCAAGCCTATACAACCTCACTTCCTAGCTCAAATACTCCATCGCAGGCCAACATCCTGGTGAATCTCTGTTGCGCTCCATCTAGTCCAATCACATTGTTCTTGTCGTGTAGTTTAGTAAGTAAGCACAGCAGTCAATTCGGCTCAACATTGGTGGTACAGATAAAATACCAGTGATTCTACCTTCAGTTAAGGGTGGATGCAGTGTTGATGTACTGGCATACTCTGGGGAGTTAGGTTTGAATTCCATCATGACAGATGGTGAAATTTTAACTAAATGAGAATTTGGAATAAAAAGCTAGCCTAATTGTAAATACCTTTCTGGTTCACTAATGGCTTCATGACTCCAGAATCAAACATGAAGGGCAAAAGATTTCTTTCCTTAAAAAGTTTAGTGAACCCTCAGGTAGGTTTTTACAACAATCAGTAGTGGTTACACTATTACACTGACTTTAGATTTTATTGAATTCTGATTTTACTGTCATGATGAGATTTGAATCTGGATTATTAGTTAACTAACACTGTCAATATATTCCTGCATCCTAATTGGATAATTTGCCCCTACTTCTCAGACGATCGTGTCTGTGTCTAAGGTGTGAACAGGTTTACAAACTGGCATCTTTGGCAAAATAACACTGCCTGGGACTGTATTAAGGTGGAGCTTGAACCCTTGAAGTTTGGATTTGGATGAGAATGTTACCACTGATCCCAGGTTTACACTGCAAAAACCATTGAGGATTCCTGATGGGATTATTACTGTTCATCCTTTCCTTGAACTCTCCACCCCAATTTGTTCCTTTAACATAATGATGCTTGCTGTGTTGTTCACTTTTTGTTGCTACCATCCTTGTTAGAAACGTTTAATTCATCAGAAATTGGATTGTTTTATCCTGGATAGCTCAACTCTGTTCATTCTTTTCCTCTTGTTACTATTTTGTTCTTTTTCCTATTCTGGAATTGTTAAGACATCATGATGAAGTAGAAGTCGATTGACACCAGCCTATTCAAGTAGCCTCCTCCAAGGTTCTCATCATGTTTTGTGTCTTAATACCTTTTATTATATGTGAATGCTGTATTGAGAATACTTATTTCAGATGGAAATAAGTGGTGAAATCTTTCCTTTCTGTGAAGAATATTTTAAATCTGTTCTGTTGTGGAGGCTCAATTTAGTCAGAATTGTACATCAGCTGTATTTTGGTGTAAGTAGGTTGCAGAAGTTTTACAGTTAATATTCTGTCACGATGGGAGTATGAAATGCAGCTGCTGTATAGTTGTAGTCTGATTGCACAGGCTGCAAAGAGCCATTTGAGGCAATAGGTCCTTGCTTAACCTTTCAAACTGTATACTACAGTATCATGTGATTACTAGTTACTAAGTATTTGGTTTAATACTGGTTACAAGTGGTACAATAGACCAGTTGTATTTCTGTTTATAATTTTTGGTCAAATTTCTTAGTTGTCTCCTATTCTTTTCTTCCTGTTCCTAATACTATATGTATTGCCATATTCCAGCAAAAGTAGCTTTTTCAGTTTTACTGTACTGTGAATTGAAAGCTCAGCTACAAAATCTTTGTTTGTATACAATGCCAGGAACTGACACCCAAACTGCATTTCTTCTGGTTTGCATTGTACAGATCACTGAGTTTTGTTTTGATTTACATTATCTTTTTAAATAGTTGTTTTGTGTGCTTAACTTGTGCAGCACAGTATTCCAAAATACCTTCACTTGTTAACAAATTACAATCCGTATAAACTGAAGTCTTATTGCAGGGCAAGTGCTCTATCTTTCTGCTCTTTGGGAGATGACCTGAATACCCTGAAATTATTGGGGAAAAAAAAACTACTTATGGTTTGAAATGTTAACTTGACACTATGCCAGATACATGGTTTTGTCCCCTTATGCTGGTGGGAAGGAGAAGTCATTTAAAAAAAAAAATTCACCCTTCCAAAAACACTTAGTTAATAGTTCTTTCTGGATGAAAGCAAATGTTAGACTTTCCTCTATCAAAGAAGTTTATTTTTCTAAAATTAAAGGCTACTTGAATTGCGAGTTGCTTGGACTGAGTTGATGTAGTGAGGTATGAGTAATAGTGCAGAATTTGAGGTGAAAGAAAAATGTACAGATAATAAATAAATCTATGTTTAATAAAATTTAAAAGCCTTACATTTATTCCACTTGGCTGAGTATAAAAACCACCGAATTGAGTTAATAAACATTTATTTTTCATTGCAGTGAATGCAGCTGTGAGCACAACTCATTTTTTGGGGGTAAGATCTAGCTGTGATGTTGCAAAATTATTTTATTTGCATATTTTGTTAGCCCGTGCTCAGGATGGCTGCGGTCTAGAAACCAGTTCATTTAGGGCTGTGAATAGCAAAGAAAAAACCTTTTTTTGCTCTAAGGATTATTTATAATTTCCTCTTTTCTCACTTGCTTGTATACAAAAAGGCACAAACAACACACATGCACCAAACTTTGTGGAAAAGGGAAATCAAGACCAACTGCAGTGTTCAAACTACCTTAGAGAGCAGAGATAACTTGGCCCAGAGAGAAGTTGCTAGTGTGTGACATTTATATTTAATGGTTGGTTGGGTTAGTGAGGAAAATGATGAAACATTTCCCAAGCCCTGTTTCCATTCTTGGTTTGGGAATCATTGCTTAGGAACACAACAGTTTTCTGAAAGATTTGTGCCACACATGAAGGGGTGACAGGAACTGGGTGAATAGTCACAGCATTCCAATAAAGGAAAAGTTGAAAGCTGATGAGAATCGTCAAATTGAATAGTACATTGCAGGAGGTGGCCATTTGTCTATGTTAGCTTTATGAACAATCCACTTTGTCCTTTTCACTGTTCTTTCCCTTTAGCCTAACAATTTTTCAACAATTTACCCAATTCCCTATCTGAAGGATACCTATGAATTTGTATCGAGCACCCTGCTATGCAGTACGCCAAGTGCTGATCATTCCTTGTTTAAAAATATCTTTACTTGTATAACTTTTGACTGTACCACCGAAAACATTTAAATCTGTACCCTCTGATTATCAATCAGACATTATAATTAGACATTGAAATAAAATTATTGACTCCGGCAAGTTGTTTGTGATTTTAACCATTTCTGCCAAATCAGTACTCTTTGCTTTAAGACGAACCACTTATAGAGTCATTGAGTCACAGAGATGTACAGCACACAAACAGACCCTTCAGTCCAACTTTTAAAGTCTATCCACATTACTGTAATTCTGAAAGCTTGGAATGTTTTTCATAAGGCTTTTCTGGAACTCCTCGGAAAGCCCATCTTCAACTTCAGATTAACAATAATGTTGGTTGAAAATATGGTAGATCACAGCATGTCAGCTGTCCTGGTGTTTGTTCCCATTTTTAATTGCTAAAATGCATGTTTAGGTCTAAACTTGGCACAGATGGTTAGTAGTGTGTACCATCTACAAGATGCACTGCAAAAATTCACCAAAGATCATTATACAGCACTTTCCAAGCCCACAAATTCTTCCATCTAGAAGGACAAGGACAGCAGATATGTAGAAACCCCACCATTTGCAAGTTCCCCTCCAAGCCACTCACCATCCTGACTTGGAAATATGTCACTGCTACTTCATTGTCACTGGGTCAAAATCCTACAATTCCTTCCTTAAAGATATTGTGAGTCAAGCTACAGCACATGGATTGCAGCAATTGAAGGAGGCTGCTCACCACCACCCTCTCCAGGGGCCAGGGCCCTTGGCAATAAATGCTGGTCCAGCCAGTGATGCCCACAACCCAGGAGTAAAAAAGAGTGCTGCCTGCCACATTTCCGTGAACAATTGCATATCTATATGCATGAATACTTACCTTCCAAGTCAGCGCTTAAGATCAAGCTGGTTATATGGGTTATGTTGCTAAGAGAATGCACAGGAGTTTAAGATATGTGCACACACAGAACCACGCCTGAGGACTGAAGAACAGAAATGAGTCCACCTGCAGCACTGCTGGTTTATATTTTATACATTTCACATATGGTGAAGGAATTTCTCAAAATCTAGGGTATTTTCCATGCTTGTTTCAGTGTTTTCTCTCTGTCTCTCTCTAAAAGCAAATAATCAGTAAAATTTGTAAATTCTTGCGCTCTCACTTTTGCTCTCCCTCATCCTCACCTTCCCATGCCCTCCCGTAAATGCACTACCATTCACTTATTTTCTCACATGCAAACATACCTTACAGCCACTTTTCACTCCGCTCTCAACATAAGCTTTAAGTATTGACACAACAATTATTTACAAGAAAGGAATTCGTACAGAATGTTGTAATCCAGGATGATTAGCGTCCTAATATTACTTTTTATGTTGTTATTTGCTCTATGATAAATTAATCTGAGATGTTTGATGATGATTTGGTGAAGCTGGTGCTTTGCTGATGCCAGCCTGTCTGGATGGAGGGCACTGCTGGTGCTGCCTATGGAGCTTTAACCAAGATTCTGCGGAGTGCTGACAACAGTGGACAACTGGAGAGGACCTGGCGACCTGTCGTTCAGGACAGGGATTGGTACCATCTGGTTTCTATTTGGGGAAAATAGCAACCTGCACATAAATGAGGTAGGCTAGAGTAATGATGGGATGCTAATATATGCAAATAGGCCTGAATGCATTCATTCGTGAGTTTCTTATCGAGGCAGAAAATTGGACTCTGATTTTTCTCGACAGCAAGACTATAATTTTTCCATTCTCGCTGTGTTCTTCCAACTGCCTTGACATTGTTCAGAGGCTGAGAAAATTCTGCCCTGTTTCTGTTTTGGCTTGATCACCCAGAAATGCATGCTTTCTTGTCTTTGTCAGATTTTTGAAATCATTGGAATGTTATGGGTACATGAAGCGCTAAGATAAAATGTGCCTCCTTCTCGGATGTAAGAAGTCACATATCTGTATTCTTTTCACCTCTGTGTTTTTTGACTACTGTTTTTTAATCCCAAAATGGCCATCACATGGATGGCCTCATGGAAGGATCTCCGTACTCATCCCTTGTAAGTGGTATATCTATTCTCTCTCCTATACAGTATGCTTTTAATTGCAAAGTTAATTGTATATAAGTGACAGTTGATTGAGTGAATGTGTGTTGGGATATTTGTTTTCCCCATTCAGCCTGGAGGTTTGTGAATCTTTCTAAGGCTGCGCTGTTTGAGTTTATTTCTTCCTTGTATCAAAACTTGTTCCAAGTTTCAAATGACAGCATCCCAAGTTCAGTCATTGCTTTGTTCTTGGTTTATTTGAGCTGGGATGCTACCATTGGCTGTAGACATGACTCCGAATCATCAGTGTTCTCCAGTTACCCTGAAGATTGTAGGTTTTTGGTGTCTAACTTAAACATGATGATTGGAGCACTTAGATGAGGTAGTGCAGGATTGTTGGCACCTATGGAACTGTATCCTGGCATTGGGCAATGCTTTCAGGAAAGAAAAAAAATTGGCTGTGAAGATTGTAGCATCTTGTACTGCCATTCTGTTGGAGCTCCCATGGGGTGCAAACAGTTGTACAATGATGTATTGACTGACATGTGACTTATTCACCAGGCTGGCCTATTCACCAGGCTACGAAACAGGGACAGCTGTGGGTAAATTCTCAACTCCTCATGAGCTGCTAAATCTTATGTCGAAGTATAACTTATATTGTGAGTTGATGAACTATATAATGTACTCAATCTTTGGCTGTCCCTTTCTGATGCATAAATTTATGATAAATGTAATAGTCTCCTGGGCTTTGATTGGCTAAGTTATCTGTAAATTGGTTCTAAAATTCATAGTCAAAACCCCTTTCAAGTTCAAAATGTTGCTTTGATCTCTGTGACTGAAATGTCAGAACTCTTCAAAGATTATAAGCACAAGAGTTTATAGTTATCAAGGCAGATCTTTTCCTTTATGTACTGCGTGCAGAAGCTGCATCAAGCAGCATTAAGTTTCAATGCACAATCTCTGCACAGAGCTTCAGTGTGATTCAGCAGCAATATAAAGAAAGTGAATGTGAAGAGGGAACACATTGTCAGTACGCCCTGGAAGCACAGACTTGCCTAGCAGGGCTGCATTAGGCACAGTAACCACACCAGTTCAGGCACTGAGCCCATTGCCCTCAGTCAGCCTACCAAGGCTGCTTATAGTCTTAGTGTGCATTCACCTGTCACCCACCAGCATGCCCACAGCCTTGCTTTTCAGTGCCAGTTGGCACAGTCACACAACCAGGCAGCTGCCCGTGCCACTCAGTAGTCATTTGATAGATTGAATCATACATACAGAAGAGACCCCTTGGCATGTGGCACAAACATGTTGTCGTACAGCAGGGATGACAAGTAGGTACTTGGTTGGAGGGACATGGATGCCCCACACAGTGCTCCCAGCTTTCTGTGAGTACAAGTATTCCGACCTTCCAGAGCGTGAGGACACTGATTTACCTCTTTTTCCCCCTCCCCACCCTATTCTGGTGACTATTGGTGCTGATGAGATAGAAGTGTTGAAGTGTTCTAAGGAGGTAAGTGGATGAGTGGAGGGCATGCAGGGTCAATGATGTGGGAGCATAGTGGTTAACAAGAGGTAATGTTTTGCATGTGTCAGTGAGGATGCCAGAGCATGGGCCTTGGTGGAAGGCAGGTGTGATGGCTGCGATACGATGTGTGCATGAGGTAGCTGAGAGCAGAGTGACTTTTTTTCTGCACTGCAGCCCAGTTTCCTACTCCTGGAAACTGCAATAACCAGGGTGGTGATGTAACCTCCTCTGCAACTCCTCCGGGAAGAGGACTCCTGTTGTCTGGACAACACTGTCCACCAAGAGCTTACCCTTTCTCAGCCATCTCTCGTCTCAATCTCCAATAACAGGGAGGTCCGCTTCCAAATGTCAGTCTACCTTTATCTTTCAAAGATGGTGTTGCTGGTCTTTGGGTGGATATCTGCTGACTGGCAATTTCTTTTGGGAATTGTACATACTAAGGTGAGGAGGAAATCAGATGTGATACACGCCATCAGGAGGGGAACAGAAATTAATGTAGCCTTTTTGGTTTTAAAAATAAGCAAGAAAGCTCACTTGACCTCGTGAGAATCCCTCTAACAAATTCATCAAAACTTAGACTAAGCAAAAAGAATGTAAGATTCAGCCCAGTGTTCTGTCCAGAATTTACCACCATACTCTCTCTGAGGTCTAAGCATTGCTGTAGCATGACTTCCTTGCTTTTGTACTCTGCTCTTGCTTATAAAATAAATTTGTTCTTTTTTAACCAGCTTCCCAAATTAGTCTTCCCTCCGCCTGAGACTTAAGCCTATAGGCTTGATTGCTCGTGTCCCCTTTAAAACTGTAACATAATATTGTAACTTTATACTTCAATTTTATTCCTAAAAACTTGAGAAATAGCAGTAGGAGGATACCTTTAGGCCTCATGAGCTTGATGCACCATTCAGTAAGATCATGGCTAATCACGCAAGGATTGACTGTGGAAAAGAATCAGGTGAGTCAGATGAAAAGAGGATTTGGGATCTGAGCAGCAGATATCCCGGGCACCAAAATATCTGTGCCACACAAAATATTTTTGGAGTTGGATGGGTGCCACCCTGATCTGCTTTGTGAAGAAGGTATGAAGAACATTAGAACATAGAACAATACAGCACAGAATAGACCCTTCGAACCACGATGTTGTGCCGAACATTTGTCCTAGCTTAAGCACCCATCCATGTACCTATCCAATTGCTGCTTAAAGGTCACCAATGATTCTGACTCTGCCACTCCCACAGGCAGCGCATCCCATGCCCCCACCACTGTCTGGGTAAAGAACCCATCCCTGACATCCCCCTATACCTTCCACCCTTCACCTTAAATTTATGTCCCCTTGTAACACTCTGTTGTACCCGGTGAAAATGTCTCTGACTGTCTACTCTATCTATTCCCCTGATCATCTTATAAACCTCTATCAAGTCACCCCTCAACCTTCGCCTTTCCAATGAGAAAAGGCCTAGCACTCTCAACCTATCCTTGTACGACCTATTCTCCATTCCAGGCAACATCCTGGTAAATCTCCTCTGCACCCTCTCCAAAGCTTCCACATCTTTCCTAAAGTGAGACGACCAGAACTGCACACAGTACTCCAAATGTGGCTTTACCAAGGACCTGTACAGCTGTAACATCACCTCATGACTCTTGAATTCAATCCCTCTGCTAATGAACGCTAATACACCATAGGCCTTCTTACAAGCTCTACCCACCTGAGTGGCAACTTTCAAAGACCTATGAACATAGACCCCAAGATCCCTCTGTTCCTCCACCTCACTAAGAACCCTACCATTAACCCTGTATTCCGCATT
>NC_057711.1:70615303-70616532 GCF_004010195.1 Chiloscyllium plagiosum
TTATGTAAGCCTCCTTCTTCCTCTTTACTAGATATTCAACCTCCCTCATCAACCAAGGTTCCCTCACACGACCATCTCTTTCCTGCCTGACAGGTACATACATATCAAGGACATGTCGTATCTATTCCTTGAAAAAGTTCCACATTTCAATGACATCCTTTCCTGACATCCTATGCTCCCAACTTATGCTCCTCAGATCCTGTCTTGCAGCATTGTATTTACCCTTCCCCCAATTGTAAAACCTACCCTGTTCCATGCACCTATCTCTCTCCATAATCAAGGTGAAAGTCACAGAATTGTGGTCACCATCACCAAATGCTCACCCACTAACAAGCCCATCACTTGTCCTGGTTTGTTACCAAGTATCAAATCCAATATGGCCTCCCCTCTGGTTGGACAATCGACATACTGAGTTAGAAAAGCTTTCTGGACACACTGCACAAACACTGCCCCGTCTTGATCTAAAGAGCTTCCAATCAATATTTGGGAAGTTGAAATCGCCCATGACTACTACCCTGTGGCTTCTGCACCTCTCCAAAATTTGTTTCTCCATATCCCTGCTGCTATTGGGGGGCCAAGAGTAAACACCCAACAAGGTGACTGCTCCTTTCCTATTTCTGACTTCAGCCCATACTACCTCCAAAGGCAGATCCCCCTCGAACTGCCTTTCTGCAGCCATTATACCATTCTAATTAGCAACGCCACACCCCCTCCTTTTTTACCACCCTCCCTAATCTTACTGAAACATCTGTAACCAGGAACCTCCGACAACCATTTCTATCCTTCTTCTATCCACGTTTCCGTGATGGCCACAACATCGTAGTCCCAAGTACCAATTCACACCTTAGGTTCACCCACCTTATTTCTGATACTCCTTGCGTTGAAGTATACACACTTGAACCCATCTCTGTGTCCGCAAGTATTCCCTGTCAGTGCTACATTCTCCACAGCCTCCCTACATTCTTGGACATCCTGAAAAACAGCTAACCTACTTAGATTCGATTACATTACAGTGTGGAAACAGGCCCTTCAGCCCAACAAGTCCACACCGACCCGCCGAAGCACAACCCATCTAAACCCCTACATTTACCCCTTACCTAACACTACGGGCAATTTAGCATGGCCAATTCACCTGACCTGCACATCTTTGGACTGTGGGAGGAAACCGGAGCACCCGGAGGAAACTCACGCAGACACTGGGAGAACGTGCAAACTCCACACAGTCAGTC
>NC_057711.1:70616949-70676702 GCF_004010195.1 Chiloscyllium plagiosum
AGTCTCCTATAACTAGTGCTCTCCTCCTCTCCCCCTTTCCCTTCTGAGATTCAGAGCCGGACCTCGTGCCAGAGACCCGGTCACTGCAGCTTACCCTTGCTAGGCCGTCCCCCCCAACAGTATCCAAAGCGGTATACTTATTGTTGAGGGGAACGACCACAGGGGATCCCTGCACTGCCTGCTTCCTCCCCTTCCCACTTCTAACTGTTACCCAGCTACCTCTGTTCTCTGGCGTAACTATGTCCCTGTAGCTTCCATCTGTCACCCTCTCAGCCTCTCGAATAATTCTCAGTTCATGCAACTCCAGCTCTAGTTCCCTAATGCGGTCTGTGAGGAGCTGGAGCTGGCTGCACTTCCTGCAGATGAAGTCAGCAGGAGCATCAGTGGTCACCCCTACCTCAAACATCCTGCAGGAGGAGCATTCCACTGCCTGTGCTGCCATAACTCTATACTTAGTCTCCAAAACAAGAACACCATGTAGCTTACCTTTTATTTTTAGGTTAGATAAGGAGGGAGGGTGGGAGAAACTACACGTGTAGTGTCTCGGGTTCCTTCTCCACTCAAATAACAATTACTTACCTTCCCGACCGGCTTTGCGTTCCGACTTCACTTCCGCCCAGCTGCCGCTGCTCTCTGCTGCAAAAAGCATTGATAAAAGGGATGTAGAAGGCCACTGCTGTGGAGATTATACAACTAGCTGGAAAATTTGAGGAATAAATGGATGATGGGAATGAGAATTGGTGACAAAGGAATTAGTCTGAACTGGATTTTGAGCATTGGATTGACCTAGTGACATTCAAAGTGAAAGATAAGGGAGAAAATTTAACAGACACCAAAACAGCAGATATCACTAACATTTACCAATTAGCAGAGCCCTGAGCTGCAGTGCAAAATTCTTTGAAGATTCCAAACAAGTGGATTAAAGATTCTGGGACTCCTATCCTCAGTCCTAGATCTACTATCCCCATGGACCTGGGAGAAGAGTGCAACCACCAGATGTGATTGGCTATATTGCAAGGGTAGCGCACCTGCCAAACTTGTGGAATTTGAGCATGTTTCTCAAGAATACATTGCTCATGGTCATTCTGAGGAGCCATATGTTGGGACGTATTGATCACTGAAATCTATATTTGCAGATCTGCTTTTATACAACCTTAAAACATTTAGAGCCTCAAACTGAACAATTTTTAAACATGGAGTGCATAACACCATTAAATCTAATTAGCTCAAAATGATACTTTTCACTAAATGAAACTATCGCACAAAATGCTGAGCATACACGATTTATCAGCATTAGGTAAAAGGAATCCTGGTTAATATTTCAGGTTTAGAGCTTTCCTCAAAAGACCTCTATATTTAAAGTATTTGTTGCTTAGATTTCAGGTTTTGAATATTGGCTTTTGAACAGAGGGGAAGCACTTAGTGCTGCAATGGGTTTGTGAGAAGTCACAACTGTGTAGTGCAGGAGCAAGGAGTCAATAAATCTGAACTGTACCAGCAACAGTTGAAATGCCTGCATTGGGCTTTGTGCCATCACTTAAAGTAGCTGGGAAATGTTACCATGTGAGTTGCAGTTTTCTTTTTAAAATAAAAATTTTATGATGTCTAAAAGCCACTCAGCTGTAGGTTTGATTTAAAATACTGCTTGGTGCCTTTACAAATCAACCATACAGCTGTGCTTGGGCCTGTATATGGTTCGAAATATTGAAGCAATCATAATTTGATGACAAGGAATGTAACTTCACAAATCGGTGAGACCAAAATATAGGCTGTCATAAAAACTTCACCACTAAAAGTATAGTCTAATCACACTAAATTATTAGTGATGGGAATTGCTAATGATTGTACCCGAGTTAAGTGTATGCTGTGCAATTTCCATTAACCCCCCCACTCCATGTACAGAGTAAGTACTGCTCATTGCTGCAGTAGTCTTTGAAGTGTGGCTTCTTCCTCCTCACTTCCCACTGTCTTGATTCAGTTGCCATAGAGTATGGAGCCATGCAATATGGATGCAGAGCTTGATTTAATGCTGCAGACACATAATCTGGCTCACTGGTGCCAGCTGCTCCTGTAAGTCAGTAAAATCACACTGCCTGCTTTCTATTAATGTGCCAGTAGAGCCTGGGAATGTCATGGTGGAACTTCAGCTCTCTCATTACCCAACTGATTCAAGATTAGATGACAATTTTACATGCTTTTTTTCTCTCTGTTGGAGCAGGGGAACATTGGAAGTGAAGGAATAGTGGACCAGGGAGTCCTGGAGGGAACGAACCCTGCGGAAGTCAGACAAGGGAAGGGAGGGGAAGGTCCAGATGGGCCAATGGGCTGAGAAGTGGCAGATGGAGTTGGGGTCGGGAAGTCCAGAACTAAAGAGCATAGGTTTCGGGTGAGAGGGGAAAGATATAAAAGAGACCTATGGTGCAACGTTTTCACAATGATGGTGGTATGTCTAAGGAATGATCTGCCAGAGGAAGTGGTGGAGGCTGGTACAATTGCAACATTGAAGAGGCATTTGGATGGGTGTATGAGTAGGAAGGGTCTGGAGGGATATGGGCCAGGTACTGGCAGGTGGGTCTTGATTGGGTTGGGATATCTGGTCGGCATGGAAGGGTCTGTTTCCATGCTGTACATCTCTATGACTCTATGACTATGTATCTGATTGTGGCATCTTGCTGGACGTGGCGGAAATGGCGGCTAACGATCTTCTGGATGTGGATGCTGGTGGGATGGTGGTTAAGGACAAAGGGAACCCTATCACTGTTGTGGGAGGGAAGAGAGGGGGTGGGGGCAGATGTGCGGGTGATGTAACTGACCCGTTTGAGTGCCCAGTCAACAACGGTGCTGGGGAATCCTCAGTTGAGGAAGAGGTTGGACATTTCAGAGGCTCCCTTGTCGAAGATGTCCTCATTGGACCATATGTGACGGAGACCGAGGAACTGGTAGAATGGATTGGAGTCTTTACAGGAAGTAGGGCGCAAGGATGTGTAGGGAGAAAGTGAGGTCTGCAGATGCTGGAGATCAAAGTTGAAACTTTATTGCTGGAACAGCACAGCAGGTCAGGCAGCATCCAGGGTACAGGAGATTCGACGTTTCGGGCACAGGCCCTTCTTCAGGAATGGCCTGAATGGCATTCCTGAAGAAGGGCCTGTGCCCGAAACGTCGAATCTCCTGTACCCTGGATGCTGCCTGACCTGCTGTGCTGTTCCAGCAATAAAGTTTCAGCAAGGATGTGTAACCCAGGTAGCTATGGGAGTTGGTTGGTTTATAGTGGATTTTAGTAGCCAGCCTGTCCCCAGAAATGGAAACAGATGTCAAGGAAAGGCATATAAAGGGGCATATAAACAAACATTTTTCTAGCTACCACCAGTTCTGAGGAAGATGCTGCCAGACCTGCTGAGCTTTTACAGCAACTTATATTTATGCTTCTGATTTACAGCATCTGCAGTTCTTTCTATTTTTGTTTGTCTTCTGTCTATCTCTATGTGTACGTGTACAATACAGCGATACATATATTTGGGCTTTTCAGTTGTGAAGTTTGGACGCATGACCACACGGTGTGGAAGCAGACCATTTAGCCCATTGAGACCTCACTGACTGTACAAAGAGCATCCCATCTAGATCCACCCCATTAAGCTATCTCTGTGACCCTGCATTTCCCATGGCAAATCCACCTTGCCAGCATATCGCTGGGCATTATGGACAATTTTGCATGGCTAATCCATCTAACCTGCACATCTTTAGACTGTGGGAGGAAACCAGAGCACCCGGAGGAAACCTACACAGACACTTGGAGAGTATGCAAACTCCATATGGGCAGCCGCCTGAGGGTGAATTGAGTCCAGTTTTCTAGCGCTGTGAGACAGCAGTGCTAACCACTGAGCAACCATGCTGCCAGTTGGTGAGATACATTTGTTTGAATTTGAAAATTGTCTGTTTTTCTGCAAAATCTGCTGCACATTGTTTGATGAGAGACACTCTGTATAATCAGTACAGCTTTTGTTTGTGTATTCTTGCATATAAAACCTGTCAACAGGCCAACTCACTTAAGATTCAGCAGTTAAGATAAAAGCATAATTTCTCCCATACCAGAGCAGAAGTTATTCTTTCATAGTTTGCTAGTACCTGACTGATGTTTAAGCATGCGAATATTGTTCTAAAAGCCTCTCTTCCTTTGACCCAGAGATCAAAGGAAATTGTTGACACTGTTGTATTAGCTACTTTTCTGTTTAGCTTGAAATTGTGAACAAATTGCTTATCACTCTGATATTGCCTATGGATGGCAAGCTCAATTCAGATCTGTCCAATATGCATATTAAAATTACTGTTTAAATTAGAGTGGTGCTGGAAAAGCACAGCAGGTCAGGCAGCATCCGAGGAGCAGGAAAATCGACGTTTCGGGCAAAAGCCCAACTTTTCAGGCAAATTACTGCTCAAGTAGCAGCATTGATGAATGGTCAGTTCTGTACTGTGGCATTGATTTATTACGCTCATTCAGTGACTTATGAGGGACTGACTGATGGTCACCTCCATCATAAAATATTGGGCTGAGAATTCATGTAACGGTTCATATGAATTAGAAATTCCCCTGTAAGTTTAAACTTGCACATTGTGTTCCTGGGAAAGTGAGAAGAATGACATAGCACCCTTAAAAGAATTTCTGGGGCTGTGTAAACAGGACTGGCTCGTGAACCAAAAAGACGAATGATGTGTGAAATAAACAGTGCAAGGTATGTAGTAAGTGAGAATAGTGAATACAATGTTAATCACTTTCCAAAAGAGAAATAAAGAGAAAACGAGAGAAAGAAAAATAGGGTTGAGAGGTACAAAAGCAGTTTCTTTTAATATATCCTAACAATAATAAAAAATGCTAAACTAAAACAAAAGAGCTGCAGATGCTGGAAATCTGAAACATAAACAGAAATTGTTGGAGAAACTCAGCAACTGTGGAGAGAAAGCAGAGCTAACTATTTGAATCCAATTATCCTTCTTCAGAATAATAAAAGATCATTTGTTAAAGATGCTTTGAAAATAGATTTGTTGGTTTGCGTGTTTATCATACGTCTGTGTTCAGCAAGTCTTTATTTGAAGTATCTATAATTGTTTTTTGAATTCATGTTTTTCAAGCTTGTCAGACAGGTTCAGTACAAAAGACTTGGCACCACATGTATTCTCACATGATTGTTATCATGCACACTCCAGAAACTTATCAACCTCACCACCTACGTACTAAAGATTGTCATGGTAATTGTGAGCCAGGGGTTGTTCGCCTTGTTCTCTCCATCAAGAAATTCATCAAGCACATTTTTAGAGGTATGATAGAACTGAATTAAATAACTTGGTTATTATAGTGATTGGAACCAGGTGGACCTCATTGACTTGAGATCCTTGATTAGTCTAAGTTAGCAACCCTAATCAGGGTGCACTGGCTGACAAATATTTAGAGGAGATTAGAAACTCCTAAGTTCAGCTGACTAGCTCCCAGCTGGGTGGCCACAGCTAGTGTACTGTGCACAAATAAAGGCTGACTTGGCAACGCGATAGCAGCCTCTATACCATTACCACTGGAAGAAGAGAAGGAAACTCTCCCGAGACGTTGTGGGCGCAAGAGACAGGCTGTGGTCCAGTACACATGACCCATGTCAGAGACCGAATCAGAGAAACTGGACTAATCCTGGGGGCGAAAACACCACAGGAAAAGCTACAAGAGAAAGACGAGGTCTACATCCCTGGACTAATTGGGAGAGGGATGGAGTGATTGGAACAAAGTGAACCACGTTGACTACAAGGTCCTTGATTAGGGTTGTTAACCTAGGCCAATCAGGAGGCGCTGGATGACCAATATTAACGGGGGATATTGCCCTGACCAGGATCTGCTTGTCACTGGTTCTTTGGTCACATGGGTGTTTTTTAGGTGGAATATTAATAAAGTTATTTACACACCTGGTGTTTTTTTACTGTATCTTGCACCTAAGCGCGTGCACACACACACACACACACACGGGTGCTGAGAAAAATAAGCACTATTCCTATAGGGCAGGGGTGCAAAAAGAAAACATTAACAGGGGATTTAGAATCTCCTCAGTAAGGGGACTGACTTCAACTGGCTGGCCGGCCACGGCCAGAGCACTGTGCACAAATAAGTAAAGCGTAACTTGGTGATGGAATACTTGCCTCTCCGGATTTTGTTTCACTTATATTGAAGTTTTATGCTCTTCAAGATAAAGTCAGCCAGTGTGTTCTCATACACATGTTGCTGCTGAGTACTTCACTTTCAGGTATTCTATGGGCGAGATGCAGAGTAAAAGCCCCTTTTAATCAAATCTTTCAAAGGAAGTAATCTTTGCACAACCTGCATTTTTCTAATTGATATGCTTGTTACTTTTACTGTAAATGTGTAGGTTGGATTATGTTGAATTACGGTCTTGGTGGATTTCCACCCCAGTGAAAGGGATTGAGTTGCCACAGCAATTTCACATACAACACTTTAGGCTGATAGAGCAGAGCTTTAATTTTATTATTCTAGATTAGTTTGCAATCCAGGTCTAAAGGTCAAAAACTAATCCACTGTGACATTCAATTATCCTGTAATTTATATTTACAATTCCATTCTTCCTTGGGCAAACATTTGAAAGCTGTTGTTTAACCTGTCCTCTTAGAGCAAGGAAATTGGTATGTTTTATGTCAAAAAATTGAATGTTGAGGTATGAGAGGTCATAAAATTTTTCATGTATTAAAATGGAAACTTTTAGAAATTTAGATATTTTAATTTGTAATCTAAAATTACAGTAAGAATTGAATTTTGTAATAAAATGTAGGTGTAATGCTTTTTTTTTGCCTTTATTTACAGATGGAATTCCTCAGGTGTATTACTTTGGTCCATGTGGAAAATACAATGCTATGGTGCTTGAATTACTGGGACCTAGCTTGGAAGATTTATTTGACCTTTGTGACAGAACCTTCACCCTTAAGACAGTGCTTATGATAGCTATACAGCTAGTAAGTATTCCAATTCTCAACTTTCAGTGAAAAAGACCAGATTATTCTATTATCAGTAAACTTTGAGTTTTCATATTTGATTAAAAATGTGCTTCTAAAGGTTTGGTTTTAGAACTTGGGAATGTAGGACTTAGAGCAGGAGTAGCCATTTGGCCCTTCGATCTGCTTTAATATTCAATGATATTGTGATTGATCTGGCTGTGGCCTGAATTCAACTGTTTATGTTTACCACCCATAACCCTTGATTCCATTGCCTACCAAAAATCTAGCTAACTCTGTCTTGAATAAGTTCACTGGTTCATCTTAGATGAACTACTTTTTGAGAAACAGAATTCCACAGGCTCGTGATTCTTGGAGAAAAATCAAATCTTGATATCCCTGGCTTAAAAGGGAGATCTGTAATTCTTAAACTGTGTTCCTAGATTCTACTCTGTCTAACAAGGGCAGATATCCTTTTAACCTCCATCCTATCAATCCCTCAGGATTTTTTTTGTTTTGATTAGATTATCCCTCATCCTTCTGAACTTTAGATAAGTATTGATCCAATCTGTCCAATATTTTCTCATATGATAAGCACTTCATCTCCAGAGGTTCTCTGAGCTGCTTCTGATGCAATTGTATGTATTTTTTCAAATGCGGTGAAACAAAGTACTGTGCATGTAGGCTAACCAAAGCCCTGAAAACTTTCCTACTTTTATATTCCATTCCCTTTGCAATAAATGTTCACATTCCACTTGCTTTCTGAATCACTTGCAGTAACTACATACTAAGTTTTTGAGTCATGTACTAATACACCATTCTGTACTGCCAAGTTCTGCGAATTGTTTCAATTTAAATAGAAATAATTTTGATTACTTCCTGGTTCATATTTTCCCATATTATGTTCTATTTACCAAGTTTTTGCCCTATCCACCTCCACTTGATAAATTACTTTAGTTTCCCGCCTATTATGGAGTCATCAGCAAATTTAGATTCCATACCTTTGGTCCCTTCATCCAGCTTATTAATGTTGAGGCCACAACACTGATTTATGTTCACTAGTTATGGTTTGCCAACCCAAAAAAAAATCAATGTATTCATTTGGCCCCCTTGGAGCCTGCTCTGCCACTCATTACATTCATGGCTGTTCATCAACTCAGTAGCCTGTTCCTGCTTTTCCTCCATATCCTTTTGGTATCCTTGGTTCCTTACCATATGCCTTTTTGAAATTCAAGTGCACTGCATCCACAGGTTGTGTATCCATCTTACTTTGTCAAAAAACACCAATAGATTAGTTACCATAAACACCTTTTATGACACCATGTTGTTTATGCCCGAGCCCATTTATAATTTTCTAAGTATCCTGCTATAACCTCATTAATGGATTTGCAATTTACTTATGATTGATATGCTTGGAGATGCCAGTGTTGGACTGGGGTGGACAAAGTTAAAAAAAATCACACAACACCAGGTTATAGTCCACCAGGTTTACTTGGAAGCACACTAGCTTTTGGAGCGCTGCTCCTTTGTCAGGTGGTCTGAAAGCCAGGGCTTCCAAATAAACCTGCTGGACTATAACCTGGTGTTGTGCGATTCTAAACTTATAATTGATGTTCGGCTCACTAGCGTATAGTTGCCAAGTTCTGTCTTCCTTCGTTCTTGAATGAAGGGGTTACTTTAGGCATTTTGTGTTGTTTTAAAGTGCAGACTAAATCTCAAAGGTTAAATTCTGGTAATTCTCTGTGATATTGCAGCCTGTGGCTATCTTGCATCAGTAGCATTTCCCGCAGTCATGTTCTCGAGTACAGTTGCAATCTTCCTGACTTCAAGGTTGGTTTTCAATATCAATTGAGAGATTCAAAAAGAGCTGATAATATCCAGCTGGGAAAAATAATGTGAAGCTGGAATATAGTATTACCCTAAATATTCATTGAATCTTGGCAAATTTCAGAATAAAAACCAGAATTCAAAATAGGGCTTTAAAGCAGCCATCCTATGACAAAGGATCCCTAGAGTCACTTAAAATAAATTTGTTACTAGAGATATACGTATCAAAATTCAGATAGAATAATGAAATATTACCAGAATTGTGTATAGTTTACATAGTTTTCTCTTGCAAAAGTGAGTTTGCACCACACTAATTCAAATTAATATATTGTAAAATAGCAGCATCAGATAGATCAACTGGAAGTTTCTGGGTACAAATTTGTCATCAGAAAATGCTGAACAAAATTAATAATGGGGCATTAAGGCATCAAGCAATTTCTAAACTTTAATTTCCCCATATCTAGTTTTTGTTGGGAGACCAAAAAGAGGCCTAAAAATGTCTTTGATTGATTGCATGCTTGAATGGAACTAAAAGGGTAAAGCTTGTCCGGAAAATAGTAAAACATGAAATATTTAGTGCACACAAGAAGCTACAGAGGAACCTCAATTATCCGAATATCAATTATCCAAATTTCGGATTATCCAAAAAAGATGTCAAAGTCCCGATAGAAACATTACATCAAAGAGGTGTTTCTAACACTGATCGCATCTTTTGTTTACAGTGATTAAAAATGAACTCTGCTTACTGAAATGCTGTGGAGAACAGTCCTGGACATCAATCGGAGCCCAGGCACCATTTCCAAATGACTGACTGACTGCCCTCTCCCTACACTTTCCCTGCAGTTCTACACAGGGTGTGCCCTAAACCCCCTTTCCCCAGATAAGCTCTCCAACGTTGTCCTGAAAGCAAAGGTGGAACTTGACAAAATGTTGCAGTAAAAAGTTGTGTGTGTGGCTGCGTGTGTGCGCTATTTTGAGATTCACTCCATAAAGGCAGCGGCAGTCTTGCTATTGGTGTCCAGTCTGACAACCCTGGAAAGGGGGGAGGATGGGCGTGGATGGCGGGACGGCCAAGTCAGATGGGGGCGTGGGCATGGACAGTCGGGGGGCGGGTGGCGGACGGAGTAGGTTTGGACTGGTTGGGGGTGGGATTGGGGGCGGATCCGTGAATGGGGTTGGATGGGTTCTGGGGGCAGACGGTGGGGGGGTGCGTGGGGGCTCACGTGCGGTGTGCTGCTGCCTCGTCTCTTGAACAGGGAGTGGACTTAGCAAGTTCTCGCTGTCAATCCCCATTGAACTGATTGGGGGGCTTCAGCAATGTTGCAGGTCCCTTACACACAAGTGTGTGTCTGCTCAGAAACAAGCCCTTAGACAGCGAGAGGGAGCAAGGCAGGCAGAGCAAGGAAAAAGGAAACCTCAGAAAACTCTGAGCCCCAGAGGAGAGACATTGAATCAATTAACCAAATAATTGATTGTCTGAATGAAATAGTGTCCGCCCATCTCGTTCGGATAATTGACGTTCCTCTGTATATGGTTCATTCTGTTTACCTGAGGAATCAAACTATAATCTCAATTCCCTGCTTCCCGGGAATCCTTCTCTGCTCCAAATATTAGTCTACTTGTCCCTTAGAACATACTGTGACTCTGTCTCAAATGCTCCTAATGTTCTAGAGTACAGTTGCAATCTTCCTGGCTTCAAAGTTGGTTCTCAGTATCAATTGAGAGATTCACAAAGGACAGGTCTAACACCTGAAAATAATGTTCAGCTGGGAAAAAATAATGTGACGCTGGAATTTAGTATTACCCTAAATATTCATTGAATCTTGGCAACCTTGTGCTAAACCATTCTGTGAGAAGAAATGTAATTTCTCCTCTCAAACTCGGTGATGATTTTAAATTGATGACCCCTCATCACTGTCTCACTGATCCACGAAAAATGACACAAATAGAGAAATTTGGAAAATATTCTGCTTCAGCAAAATTAATCACAGTATCTCCAAACTTTTTGTAATTATGCTTTGACTAGAATGTTGCTGTGGTGAGAATCTAATTCAGTAGGTACTCCTTAGCTTTACTCTCCGTGGTCTAACTACTCCCTTGCACCAGTGCATCACTATCTCTTTGGTTTTTACAAAATTTGCCTTTGTTTATAAATTCCAAAATGCATCAATAACTTTTATTCCATATTATTTATCTTCAGATTTTGAACGATTTTGTCTTAGAATGCCTGGGTCCTTCTGTATCTTTCAATATTTTCTCATTGTGCATTGATAAATTTTCTGTTTTCTTCACAAATGATTCACTTGGTTGCAATTTGATGTGAAGCTGTATTACACCCTTTTGAGATACTTTTACAGTTCTCCTTACTGAGCACTAACCCTTTTTTTTATTTACAACAAATTTTGGTATGTTTATTCCATGTAGATAAATATAGAACAAAAATGAATTCAGTAGGGACACCCTTGGGTTCATCCCTGCCAACTCTACTCCAGTCTAAGCAAAACCATCCATCCTTGGTATCTCATTAATCAGTCAGTTTCCATACACATTGCTTCATTTCATCTAATACAATATCCATGATTTTGTTTTGCAGCAAAACTTAGTCAATCAGTTATTAAAATCCTTAAAGACTATCTGCTTCTATCTTCTCAGATACATCATACTGGAATATCTTTTATAAATTTGTGTCATCAACAATGTAACAATTTGCATTTGTCCATTTCAGCTCATGTGCTAAAACCCTCACTCATGCTTTTGTTACTTCCAGACATAGCCATTCTAGTGCACTCCTAATCTCCCACATTTAACTATAGGTAAAGCTGAGGGTTAGAAAATTAACAATTCCGTGTCTTAATTTGTAGCAAGTTAAGTCCATTCCACTATCACCCATGTTTCCTCTAGACTGTGCGACCCACAGCCACAATGAGGTTCCTTGCATGCTGGTCAGTGTGATTGATGTACTGATGCTTTAACTTCTGGCTTCAGAAGTTGCTACCGCACACAAATCTTGGAGCTACACACAGTGGGAAAAAATTAGAACTCATATTGCCTTTCACACTCTTTGTTTGCTAACCTACGCTGGTTTCAGGTCAAGCAAAGTCTTGATTTTAAAATCCTCACCCTGTTTCCAAATGCCTCCCTAGCCTCACTTTTTATTATTGTGATCTCCTTGAGTCTCTCAAATGTTTCATAATATGTGAGATGATCTAATTTCGGTTTCCTTTGCACCCTGAATTATTGAGCTATTCCCATTTCCTGAAGACTCCCTGGGCCCTGATGCACATTTCAACCCCATGTCCGATCTCCAGTGATTTGTAGACTGGAACATTTGGGCCCATGTCTACTGTTTCCTTTGTGAATTTCTTCTTAAGGTGAGCACCCAGTAATTGATCCCTTTGTACTTCTGTTTTCTTTCTTGCAACCAATTTTATTTATATTTGGATTGATCATAATTGTTTCACATACTTATATTTTTACCATAATGTATATAAAATGAAGCACAGTATTGATTATCTCGGACATTTCTTTCTTTCTCAAAATCAGTTTTGCCCCTTGGCAGGCACTGACTGTATTCCTCAAAATATTTTTAAATCATGTATTTGCTTTCTAAATTTAATCTCTTTAATTTGTCTTCATTTCATTTAGAGGGATGTTTTTACTTTTGATGTTGTCTCATTTTCCTATTCTGCACTTAATGCCTTTTAATATTATTGGCTCTTTTCCTGTTATCTTAGTTATTTTTGCTTTCTTTGTTCATTTGCATAATGATTTCAAGCAAGGAAGGAAAGTCCAAGTAAAAATAGGAGGTGCTTGAAGTATGAACGGCATGACTTTAATCCTCAGTTAAACACTTCTTTCTCATGTCCCCCCAACTCCTCCCCCATTTCTACTGTGTCTACACCCTTAGCTGTCAAGTTACTGTGTCCCTGTTTCACTCTGGAGATTTCCTCCAAATGACTGATTTACATGGTTGCTAAGCCACCACTGCTCAGTTGTACAACAATTGTTTACATGCTCTTAAACTCATTATCGTATCCAAATATATAGTACTTTAGAGGGTTAGATATTTTGAAATGCGACTGTGCAGGTGACACAAATGCATGGTCAGTGGAATAGTAAAATACCACTGCTTCAGCTCACTGATTAACATACATAGTACTCTCCAAATCATACATAGTACTTATTTTTGTAACTGAAGGAAGCACCTCAGTGCCTTTACATGTTATATTCGCTTTCAGCAAAGCTCCTCCTTAAAGTAAATATTCTTGAGCTTGTCATGATCAAACAGTACTTGAGGGAAGTGGAAATGTACTGTTAGAATTAGTCATTTTTTTGAAGTACCAAATTGGGAACCATAAAATGAAGTCTGTTTTATTGAAGGATATGTGCAGCACATCCATATTTGAGTTTCTTTTCAGCAGAAGCATATTTTTGATAAAGAACAAGTACATGCCGACAAATCCAGAACGTCTGTTAAACATATTGTAACTTCAATGAAATGTTTTCTTTCTCATTTTCATTAGTATTGTTCAGCAGTAATTAAGTTAGGACTTTTTTGTTATATTGTGTTTACATTAGTTTATTAAAAGTTGTCTGTGGATTGTATTTAGCATCTGAAATATTATATAGTCATCACAGTTGATCAATAATTGATTATTTTTTTGGAATTTAGAAATAAATTGAATGCCTCAACTCTACTGGCTATATATAGTGCTTTTCTGTTCTCTTGAAGTAGTCTGATTGTTTGGAGTTTAACAACTACTGAACCTTGCTTTTTGTGCAGTAATTTTGCTTCTAAAACCTGTCTCTCAAAATCAGGAGTAAAAATGAGCAAAGTCACACACAGGTTGTCACTAGCTCTTGTTAAAAATGTTCCCCGCACATAATACAGTGAACTCCACATCGTATACAGAGCAAAGAAAGATTTAGATTACATGGCACCTTTCATAACCTTAGCAATCCCGAACTGTTTTACAGCTAATGAAGTACTTGTGAAATGTAATCACTAATGTAGGAAATACAGCTAATCAGTGTTATAGTTGTAACACAGCTATAGCAAATTCTGAAATTGAATGTGATAACTACCAACGATCTGTTTTATTGATGTTGGGTTGAGTGTTAAACATGGGTCATGACAAAGGATCAACTCCCTTGCTTTGAAAACATGCCGTGGCACCTTTCATTGCTGCCCGAGAGGGCAGCCTGGGCCTTAGTCTGAAAGATGCTGGCCCTAACTGTGCTATTCTGGGGTATCAGGCTGGATATACACTCAAATCTCTGCAGTGGAGCTTGAACCCACAACTTTTCAACTCTGAGGAGCAAAATGCTATCAATTCCACTTTTCTGCTGTGCAAGGATGTGGGTTCTTACATTTGATAATGTAAAATCAGCCACTCCGTGATTCTGTGTTTATTCCACTGTCATCTGAGAACCCAAAATGTGACAACTTTATTGAAAGGTGTATCAAATTCAACTTTCTGTGATTGGAACACATTAGAATGAAAATAGAACTGAGAAAATCTAGCATATGTATTCCTAGTTCAGGGTTTTACCATCTTTTAGTGTCTTTGCATGTATATATTAAAAAAAATTAATGTTATTTTATTGAGCATTGGTTTGGAGTTCAGTCGTGTAAATTTGATAAGTACTGACCGTGCAAAAATAGAATTGAATTTCTGCTCATAAATTAGAACTTCTAATTGTATAGAAGAATAAAATGAGAAAACAAAAGAGAAAAGATGATGTTCTTTGAATGGATCAGCTTCAAGGATATTTCAAAATGTAAAAATATGACTAACAGGAACAGGAGTAGTCCATTTGCCCTTATGAGACTGCTCTGCTGCCATTCAGTAACAGCATGACTGATCTGATTAGTCATAACTCCACTTTCCTACCTGGCTCTTTGATTAAAAATCTGTCTAGTCTGGCCTTGAATATATTTAATGACTCAGCCTCCATTGCTCACAGTGGAAGACAATTCCAAACACTAATGATGCTCTGGGAGCAGAAAGTTTTCCTCATCATGTTTAATGGACTGCCACTTATTTTTGACTTGCGTCTGGGTCTTGAACTTGTTGAGGTAGTCTCAGCAGCTATCTTGTCAACATCCCTCAGAATCTTCCATGTTTCAGAAGATCACTTTTCATACTTCTGACCTCCAGTGCTTGACCAGTTTTGTGATGCAGTTTGAACAGAACATATATAATCTATGGTGCTACTATGTAGTATTATCAATAGATTTTATTTGCGACTTTAATTTCTCTCAGCCCTGTATACATCATTGTTCAGTTAAAGATTAAATTCAGATAAAAAGGATGTTCATATAGTTTTGCTTGCCAAGGTAAATTATTAGACCAGATGGGGAGCGGGGTTATTTTTTTCCTGTGTTGCATTACATTGATTCCAGACAGCCTGTGAATGTGCTAGTAACATTCCCACACATCAAGAATGCATTCCATAAATAGGGATCAACTTGTTTATATTATGTTTTGTCTTATAAATAATTAGACTGAATTGAGACAGTTTTTTTGGGTTTGATAGCTCATAACTGTTCAAATGCAGTGTATATGTTAACCTTGTCTCAGTGGCGGCCTTTCATTTGGCTGTGGTTTCAATCCACACTGCAGTGAGTTAAGTACTTCTTCCAAGGCTGAGCTCTAGCGCAATACTGAGGGAATGTGTTTTTTCTTAAGGCATACCCTATTTCAAGTAAGGCATACAGGTAAGGCGCTGGCCCCCTTGCAAACAACAGATGATCCATGGAGATCCTACTTCAGAATTTCAATCTGAAGTGTGGCCTGGCCGCATGGGGGAGCAATGTTGAAGGGTACTTTCTTTTAAAAAAAAAACTGTAAAATTTGAATAATTTTGGCAGCTTCTGCCTCCTGAGCTTGCAACAGGTTGCAAATGTTCTAATTTCTGTGAGAATATTTAGTCAGTGCATTGTAATCCTATTCCAATTCAGTTGTGGATTAGCACACTGACTACCATGGTCTTGGGGTGAATATAAGAAGTCCTGAGCATAAGCATCCTGGCTGTAAAACTGGGATTTGCTTCCTGTACATGTTTAGTCCCAGACTATTAACAATGACAGAACTATTTATTACTTGCAATGTATTGACACTGTACTAACAAATGTACCAGGCCTTGGGCGGTGTTACAAGTGCTTGTAGTCACATTTGGAATAATTGTTGGATGAGTTCCAAAATCTTTGGACTGGGCACATTTTTCTCATATGGAGAAGAATGTTTTGGATTCCAATACATTTTTTTTTAAGTTTATGTAAACTTTTTTAAGGATACATTGTAATTTTGTTTTATTCCTTCCCTTCTTTCCTTACTTCCTCCTTTCAAAAAGATTTCCCGGATGGAATACGTGCACTCGAAGAACTTAATATACAGAGACGTAAAGCCAGAAAACTTCTTAGTGGGACGACCAGGAGGCAAAAACCAGAATGTAATTCACATAATAGATTTTGGCCTTGCTAAAGAATATATAGACCCAGAGACAAAAAAGCACATCCCTTACAGAGAACACAAGAGCCTTACTGGAACGGCCAGATATATGAGCATTAATACCCATTTAGGAAAAGGTAAGTAACTTCTATTTGACTATCTGGCACGTTTATTGCTTCCTAACTGGTGTGTGTGTTGTTCTTAGAAAAATAATTATATGGATTTAACTAGAATTATTTGTTAGATTGAAAAGATGTATTTAAGTTGTAATGAACAATTATTTGTCTTTTGTACTTAATACTGTTGAGACTTTTCATTTGATGAGTACTATGGATGTTGATCCTTAAACATCCAAAAATGAGAATTGCCTTATTTGCAGAGTTTCAAAACAAATCAATAGTATAGTTGTAAGCTTGCTATTTTGAAACATCATTTGAGCACAGTGGACGTATTTTTGCAGTACAAAAGGTGCAGACAGTTGCATTGTAGTAATGTAATTGAACCAGGAGTTCAGAAGCACAGGCGAATGCTGTGAAGTCAAAATCTCACCAAAGCTCCTGGTGGAATTTAAAGTAAATAAAGAAATCTCATTAAAAATTTCAGGAATGGCAATTGTGATCATCAATTGGCACACATCCATCTGGTTCACTAATATCCTTTACAGAAGAAATTCTCCCACGCTTTCCCATCTGCCTCTAGATATGTGGCTCCAGATGAATACTAATGTGCCCTTTGAAATGGTCAACTAAGCGACATCAGTTCAAACAAAATTAGGGATAGGCAGCAGATGTTGTCGTAGAGTCATACAGCATAGGAACAGACCTTTTGGTCCAACTCTTCCATGCCGACCAAGTTTCCTGAACTAAACTAGCCCCACTTGCCCACATTTGGCCCATATCCCTATAGAACTTGCATATTCACATACTTTTCCAAATTGCCACTTCCTCCAGTAATTTGTTCCCCATATGAACCACTGTCTCTGTGAAAAAAGTTACCCCTCAGGTCCTTTTTTAAATCTTTCTCCTCTCACCTTAAAAAAAAGAATGCCCTCAGTTTTTAACTCATCCACTCCAGGGAAAAGACCTTTTCAATTCACCTTATCTATGACCCTCACGATTTTATAAACCTTGACTGTGATGTTTGCATCCCATGAAAGAATAAAGGGATTAGTACGGAAAAAGAAAATTCAGACATAATTCAAACCATTTTCATCCAAACGTTTTATGGGGAATCGAAAGCCATATTAAATATTTTTCACATTTGTGGTTTGTGTGGCATTAGTAGAGTAAATTACAACTTCACTGATCTATCCTCGCCATCTGAAATTAATGCCCAGATCTTATGAACTTCCCATGATAAAGTTTTCTGCTTCCTGGGACCCACAACATTTTGAGTTAAAGATTTCAGACAGTTTCAACTTAATTATCTGAATAACTAACCAGGAAATATTAGATGGAAAATTTCTATTTATTTTTGATAAATTCATTCAGGGATGTGTGCATCACTAGTCGGGCCAGCAAATATTGCCAATCCTTAATTGCCCTTAAGGTGGTTGTGAGTTACCTTCTTGAACCACTCAAGTTTATTTGGTGTAGGAGACCCACAAAGCCATTGGAGGGGGAGAGGGATGCGAGGGGGATGGAGTTCCAGGATTTTGACCCAGTGACACTTTTATAGAATGGTGATATTTTCCTGACTCAGGATGGTGAGTGGCTTGGAGAGAAAGTTGAGATGCTAGTGTCCCCATATACCTACTGCCCTTCTTATCAATAATGGTGATTTCTTTCAGTGCAACTTGTAGATTGCATATCTATCCAAAATATGTTACTGAGTATCAGTGGTGAAGGGAGTGGATATTTTACTGATGTGCCAGTCAAATGGACTGCTTTGTTCTGGATGGTGTCAAGCTTCCTGATGTTATGGAGCTGCACTCATCCAGGCAAGTGGGGAGTATTTCATTGCATCCCTGACTTATGGTGAACTGGCTATGGGATTCCTAGTCTTTAATCTGCTCTTTTAGCTACAGCATTTATATGGCTAGTCCAGTTCAGTTTCTGGCCAGTGGTAACCAATTGAGGGAGTCACTGATGGTAATGCTTTTAAGTGTCAAGAGGAGATGGTCAGATTCTCTCCTTTTGGAGGTGCTCATTTCTTGAGAATTGTCTGTAACGGTTGTTACTTGTGACTTGTTGCCTAAAGCCGAGATGATGTCCAAGTTTTGCTGCATTTGGACATAGACTACTTTAGTATCTGAGGAGTTGCAAATGGTGCTGAACATTGGTTTCTGATTGCACATTCTTACTTCTGAATATCTAAACCTTGAATAAATGTGCAATTGAGCTTGACAAGTCTCTCCCTCAAAGCAAAACTCCTTCTCCCCCATTAGACATGACTCCTTCCCACAATTGACACCAGCTACCCCACCTGACCCCTGACTGCCCGACCAGACAACGGTTTCTAAGCCAAGTCAACTTGGGGTTCGAGTGATGTGGCATTCATGTAATATAGGTCATGTGGCTAACCCACATCATCTTGCAGACTACTATAATGGGTAGCACTGAAATGGGTAGGCTGCTCAGCACATGCAGTAATTATGCATGTCCCTGATGTAATCCAGTTGTTATGAGGCTTATTGACAGACACTTCTGTAAAAGTGCTTAAAGTAACAGGAAGGATGAAGAAGTACTGTTGTTGGAGGGACCACTTTAGGGATATCCCCTGAAAAGATAGTAAACCACGTCCTTCATACACTTACATTGCACAAAGCCAACCAATACCATTGCCGCTCCCCTTCAACCCAAAGACCACGGACTTGCTTGGCTCTGAGTTTCCATTGGCCCTCTTACGTTGACCCATCTGCTGCAGTCTCAGAAGCGCCCGTTAACTTTGGGACAGCTCTGCAGGGTGTGTCTTCCTCCCCAGTGAGGGTCAGAGTTCCCAGTGTGAGATGGTTCAGGTGACTTACTGCAGTATCTTATTGCTACAGCACATACTCGTTTTGGGCCTGCTAGCTGGCTGCCACCTTTTCATGTTTGTACACACAGACACACACTTACTTACCTCCTTGGCCTTGCCCTCCTCCTCCCCATCTGCTGTCATTTCTGTCCATTGTTTGAATGTCCTGAAGTATATTATTGAACAAATGTACTGGAATGTAGCAGCTAGTATATATAAAAGGGTGGTGGCATGGCTCCTCTTCCTTTGACAATCCAGTGTTATGAGGAAGCTGTTTGATTTAATGCAAGTTGAATGTGCTTGAGGAGGTCTGACTGGAAAAGCTGAGCCACAAATGTGTAGCTTGGTTGTAGTGGAGAGTGGTTTGCCACATAGTGGAGATTACCTCTCCTCTGAAAATTTGTCTAAAGTAATTCTTCGTTTACAAAACTACATTATTCTGTAGAATTTCCTTGAACCTGCCATAAATTATCTTCAGTTATATAGTCACAGAGATTTTATCAGATGATAACCTAAAAAATAGAAACCGGAATAGGCCATTCGGCCCCAAACTTTTCTCCTGCCATTCTATAAGATCATTGCTGATCTGCCCTGGGCCTCAGCTCCTCTGTCAGTCCGGGAGAAAGTGAGGTCTGCAGATTCTGGAGATCAGAGTCAAGAATATGTTGCTGGAAAAGCACAGCAGGTCAGGCAGCAGCTGAGGAGCAGGAGAATCAATGTTTTGGACCAGAGCCCTCATTCCTGATGAAGGGCTCTGACCCGAAATGTCGATTCTCCTGTTCCTCGGATGCTGTCTGACCTGCTGTGCTTTTCCTCTGTCAGACCAGCTTCCCCGTAGCCCTCAACTCGTTGATATTTGAAAAATCTATCTGCCTCCTCTTTAAGTACTTTGAGTGATCTAGTGTCCACAACTCTCTAGGGTGGAGAATTCCAGACATTCACGACCTCAGAGAGGAAATTCTTTCTCATCTCAGTGTCCCTCTTTTCTGTAACTGTGTCCCCTACTTTGAGATTCCGATACAAGCGGAAACATCTCATCATCATATACCCTGTCAAGCTCCCTCAGAACTCCATATGTTTCAATAAGAACTTCTCGTGCTTCTATACTCTGATGATTAAAGACCAAACTTGTTGAGCCGTTCTTAATAACTAAATCTGGTCATCCCAGGAATCCGTCCAGTGAATCTCTATTGAACTGCCTCCAATGCCAGTATATCTTTTTTTAAATACGGGACCAAAACAGTATATACTTCTCCATGTACTGGGGTTGCAATGTCCTCGTGGTATTATCACTGCACTGTTAATCCAGAGACCTAGATAACGTTCCAGGGACATGGTTTGAATCTAACCGTGGCAGATGGTGGTATTTGAATTCAATAAATATCTGGAATCTTAACAACTACCATAAATCCATTGCCAATTGTCAGAAAAACCCACATGGTTCACTAATGTTCCTTAGCGAAAGAAGTCTGTCGCCCTTACCTGGTCTGGCCTACATGTAAAGTGGTTGACTCAACTGCCCTCTGGGCAATTAAGGATGGGCAATATATGCTGTCGAGCCAGTGACGCCCTCATCTTGTTAAAGAATTTTAAAAATGTGTGGCCTCACCAACACCCTGTACAGTTGTAACATGACTTCCCTGTTTTTAAACTCTTAATCCCTTGGCAATAAAGGCCAAACTTCCATTTGCCTTCACAGTTACCTCCTGTACCTGCATTCTTGTATTTCATGCATAAGAAAGCGGATTGTGTTGCACTGCGCTTATTCAGAATCTCTCTCAATTCAAATAATAATATGCCCTTTTGACTTCTTACCAAAGTGCATGATTTTCCTACATTAGATTCTATTTGTCAAGTTGCTTCTCCAGCAACCTAACCACGTCCCCTTGCACACTTGTAATGTCTTCATGATTATTTCATGTGTGAGCACATATCAATGAAATGCTTTAGTGAAAGTAGTTTCACAGACTGATTACAAGTTTTAAAGCAAGTGGCTTCCTCTTCTCGCTGACTGTACATGTCTGTTGTTTAATTTTTTGCTTATTTTTCCTTATGATATTTCTCCCACTCCCTCTGTTTCTGGATTCTGACTTTGGAATGACCACAACCAAACTGTGTCAACGTTAAAAACTAGAAGTAGGATATACATCACACACTCTTAGATGTGCTTTGCAACACAGGCACTTATACAAATATGCACAGAGTTAGAAAATACAAAAAAGACAGAATTTTTTCAATTCATAGCAAATTAAACGAAAAAGGAAACAACCAAGAGATACTAATCTCAAAATGGCCTTGATTTTTAAGATGGAATCACAAACACAGAAATTGTATGCAATTACAAAACGTGAGTTATTTAGCACTTCTGTGTCGGCTAATAAATTTGTTGAAGTGTCGTTCTGGCATTTTTAATTTTGGCCATAAGGAAAGACAGTACCTTTATGTGTAGGACACCTTTCATGAATTCCGGGTATTCCAAAGTGCTTCAGAGCTTGTAAAATACATTGGAAATGTAGTTAATTATTGGAGCTAACTGTGTGGTGGGTAATCTGTGCATAACAAGACCGCATGGCCAGTGATGAGGTAGGTGACCAGATATTTCTTTCAATGAATTTAAAACAGAAAATGCTGGAACACCATAGCTATGTCCCCTTGTTCAAGAAGGGGTGTAGAGACAACCCTGGTAATTATAGACCAATGAGCATTACTTCAGTTGTGGGTAAAGTGTTGGAAAAGGTTATAAGTGATAGAGTTTATAATCATCTAGAGAGGAATCAGGTGATTAGGGATAGTCAACACGATTTTGTGAAAGGTCTGTCGTGCCTCACAAACGTTATTGAGTGCTTTGAGAAGGTGACCGAACAAAGCAGTTGATGTGGTATGTATGGATTTCGGTAAGGCGTTTGATAAGGTTCCCCAAGGTAGGCTATTGCACAAAATACAGAGGCATGGGAGTGAGGGTGATTTAGCAATTTGGATGAGAAATTGGCTTGCTGAAAGAAGACAGAGGGTGGTGGTTGATGGGAAATATTCATCCTGGAGTTTAGTTACTAGTACTGTACTGCAAGGATCGGTTTCGGAGTCACTGCCATTTGTCATTTCTATAAATGACTTGGATGAGGGTGTAGAAGGATGGGTTAGTAAATTTGCGGATGACACTAAGGTTGGTGGAGTTGTGGATAGTGCCGAAGGATGTTGCAGGTTATAGAGGGACATAGATAAGCTGCAGAGCTGGACTGAGAGGTGGCAAATGGAGTTTAATGCAGAAAAGTGTGAGGTGATTCACTTTGGAAGGAGTAGCAGGAATACAGAGTACTGGGCTGATTGTAAGATTCTTGGCAGTGTAGATGAGCAGAGCGATCTTGGTGTCCATAGATCTCTGAAAGTTGCCACCCAGGTTGATAAGGTTGTTAAGGAGGCATACAATGTGTTAGCTTTTATTGGTCGAGGGATTGAGTTTCAGAGCCACGAGGTTATGCTACAAAACTCTAGTGTGGCCGCACTTGGAGTATTGAGTACTGTTCTGGCTACCGCATTATAGGAAGGATGTGGAAGCTTTGGAAAGGGTTCAGAGGCGATTTGCTAGGATGTTGCCTGGTACGGAGTACAGGTCTTACGAGAAAAGGTTGAGGGACTTGAGACTGTTTTTGTTAGAATAAGGTTGAGAGGTGACTTAATTGAGACATATGCGACAATCAGAGGAATAGATAGGGTGGACAGTAAGAGCCTTTTCCTCAAATGGTGATGGCTAGCATGAGGGGACATAGCTTTAAATTGAGGGGTGATAGGTATAGAACAGATGTCAGATGTAATTTCTTTACTCTGGCAGTAGTAGGTGTGTGGAACGGCCTGTCTACAATAGTAGTAGACTCGCCAATTTTAAGGGGATTTAAATGGTCATGGATAGACATATGGATGAAAATGGAATAGTGTAGGATAGATCGACTTCAGATTGGTTCAATAAGTTGGTGCAACATTGAGGGCCAAAGGGCCTGTACTGCGCTATAATGTTCTATGTTCTACCTCCTCAGACTGGCAGCTTCAGTGGAGAGAAAAACAGAGTTCATGTTTTGAGCGCAGTGTGACTCAGAAGAATGCTGCGTATCTCCATCGTTTCTGTTTTTATTTCAGATTTGGAGCATCTGCAGTATTTTGCTTTTATCTGTTTTAATGTTGTTCATTGAGTTGGCCAGAGCAACATTCAAATTCCTCTGCTATTCAATTTGTGCCATCATATTCATCTGAGAGGACAGATATGGTGTTGGTTTAAGGTTCCATCTGGTAGGCAGAGCCTTGGGCAGTGCAGGACCCCTTACATGAAAGTCTTGGTTTACAGTGCATTTCGTGGTTTATACATTTTGAATGGATTGGAAAGATTTCTACTTGTCATAGAATATTTCTTTTTTGAATAATGTAACGCTGTGATTTTAAATTTGAGGTCTGACGAAGGTAAGTAGAAACCCTTAAAGGAGACTGTTAGAGGTATTTGATGATGTGGGGATTGATAAGAACTTTCTTTTCTGGAGCCATCAGAAGAACTTGAACGCAATCTTTTAAACAGTCTTCCAAAGATCATTATACCTCTGTGATCTTACAAGCATGCCATTCCTTTTGTATGAAGTAATTTTTAAACCATCCTGCAATATTTAAAACAATCTTTTTCTTCACCTGAAATAAGCCGTGATTCTAAGTGAAGTTTCATGGTGAAGTGAAGCATTAACATGAATCTTTTTGGTTGTGGGATGGGATCATATGTGGTGGTGGGAGGAAGAGAAATTTCCCATCATGCTTTTCATCATTCATATAAATGATTTGGATGTGAATACAGGAGGTATGATTGGTGAATATGCAGATGACACAAAAGTAGGTGGTGTAGTTCACAGTAAAGATTACCTCCAAGTACAATGGGACCTTGATCAATTGATTGATAACTTCTTAATCTCTCAAGGAATTAAGGGATACAGGGAGAGTGCGGGTAAGTGGCTTTGAAATGCCCATCAGCCATGAATGAATGGCAGAGTGGACTCGATGGCCCAAATGGCCTTACTTCCACTCCTATGTCTTCTGGTCTTCTGATCAGATAGACCAGTTAGCTGAGGAGTGGACGATGGAGTTTAACTTAGATAAATGTGAGGTGTTACATTTTGGTAAGGCAAGCCAGGGCAGGACTTGTATGGTTAATGGTTTTTCCTTGGGGAATATTGCCGAACAGAAAGACCTTGGGGTGCAGGTGCATAGTTCTTTGAAATTAGAGTTGTAAGTAGACAGAGTGGTGAAAAAAGTGTTTGGCACGTTTGCCTTCATTTGTCAGAACATTGAGTATAGGAGTTGGGATGTCATGTTGCATCTATACCAGACATTGTTGATGCCAATTTTTAAGTACTGTATTCAATTCTGGTCACCTTCTATAGGAAGGATGTTAAACTTGAAAGGGTTCAGAAAAGGATTACAAGGATATTGTCAGGGTTGAAGGGTTTGAGGTATAGAGAGAGGCTGAATAGGCTGGGGCTGATTTCCCTGGAGCATCGGAGACTCGAGTGAGGTTTATAAAATCATGAGGTATAGATAGCGTGAATAGCCAAGGTCTTTTTCCTAGGGTGTGGGAGTCCAGAATTAGAGGGCGTAGGTTTAGGATGAGAGGGGAAAAATTTATGAAGGACCAGAGGAATAACTTTCATGCAGAAAGGGTAGTGCATAAATGGAACAAACTGCCAGAGGAAGTGGTGGAAGTAGGTATAATTACACTATTTAAAAAGCATCTGAATGGGTTTATGAATAGGAAGGACATAGAGGGATATGGGCTAAATGTTGGCAAATGAGACTAGATCAATTTGGAATATCTGATCAGCATGAGTGAGTTTGATCGAAAGATCTGTTTCCGCATTGTGTAACTCTGACTCTATAACAGAATGCTGCTTTAAACTTGGGGTTGTGAGGGAGAAGTGAAAAAATTGCCCAAGTATCAATGAGTTCTCTATTGTGACATTTTGAGAGTGACTGGTGAATTCCATTATGTACAATTGAATAGCTTACGACAAGAACATTTAAATATCCTTCATATATGCATATTTGTATTGGTTCTATTGAAAATATCAATATTTGTAAAGAGGCTTCATGCTTAATGAGACCATACATTGTGAACACTGTAGAGAACTGATTTGTTTTCACTTTAGGACTTACATTTTTTATAACATTTGGCATTGGGGCTGTTAATGCTGCAGTGATTGAATGTGCTTTGATCTTAGTTCGACATGAAGCAAAACTATCTCTGTAAGTATGCAATTTGAGTAGATGCTTAAAATATGACTGGAAGAGTTAGCCATGAAATTAGTACATGAAACTGAAAACTCCAGTTGTTATGTAGTAGAAGGTATTGTTCTTTGATAAGTAGCAATGTTCTTTGTCAATTATCATAGAGTGGTTATATCTTCAACTGGTCACTAGTGATTTCCATTCAGAATAGTAACAATAAAATTCATTATATTGAAAAATAAATGGATAGTTTAAACAGTGAAAAACAATAATTGTTAATAATTGAATAAACAATGGCCCTTTTTCTAAATAATAAATGAGGACTACATTTATTTATACAGCTACACTTGGGATTGTTTTAGACATAATTTAAAATGGTCATGCTCTTGAAAGAAGGTACTGAGTAAGTACACTATTGGATGCTGGTACTTTACATTAGACTGGAGAAGGTATCGTTTATATGGCTTTTTCCAAATACGTTTGTCTGTATTTAATTATTGTTTTTCTCATTTGGCACATTCATAGTGTTGTAATGTTTTCAATCTTTCAATCTAATTGAGTAAGAAGGAAAAGCAATGATGTTTTAGAAAAGTGAAAATAATGTGTAATCCTCTATTGGAGGTATAACTGATGTTGAAAATGAGGACTGTTTCAATGTAGGAGTTACTTTGATCCTCAGAGTATAATTAGTGTTGGGTGAGATGGTCCTGCAGTGGTATTGTCACTGTCACTGGTCAAGTAAATCTCGAGGCTCAGCAAAATGCCTTGAAGACATCGGTTCAAATCTCACATGGCAGCTGGATGAAGCTGTCTCTGTGGTAGTGACCAAGAAATTGTCATTGTTGTTTAAGAAAAAAAACACAGTCTGGTTCTCAAATGCTCTTTAGTGAAGGAAATCTGCTTTCCTATCCAGTCTGGCTTATATGTGACATTCGGACCACAGCAATGATGTTGAAACTTAACTCCCTTCCAAAAGGGCTCAGCAAGTTACTCAGTTCAGGGGCAGTTGAGAATGAGCAACAAATGTTCGATTTACCAGCTACTGCCCACATATCATGACAGAACAAAGATCAAAATAATGTGTATAAATATCAATAACCATTGATTAAATTTTGTACAGGTTATAAACTTGCATTTGTTGCCAAATACTGCCAAATATGTCAAACCTGTGGAAAATACAAAAAGAAAAAAAAAGTGTTACTGTTCCTGAGCAGTTGTTTGTAATAAACTGAACATCACCTGTAGAAAGAGAACATTCTTCATTCTGATATTATAAAAAACAGTTGTCACATCTAAGATAATATTATTTTGTATGTAAGAAGACTCCATTTATTTTGGTCATTGGACAGATCCTGATATGAATGCTGTGTTCATTTTTATACCTTTGGCTTCTACATAAAACTGTTGACTTCAATAGAATTTGATCTCCACTTGTGTTTTACTCAGCCTCTCTATCCTGAACTTGTATATGATTCTGGCACAGCATCTAAGTGAAATTGAACACATCCATCCTGTTATTCTGAGCCAATGAAACAGGTGGATTTGGGAGAATTTTGCTAACTAAGTCACCTTGTGTCTCTTTCACAAAAGTACAAATGATTTGTTGCAGTTTGAATGCATAGTACGTGAAAAACAATGATGAACAAAAAAAAATTGTTCATGCCTATTACGTTGCTGGAATTAAAAAGTGTTAGGCAAATCAGCAACTCCAGTCACTCAAGTCTTGTTACAGAATCCACAGGAGTAAAAAAGCGCTTTAGTGTTTTTAGTGTGCATGCTGTTATTATCTCCCTCTCCCATACACTGTGGCTGAGTCGGTTCTTAAGTCTTTGCTCAAACTATGTATGATCTTAGGCTGGAATCTACATAGTATAGGTAATGTAAACTTCTAATAGTGTATCTTCTCTCTTGCACTGTGTCTCTTTCTCCACATAGAAAGGAAAATATTGTAGAGCTGTCATGGTCGATTATTAATCCATGCCTTGGAATTCCCAACTGCAGTTGTTTAACTGTTGTACCTTCTATAAGATGCAGCATTATATTTTAGTCCTCTCCTTTTAAAGCTAGCAAGTGTCTGAATTGTTTCATGTCCATTTCATTGCACATTCCTGTGTCACTTGTCATTCACTGAGTTGAGTACGCATTATTGACTCGCTTCAGTAGCCTACTGAAGAACATGTTACTGAAAAGTAGGTTTAAAGTAATGTACTTTGACAAAATCTCAAGTTGATGCAAGGTCACATTCCTGGAGCTCCTGTCCTCATTCCTACCTTCCATGGATTCTAACAGTACAAAAAGCAAAATCTGGATAGAAATGGCAACACCAAAGTAACCCTGACTGTGCACGAGATGATGCAGGTTGATCTGCTATAACACTCATTTCATTAATGCAAATTTGCCACAATGTGATTGGCGAATTGGGGACATTATTTATGAACCGTGAACTTTTCAAATGTGTATTGGCTGTAACGCGATTGTATCGCCAACACTTGAAGTGCTGTTTCTAAGCCTTGATTTTCCTATAACACGGGATTGCACAAGAACGCAATCATTGTGTGATGGAAGAACTACCTGTTAACAGAGGCTCAGTCCACACTTTGTGACAGCTTTATTTCAGTTAACTACATCCCATGCGACACTTGTACCACTGATTTATATATGTTTTAATCAGCCTGTTCAGAGTAGTTGTGACACACGTCTGCAGCAGGTAGAGTTGAACCCATGTGTCTTAGTTCAGCGATGAGGTCACTAGCACAGCATCATAGGAGCCCTCTATCGCCACTGCTTAGTAGCATCTAATAATTTCATAAACACATGATATTCAATTAACACTTAACTAATATACCATCACCTGTTCCCTCATTCCCTTGAACCCATCAAGCCCATTGCTCCAGACCTTATTAGCTCATTACAAATCCACCTTTTTACTCTTCAAACCAATCTACATAAAAAATAGTAATTAATAACAAATAAGACATACTAAATGACACATACTATATTCACATCTTTTTCTCATTCTCACATTTTGTTGTGTGTATGTCATAAAATAATGACTTATTCTTAATGTTGCACGTGATGGGTATTGATGCTGAATCCCTTTAGAATTTCTTTCTATGTTTTCATGAAGAAAAATGCCAAAAGTAAATGTTTCTGTTGTTAAGGTACTACTCATCTGATTATCTCTGCTTCCTAAACTAAAGATTGATATTTGTCTCCCTACTCAAAAGGGGTAAAAATATACCTGGAGACAACCTGTCACAGAGGTTTGTATGAAAAGCATCACATAAAACAACAAGTTTAATGTTTTTGGCATCTCCCAATGGTGGAAACTAAAACACAATGTTCCATTTTTAATTTTTTCCAATGTTTTGTTTGGCTGAATAAAATCCTTCCACCTTGGGAATTTTAACAGTTGTACTCTACTCTATTACTTTACAACTGGCATCTGGCCTTGTCTGGTTGCATAGCCAAATCAGCTGTCTAATTAAACTCTGCAATTCCTCCATTTTTGTTGTTGAAGCACCTGCATCTTTTTCTGAGGCCCTGTTTTGATAAATAGTAGGGGAGCTAACATTTTCCAAATAAGATTGCTGATGCCAAGTGACACTTGACAATTGATTTCCAATTCATTGTACTTAGAAACTTCGGAAACCTGTCTTCTGTCTTCTAACTTTTAAATTCTGCTTTCAATGGATTTATGGCAATGTTTCAAGTTTACTGCTCCCATCCTGTTAAAAATAAAACCATCTGAATGCATCATAAAGATGTCTGGAAGCTGCCCCTCATGGTGTCAGTCAATCATGGCTGGATCTTCTTTCAGTTGAAGACAACCCAATTTTAATCAAACAGACCTTACTGAGAAATCCAACTCTAGTAGCATAATTTAGGCAAATGTATCCTTTTAACTTCCAAAGTGTCCCCACTGTACCTCATTTTGAAGATGAATAAATATTTTCATATTGAATCAATTTCCCTGCAGAAATGTGGTTTTAGTATCAATTGATGTAGATTCCTAAGCCTTTGTTGCTAACAAAGCCAAGAAAACTTTCAAAGTTGCATTTCTTGCTGTCAGTGAATCTACCCTTGTATCTTGATTCCCAGTTTCTTGAAATCCTTGTGTCAGTATCCTTGCTTTATCTTAAACGTCCTTAAGGGGATACCTTTTCCATGCATGGTCGCCTATAAATTCCCAGTTAGTACTGTATTTCATAGATTTGGTAACTGCTGTTATCTAAATACTCTATCTTACTTTCTATCTCTTTCCAGACTGCTACTGTTTCAATTTCTCTCCTATCAATAAGATTATCTAAAACATTCTTGATTTTGTTTTTAAGGGCATGTTCGCTCCCATTATTTGTGCTTGCAATGCATTTTCTTGTGTTCCAATTTTGTATTTCATGGGCCTAATCTCTTGCCCCAGCCTTTCATCCTGTATGTTCATCCAGCTTATATATTTTCCAGTGGCCTTCCTTGCTCTACCTATAATAGTCACATTTCACCATTGACTAGTTCTTTCTGGTAAATATTTAACTTTAGTACCAATTTTTGGCAGTTGACCTTTGGGACCAGTGAGGTCTCATTGTTCATCATCAGTCAGATGGTAATTTACAACAGTTTTATCCTTACGTCTGTGCAACGTCTGCGGTATGAAATTGTCAATTTTGATGATTTCTTCAGAAACTGCAAATTTGTATTCCATACCAAGCAACCTTGAAGTTTGTACCCAAACAGTCTGATTCCTTTTTGTTTGTCTTTACCAATAACAATGCCACAGAAGATTAGATTATATTACAGTGTGGAAACAGGCCCTTCGGCCCAACAAGTCCACACCAACCCGCCGAAGCGCAACCCACCCATACCCCTACATTTACCCTTTACCTAACACTACGGACAATTTAGCATGGCCAATTCACCTGGCCTGCACATCTTTGGACTGTGGGAGGAAACCAGAGCACCCGGAGGAAACCCACGCAGACACGGGGAGAACGTGCAAACTCCACACAGTCAGTCGCCTGAGGCAGGAACTGAACCCGGGTCTCTGGCGCTGTGAGGCAGCAGCGCTAACCACTGTGCCACCATGCCGCCCAAAACATTAGAGATTTCCAAATGAAGTTTTGCATACAATATACTGAATTCCCTAATGTACTTTTTCATATTATAGGAGTCCCCAATTTATGAACGTCTAACTTCCAAACACTCATAGTTACGAACACGGCCCATATGTGGTTGTAAATTGAAAGACCCAACAGTAACATTTCTGGTACTTTAAGTCAGCTGCTTGACATTGTCCTGCATTGTGTTCTGACCGCATCCAAATTGGTTTGTGAATGGACTCCAGAATGGAACCCGTTCGCACTCCAAAGATTGCCCGTACCTATCTCAGCCTTTCTAAGTTTAATATAAACTGATCACAGTTCATAAAGTCAAAAAAACATCTTTTTCTTTTGATAAATGTTGTCCATGAAAGTTAACAATCTGTCCAAATCTTCATCTGTGTTCGAATCATCAGGCTCCAATTCTGAAAAAAAAATTGCTTCCATGGTAACAGATTATGGATTTGATTTGAATAACCACCCCCTGTTTTGTGATAATGAGCCTTGTGACCAGTGGAAGAATAAAATCATAATGTGGACCTGGGTCATTTCTTTGCCAACTATGAAACATAATGTGGCCTTAGCATTCCAAGAAAAGAAATGCAGTAGAATATAACTATTTTAAAACAATTTAACCCTAAGTCCATACTTCCAGCGAGGCTTCATTTTATAGAATCCCTATAGAGCTGATGCAGGCCTCCAAAGACCATTCCATCCAGACTCATTCACCATCTGTTCCCTCCGCCTCTTATTCACTGTAATCCTGCATTTCATATGACTAATCCACCTAACCTACGTATTCTGGAAACCAATGGCAATTTAGCATGGCCACTCAACCTAATCTGCACATCTTTGGATTGTGGGAGGAAATCTACACAGACATAGAGGATGTGTCAACTCCACACAGATAGTTACCTGAGGTGCTGTGAGGCAGCACTGCTAACCACTGAGCCACCGTGCCACCCCTTCTAAGTTTCAATTAAACACACTCCATAAACTTATAGCTGCACTGATTACTGCCTCCAATTTTTATATGATCAACTTACACCAAATTAAACCTTAATTAATATATCCATCATCTGTTCCTTCATTCCATTTAGTCTCAAAGATTTCTTCATGCCATATTAGTTTATAACACTATTGACCCTACAAAATCATCCATACCAACATCTGAGGCCTTGTGCCAAAACTGGTCAAGCAACAGCCAGTTAAAATCACAAGATCATATCTCACAGACATTATCTTAGACACCAGTTTCACTATCCTAGGGTACACCAGTAGGACAGACCCAGCTGAGGGGATAGCGTAGTGGTATACAATGGTTGCCCTGAGAGAACCCAGTATTGTGCATTGTTTGAAGTCTAATGGCACTAAGTTAAAATGGGAAAGGAAATCTCCTGATTTCCACATACCTTTCCCTCTTGGTTGATGAAGCAGTTTTCCTTCATGTTGAAAACCAGTTGGAAGAAACATTGAAGGTGCCAATGTACCTCTGGAGGAGACACGTCCATGTGCAGCACCATTACTGAATGAACTGACCCAGTCTTAAACGGCATAGTTTCTCAGCTGGTCTACATAGGTAGTGAGGACTTCACTAAGGAAGATAAATTGTGAGGACAAGATTGTGTAAGCCTGTGTGTTGGAAATGTATCTCTATTGCAGTATAGTGGTAGAACCAGTCTTTGTGGGGACGCAATCTCTTTTTCACATTGAAGATACTCTCCAGCACATTGTGTGGCACTACCTCCTACCCAAATGGGATTGATTTCAAACTGGTGTACCCTGTCCATTAAAAGCAGGACAAATCTAACCCAGATAATTGCCAGCCCATTAGTTTATACGTGATCTTCAGGAAAGAGATGGGAAGAATACCATCAATGGTAACACCAAATGATAATTGTTCAATGACTGTGTGCTTACAGATACACGGTTTGGGTTCCACCAGAGCCAGTCAGTTATTTACCTGATTACAGCCTTTGTCAGAGTATGGCCAAAAGAACTAAACTCCAGAGATGAAGTGAGAGTGACATCAAGACAGCATTTGACAGAGTATAGCATCAAGGAGCCCTGGTAAAACTGAAGTGACTAAGAATCATGGGAAACTCTCCATTGGTTGGATTAATACCTGCCACAAAAAAAGGTGTTTGCTGTTGTCGGAGGTCAATCATTTCTGTTCCAGGACACCTATCTAGGAGTTCCTCGTGTTTCTCATTTTTAATCAGCCTGTTCAGATATGTTAGGACACATCTCTGAAGCAGGTGTTACTTGAAAAAATGCCCTCCTAGCCTCAAGTTCCTCAGAGTAGATTCCTTGGCAGACCTTCCCTCCATCATAAAGTCAGATTGTTGCTGATGATTGCGAGTGCGGAGTGCTGCTTGTGATTCAGATATTGAAGGAACCCGAGCCAAGACCTGAAAACACACAAGCGGATGAGTGGCAAGTAATAACTGTGCCACACAAGTGGCAGTGAACCACTACTTGACATTGATTGGCAATGCCAATGCTGAATAACCAAATATCAATCCTCTGGGGTTAGCATTGACCAGTAATTGGACCAGCCATGTAAATATAGAGGTTTCAAGAAAATGCCAGTTGATCGAAATAACAAGTTAACAGAAGAAATTGAAAACTTAGTAAAACACTTGAATTGAATTTATAGTAGTGAATGCTTGCTATAATGAGTGATTAGAGGATTTTGTAACAGCTAGTCCAACTGATGGAGAAATTCTGCTAAAAAGTGACACTTCTGCTGAAATGTCTGCTAACAAAAGTGCAAATCTACTTTGAAAGTTCAGATTTCAATGGGCATGACGAGGACTTCAAGTTCACTCATGCGTCCGTGTATAATATAGTGCCTCCTTTGCTAATGGAGCTTCTCCCTGCTTCCGGTGGGATCTGCGGTTCCCATCCATGGTTTAAGCTGGAGCTGACTGAAACCAGTGGGAATTCATTGAAACTAATTATTGAACACTCCGTAGTGTGTGACTTTGGTCTTAAGACTAAGCTGGCCCACCCTTCAAGGATCGTTCAAAATCAATTTTAGTTTCTTATTTGCAGAAGAAGAATGAAATTTGACCTCTCCCTTTGTCTTCATCAGATTAGCTGAATATTTGTTGAGGCCCTTTTTACTAGTAACATCCTAGATGAACTTTAACAAGCTTGAGTCATGTGACTTTCTTTTTATATAGTTTCCATTTGGATGTTTTGAAGATTTTTCCATCCCACCATTGCTGCAAGTTGGGATGACTACCTTAAATGCTCTTTTCCTTGTGGAGGAAACCTTTATTTTCTGCTCAATCCTGCAAAGGAAATGACTAACAAATCAGTTTATGATTTTGACTTCAACTTTCAATGCAAGTGTTCAAAGCATCTTCCTGGAATTCACAGTTCTTTGATTGTGGACAGTATTTCTGTCTCGTGTTTATTTAAGGTTATTGTTAAAGCAGAGTAATATGTTATATCAGAGTATGAATGAGTCAACTCAAGTGAGAACTAAGCAATGAGCTCCTGATTTTAATCATTCCATCGTGGGTAGTTATCAGTTGCGTTTGTGCACTTCCCCACAAGAGGGCAGAAGTGAGGTTGGTTAAAGACACAATCGATTCATTGAAATTATAGCTCCCCTTGTTTTAATAATACAGGTTATTCCATGGATGTTTGGAAAAATTTGTAAGATTGCTTATGAGGGAAATCAGGAGGGCAAAATGGGGACATGAGATAGCTTTGGCAAATAGGGTTAAGGTGAATCCAAAGGGTTTTTACATTAAGGACAAAAGGGTAACTAGGGAGAGAATAGGGTTCCTCAAAGATCAGCAAGGCAGCCTTTGTGTGGAGCCGCAGGAGATGGGAGAGATACTAAATGAGTATTTTGCATCAGTGTGTACTGTGGAAAAGGACATGGAAGGTATAGCATGTTGGGAAATAAATGGTGACATCTTGAAAAATGTCGATATTACAGAAGAGGAAGTGCTGGATGTCTTGAAACGCATAAAAGTGGATAAATGCCCAATACACTAGAGCTCTGTGGTAAGCTAGGGAAGTGATTGATGGGCCCCTTGCTGAGTTATTTATATCATCAGTAGTCACAGATGAGGTGCTGGAAGACTGGAGGTTGGCTAACATGGTGCCACTGTTTAAGAAAGGTGATAAGAACAATCCAGGGAACTATAGACCGGTGAGCCTGACGTCAGTGGTGGACAGGTTGTTGGAGGGAATCCTAAGGGACAGGATGTACATGTATTTGAAAAGGCGAGGGCTGATTAGGGATAGTCAACATGGCTTTGTATGTGGGAAATCATATCTCACAAACTTGTTTGAGTTTCTTGAAGAAGTAACAAAGAGGATTGATGAGAGCGGAGTGGTAGACATGATCTATATGGACTTCAGTTAGGCGCTCGACAAGGTTCCCCATGGGAGACTGGTTAGCAAGGTTAGATCTCATTGGAATACAGGGAGAACTAGCCATTTGGATACAGAAATGGCTCAAAGGTAGAAGACAGAGGATGGAGGATTGTTTTTCAGACTGGAGGCCTGTGACCAGTGGAGTGCCACAAGGATCATTACTTTTCATTTATATAAATGATTTGGATGTGAGATTAAGGGGTATAGTTCGTAAGTTTGTAGATGACACCAAAATTGGAGATGCAGTGGACAGCGAAGAAGGTTATAACGGATTACAACGGGATCTTGATCAAATGAGCCAATGGGCTGAGGAGTGACAGATGGAGTTTAATCTAGCTAAATGCGAGGTGCTGCATTTTGGGAAAGCAAATCTTAGCAGGACTTGTACCCTTAATGGTAATGTCCAAGGGAGTGTTGCTGAATGATGAGTCCTTGGAGTGCAGGTTCATAGCTACTTGAAAGTACAGTCGCAGGTAGATAGGATAGTGAAGAAGGTGATTGGTATGCTTTCCTTTATTGGTCAGAGTATTGAGTACAGGAGTTGGGAGGTCATGTTGCGGCTGTACAGGACATTGGTTCGGCCACTTTTGGAATATTGTGTGCAATTCTGGTCTCCTTCCTATCGGAAGGATATTGTGAAACTTGAAAGGGTTCAGAAAAGATTTCCAAGGACGTTGATAAGTTTGGTGAATTTGAGCTACAGGGAGAGGTTGGATAGTCTGGGGCTGTTTTCCCTGGAGCATCGGAGGCTGCTGGGAGACCTATTGTGGTTTATAAAATCATGAAGGGCATGGATAGGCAAGGTCTCTTCCCTGGCGTGGGGAGTGCAGTACTGGAGGGCATAGGTTTAGGGTGAGAGGGGAAAGATATAAAAGAGACCGAAGGGGCAACTTTTTCACACAGAGGGAGGTGCGTGTGTGGAATGGGCTGCCAAAGGAAATGATGGAGGTGAGTACAATTGCAGCATTTATAAGGCATCTGGATGGGTACATGAATAGGAAGGGTTTAGAGGGATATTGGCTGGGGGCTGGCAGGTGGGACTAGATTAGCTTGGGATATCTGGTCAGCATGGACGAGTTGCAATGAAGGTTCTGTTTCCGAGCTGTACATCTCTATGACTCTAAGTATGTTCAAGCAGTAAATGATGATATCTTATGAGTCCACTTCTAGTCAAAGAGCCAGATGCAGGGTTAGTATGGACATCCTCAGAATTTGGCGATTCTTATTATCTCGTTGGTGCTTAAGGGATCTTCTGCAGTTGCTCCACATCCTCTAGCGTGCAGGTCAGATCTCACATGTTTGGCATGGATGGTCCTCAAATGATAATAGATCATCATAGAATCTTTATAGTGTGGAATCAGACCATTTGGCCCATCAAGTCCACACCGACCCTCAGAAGCGTATCCAACGCAGACCCATTCCCTTATTACTTTACATTTGCCCCTGACTAATGCACCTAGCCTACATATCCTTAAACACTATGGGCAATTTAGCATCGCCAGTTCACCTAACCTGCACATCTTTGGATTGTGGGAGGAAACCAGAGCAACCGGAGGAAACCCACGCAGGCACAGGGAGAATGTGCAAACTCCACACAGTTGCCAAAGGCTATAATCAAAACCGGGTCCCTGGTGCTGTGAGGCAGCAGTGCTAACCACTGAGCTGCCCTGCTGCCCCCAAACCCCTGTTGAACCAAGTATTATTGCTCGTCTCTAGGTGGAAGAGGATGGTTGCACTGTTTCTCTCTCTGAAAGGTCTGCAATTCAGGAATTTCCACTGCTCCTTTCTCACTTTTTATCATTTGTATCCTTGCTGTTTGAGGACAGAAAGGGCCACCGGGAGGTTGGAGGCTAGTCCAGAAATAACCCAAAGGCGTGGAGTAAATGGTCGACTGTATCAGACTGTTTCTTGAAGCTGTTAGTAATTTTTTGTTTTATTGCCTATAGTATTTAAAACTGAATTATAAGCTGAAATAACTAGTTTCTAAATGGGAATGAAGATTCAAGATCAAAAGTAATAAAATACAATTTATATCAATGTTTGAATGAATTTTGTCAAGTTATCATCGAAATTAATCTGTGAGGGCAGTTGAGAGAGTTGACTCTTGCCAATCTCAATTTTAGTGCAATGCTGTGGTATCTACTACAGAGATAATAAATATTAGAAACATCCATCATATAGCATTACAGATTTCTTAATGTTCTGGTGCAGCCTTCATCAGACCTGGCATGACTAACCTGTAGAATTCCTGAAAAATAATTGAAAATGACTCCTATTAGTTTAGTTTCCAATTTGCTTCTATGTTTTATTCACTCATGGGACATGGTTGTCGCTGGCTGGCCAGCAATTATTGCCCATGCCTAGTTACATTTTGAAATGTGGTGGTGAACTGTCTTCTTGAATGCTGCAATTCACATGCTGTGGGTTGAGCCATAATGCCATTATGGAGTGAATTTCAGGATTTTGACCCAATGACACTGAAAGAACAGTGATCTATTTCCTAGTCAGGACAGTGAGTGGCTTGGACGGGAACTTGCAGGTGGTGGTGTTCCCGTGTAACTGCTGCCCTTGATCTTCTATACGGAAGTAGTCATGCGTTTGGAAGGTGCTGTCTAAAGATTTTTGAATTTCTGTGGTGGTACTGAGAGTCGGTGGTGGAGTGAGTGAGTGTTTGTGAATGTAGTTTCAAGCTGCTTGAGTGTTGTTTGAGCTGCACCCATCCAGACAAGTGGAGAATATTCCTTGCAGATGATGGCCAGACTCTGGGGAGTCAGGAGGTGAGTTACTCACTGCAGCATTCCTAGCCTCTGACCTGCTATTGTGGCCACTTTTTCCAAACATCGGTAGAGTAACCTGTGTTTGTGTGGCGGGTCCGGTTGAGTTTCTGGTTAATGATAACCCACAGAATTTTGATAGTGAGAGACTCAGTGGTGGTAATACAATTGAATGTCAAGGAGTGGTGGTTAGACCGTCTCTTACAGAAGATGATCATTGCCTGGCATTTGTGTGGCACGACTGTTACTTGCCATTTGTCAGCCCAAGCCAGGATATTGTCCAGATCTTGTTGCATTTGAACATGGACTACTTCAGTATTTGAGTAATCACAAATAGTGCAGAAAATTGTGCAATCATTGGCAAGCATCCCCACTTCTGACCTTATGATGGTGGGTAGGTCATTGATGAAGCAGCTGAAGATGGTTGAGCCCAGGACACTATCCTGAGAAATTCCTGCAGAGATGTCCTGGAGCTGAGGTGACTGACCTCCAACAACCACAACCATCTTCCTGTGTGCCAGATATGACTCCAACCAGTGAAAATTTGCATTTGATTCCCATTGATTCCAGTTTTGCTAGAGCTCCTCGATTGAATGTGACCTTGATGTCAAGGCCTATCACTCGCCTGACCTTCCTTCTGTATGTATTTTCTTTTTTATTCCCTAATGTGATTCATTGACTATAGGTTGAATTTTACAATCCCTTTGTCAGCCATGTTTTGCAGAGCGAAGCAGATAATGGACCAAATATTGTTTGAGGGCTCCTCTTTGGATTTTCTCAAGGATTACTTTTAGATTTTCAGGGACTAGTCTTTGGTTTTTAGAAGCTATATTTTCATTCTTATTAATTCCTTTATTCGATGAAGTGGTCACTTGGTAACAATATGCTTTGGCATTGGATATTTGGATCCATGCAGAAACATAATTTGTAGAATTCATCACTGCCCTCAATAATCAATTCCCCATTAAATTTAAAGCCACAACACAATTAAGGCATTACTTTGCTAGATACCACAGTATGTAAATTGGTACAAGACAACAGGAATACACGAAGAACAAAAGTTTTTTTTCCAAAATAATTTGCATACTTCTGTATGCAGAAGCGATAACCCTGAATACATCTTCCAGATGGGTGACATCGCAGGTAGTGTGCTTCCATCACATAATATTGCTACCTTTTTTACTGCATCACAGACTGCAATCTCTGATTTTAAATTTAAGAGTTCACACTGTCTTTGCAAAGAGCCAATTACCTCAGTGATGTAAAGTTTTATTGCTTCCCACTTATCAGTGTTCTTTTTTTGTTGTTGATAGCTGCTAAACTGTCAGTCACCACCATCTCTGCCCCACCCAAAACCTATCATGTAGTCTCTTCCACCCATAACCCTTTCGCATCTCTCCCACCTAACCTCACACCCATCGTGCAGCCTCTTCTTCCCCGCACCATAGCTCCCTTGCAGTTGTTGTTTTCCCCCTATTCTTACTGTGTATTTCTTTCTCTCCCTGCACAATCTTCATTCATGACCTCTCCTGCTCCAATGCTCCTGATAAATGGTCCATACCCTGTAACTATGAGATGGAACTCCTGCCCTTAGCTAATGGTCCCTTGATCCCAGTCTTGGCTGAAGTAACTCCCTCAGGAGTTCTTCCACTGTAATCCTAGCAGTCTTTCCTAGCTACTTCTCCAGTCATGATCTAGTTCTCTGTCATGCTTGCTGTTAAAAGGTTCAGATTGAGAGCAAAAAAATTGCAATTGGCTCACCCTTCCTTCCTTTTTTTTATTTATGAGGGTAGATTTTCTCTTATTGATCACTCATGTGTAAGTTGTGTGCTATGGTTTGCAGATTTTTGGGGGGCAGATTCACTGCCCCTGGGTACCTTGAGGAACACTTCTAAACAAGTCCCTTTGAGAGGAGATGTGTGTGTGCCATTTTTCCAACAATAGTTAACAGCCAATTAAGATTGTTAGTGAACCAGTTGACTTTAGATTAGATTAGATTCTCTACAGTGTGGAAACAGGCCCTTCGGCCCAACAAGTCCACACTGCCCCTCTGAAGAGAACCCCACCCAAACCCATTCCCCTACCCTATCTTTACCCCTGACTAACACACCTAACAATGTGGGCAATTTAGCATGGCCAATTCACCTGACCTGCACATCTTTGGATTGTGGGAGGAAACCAGAGCACCTGGAGGAAACCCACGCAGACACAGGGCAAATGTGCAAACTCCACACAGACAGGCTGGAATCGAACCAGGACCCTGGTGCTGTGAGGCAGCAGTGCTAACCACTGAGCCACCGTGCTGCCCCATAGTATGCTGCCTATACCATAAAATGGTGCGGACATCTGCGTGAAATCCAGATGGTTCCTTTCTAAAATAATTCTGGCAAAGGCAGGAGGGGGCCAGTCCCTCTTTTGCTGGGTGCCTTGAGTGCATCAGGACCCCCACATCCCCAACATATTCTTGCTTGCCTGGTCCCCAAACGCCACATTCTGCCTTCTCCTGACCCTCAGTTGCTGTCACATTTCTCTGTGGGCAGCAGTTTTGGTGCTGATGGGACAGGCAGAGTCACTGGCCATTCGGATCAACCGACAATACTTAGGAGTGGGACTTCCATTCAGAAGCAGAAGTCTGACCCTCCCTCACTCCATCTCAGAGTGGCTGATGGATCAGGGAAACTCCGTCCTAAAGGCTCATCTAATCTTTGGTTGTCTTATTATTGATAAAATCTATGGGTAATCTTACTGGCCCTTACAACACTACAGTAATGCATCCTTGAACAGGAACAAACAGCAAGACTACTGGGCTGCAGCTCAGATGTAGTGAAATCAAACCCATAAAATAAGAAAGCTTTGAACAAGTAAGACGGCATAGCATACTACAGATTTTATAGTGCAATTTATTTTTCAAAGCTCTCAAGACTAACCCCTATATGTTCCTTGCTTTTAGGATTGTTGGCATGGTTAATGGTCTGGCTTTTTGTTGTGTCTGAGTAGATACAGTTGGAGTCAAAAAGCCTGATGCAACTACTATTTATACCAGGATCCTGAATATATACTGGCTATGTTTGACCACTGATCACAGTTGAGCAAAGAAAAGAAATTTCAAGAGGATAAGTTTTCAATGGAACTGTTGGCATTCATTTTGATTGCATTTGTTGCAGTGTTATAGAACTGCTGCAAAAGCAGACCAGTAATGGGGAGGTGATGGCCTAGTGGTATTATTGCTGGACTATTAACCCAGAGACCCAGATAATGTTCTGAGGAACTGGGTTGGAATCCTGCCGCAGCAAATGGTGGAATTTTCATTCAATCTGGAATTGAGAATCTAATGATGACCATGAATCCATTCTCAAATGTCGGAAAAACCCATCTGGTTCACTCATGTCCTTTTAGGGAAGGAAGCTGCCATCCTTACCCGGTCTGGCCTTCAGGCACAAAGCGAGGTGCTTGATATTTTAGGGATGGGCAACAAATGCTGTCCAGCCAGTGATGCCTTCATCCTGTAAATGAATAAAAAAGCTAAAGTCTTTCATGTCACTATTTTGGTGGTCTTTCCTTGTACCACCAGAATCAACCAATCTGAATGTGAGTGCTCCAAGCAAGCATTAAGCTCTGAGCCACTTTGGTTAGTGTGGACCTTCTGTCTGAAAGGAAGGCCTGAATACAGAAAATGGAAGTTGTGGTTTTTATTTTACAGCACTTTATTTCCTCAGAATTTCTAAGACTCTGAATTCTTTTTATAGAATACACATTACAGAACCAATTCAATTGTAGCAGTAATTACATAGTCGTATTCAATTTCCATAATATGCTAACTGTTTAAGAATTCTTGTATTCCATGACATTATTAATTTGTGATGAGAACTTCTGTAAGGACTGTCTTTAGATTTCATCTAATTCAGCAGTGAGCCGGAAATAGAATTGGAAAACGTTAACCTCCACACTGTTTCTTCCTTATAAATGAAAACATAGAAAACAATAACATTTTTTACAATAATAAACTTAGGTTGCATATTAATCAGCTGTGTTCATGAACTCTGACATAACTTCTCATTGTCTGACCTGGCTAAATGTGAACCTGTAAGCTCTGATCTGATCTACACTTGTCAGTGCTGCAAGGCTTTCAATTGACAGGGAAAGTTAACTTTGATCGATACAAGTGGAAGTTTTGATGAAAGGTTTATGCCTGAAACGTCAATTCTTCTGCTCCTCAGATGCTGCCTGACCTGCTCTGCTTTTCTAACGCCGCCCTTTTCGACTTGAAGTTTTGTAATTGAAAAATAAGGAACACCAGTCATTAAAATTGCATTTTATTATCTTCCAAGAGTACATCAGAAACTGAATTCAGCGAGTACCTGTGAGATGTATTATAAGAAGGTATCATGTTCACTCAATTGGTCTGTAACAAATTCGTACCTTACCTGGAACAGCAGTGAGCTAATGACAACTAGCCCTGACTCACTTGGGATAGAGAGGGGAGCATCAACCAGGGTTCTGTGCATCACTGTCTACTACCATCTGCTGGAAATACATTGCATCTATTTGCATAAAGGTTGGCGATGATATGCCAGCAGTCAAATAACTACTCCTTCACACACTCATATATGACTCCAGCCAATGGAGAGTTTGCCCCCCTGATTCCCAATGATGGATTGAGCTTATCAATGAACACTTTCATCGACATTGACCTCCAACAACTTTTAATATTTTCAGGATAAGATTCCAGCCAGTGGAGAGTTTTACCTTTTGTTACCATTGAGTTTAGATGCCACGGCTCCTTGATGCTATACTTGGTCAAATACAGTCTTGGATGTCAAAGAGAATCATATTCCCGACCTCTGAAATTCATCTCCTTTGTCCATGTTTGAACCAATACTGTGATGAGGTCAGGAACTGAGTGACCCAGTTAAAAAGTATATTTGGGTAAAACCATTGAAGGTGTTATTTGAAGCTGAGAAATTCTAAGCTCAGTCGTGTAACTAATCAAGAAAAAGACTTCCCAAGCGATCAAAACTGGGAATTAAAAGAAGCACTAAAGTTAACCCTATAGACATCATAGAGAAATGAGCTACCTCTGATATTTGTAAAGTGATTGTGTCCTTTGAAATCTTTCAAATTGTGTTGTATTGCAAATAGCTTGGATTATTTTGTCATCTTTTCTTTTGTCTAATAAACATTGTTCAACCCAAATCTATCAGGATAGATTTCAGTCTGAAATCTAACTTGTCCAGTAATAATATCAGCTTAACTATAGCATAAGGATACTAGGAAGAAGATACCAAGCAGGATAGTACTCCTGCCATGCAGGGAGCTGGATGGAGCCAGTGCAGGACGCAGAGCTCCCAACAAGGTGAACAAATACCAGAGGACCTCTGATTCGGGCATGGTTCGCCAACAGAATTGCAAACTTGGGCAGTCATTTTGATTTGCCTGTGGAAATGCATCCATTAAATACTCTTGTGTGACAGGGCACCTACTTGCCTTTCCAAACAGAACAAGCACCATGTACCACCACTCCCAACCAAACTGAACGGATGCAGCAACACTCTCTGGGTGGCAAGTCCAGGAACTCAGTAGCTCCAGACATTGCACAGTAGAAAGAGTAAATGCAGAAAACGTCACATTAATTAAAATTTAGCCACCTGCCCCTTAAATAATCTCTGTCGCAGGGTCCACCTTGTGGTAAGGCACATGTTGTTTCCAGAATGCTTCATGAAGTTGTCACCTAATTAAGGATCTTGGATTCACAGCAACAGGATGGACAGTGGACTGTTGATGTTGTTGATTTGAAGCTTTCTTTTGCATGCTGTGTACACACTGCTTTGGAGAACAGTGTGCAATTTCGTTCAGAGACTAATGTGAGGCACTCCACAGAAGCAGAGCTAATTGCCAAGCAGGAGAATTTTGTGGTCCTCTTAGACCATGAGACCATAAGACATAGAAGCAGAATTAGTCCACTTGGCCCATTTGAGCTTTCTCTGCTATTTGATCATGGCTGATAAATTTCTCAACCCCATTCTCTTGTCTTCTCTCTGCAACAGTTGATCTCCTCACCAACCAAGAACGTATCTATTTCTGTCTTAATGACTTGACCTCCATATAGTGAGTTCCACAGATTCACCATCCTCTGGCTGAAGAAATTCCTCGTCATCTCAGTTCTAAAGGGTCATCCCTTCATTCTGAAGCTGTACCCCATGGTTCCTAGTCTTACCTACTCATGGAAACAACATCTCCACATCCACTCTATCCAGGCATCTCAGTATTCTGTAAGCTTCAATTTGATTTCCCCTGCCATCCTTCTAAATTCTGTCCAAACTGTACAACTGAGTACAGACCCAGAGTCTTCAACAGACATGATCAGCCCTTTATTCCCAGGACCATTCTTGTGAACCTCCAACATCCTTTCTTTGATACGAGGCCCAAAACTGCTCACAGTATTCCAAATATGGTCTGACCGGAGAGGTAAAAACCTCAGCAGTATATCTCTGCTGTTGAAATCTAGCCATCTTGTAATGAATACTAACATTTCATTTGCCTTCCTAACTGCCAACTCAACCTGTATGTTAACCTTAAAAGAATCCTGAACTAGGACTTCCAAGTCTCTTTGTGCTTCCCAGCCCTTCCCTGTTCAGAAAGTAATCTACTCCTTTATTCTTCCTACCAAAGTGTGTAACCTCAGACTTTCCCACGTTATACTTCATCTGCCAATTCTTTGCCCACTCTCCTAGCCTGTTCAGGCCCTTGTGCGGCCTCCCCAGTTCCTCAACATTACCTGTACCGAAATGTATTTTTATGTCACCTACAAACTTAACAACAATTTCCTCAGGTCCTTCATCCCGATCATTAATGTACAACATGAATAATTGTAGCCCAATACTGTCCCCTACCAAACCCCACAAACTGCCATCCTGAAAAAGCCCCCTTTATCCCTACTGTCTGCTTTCTCTCAGTTAACCAATCCTCTATCCGTGCCAGTACCTTTTCCCCTAACACCATGGGCCCTTATTTAGCAACCTCCTGTGCGACACCTTGTCAAAGGCCTTATGGAAATCCAAGGAGATCAAAGTCTGCTGGCTCTCCTGTGTTGAACTTACCCATTACCCCTCAAAGAATTCTAACAGATTTGTCAGACATGACCTTGCCTTGACAAAACTATGTTGTCTCAGCTCTGTTTTACCATGTACTCCCAAGTGTCCATAATCTCATGCTTAATATTGGATGCTAAAACCTTACCAAACATCGAGGTCTGATTAATTATCCTATAGTTTCCCTGCCTTCTGCCTCCTTCCTTTCTTAAACAGGGATATTACATAAGCCATTCGTCAGTCTTTAACATCGTTCCTGACTCCAGTGATTCCTGAAAGATCACCGCCAATGCAATTTCCTCAGCGATGTCTTTCAGTCCGTCTGGTCTAAGTGATTTATCCTTTGTCCCCAACCCTCTTGAAGTTCTGGTATGCTGCTGGTGTCTTGCACCCTTGTTTTTGTTGTACTTAATTGGAACTAGTCTTGTGCTTACTTGAGTTGATTGTGAGAACAGACGTGATGAGAAAAAACTATCTGTCCAAAAAATACAAATCTGCCTAATACAAGGCTGTTGAAACTGTGGTTCATAAGCTATACCTGGGCTAGAAGCCAAGGTACTATAAATGTACTTTCACTTCTTGTTAATTTGTCTTGTTTGAATGTTGCTGGCTGGAAGCTTGGATGAGGCTGTTCCAGCAACATTTCCTCATTGGTGGATTAATCTAAAATCGAAAAACCAACTCTATTAACATGTATCACTTCTCTCCTAAGTGTTTTTGGACAGACATTCATATTGATTTTTTACTCACTTCAATTGAGGTTTAAGTTCTGCTTTCTTGGTTTACTTCTGACAACTAATTCTGGTTTATCCAGCCTTTCAAAATCCATGTACACCAAATCAACAGCCTTGCCCCCTTCACCCTCTCTGTTATCTATTCAAAAGTACTGCATGTTACTAAGACATGATTTGCAATAACAAATTTGCGTTGGCTCTTCCAAATTAAGTAAAAGGGGTAAAAACAATCACTGCAGATGCTGGAAACCAGGTTCTGGATTAGTGGTGCTGGAAGAGCACTGCAGTTCAGGCAGCATCCGAGGAACAGTAAAATCGATGTTTTGGGCAAAAGCCCTTCATCAGGAATAAAGGCAGAGAGCCTGAATTGATGCCCTGGGGTTGAAGTGTTCCGAGGCAGAAGATGAGGCGTTCTTCCTCCAGGCGTCTGTTGGTGAAAGAGGCCCAGGACCTCTGTGTCCTCGGCAGAGTGGGAGGGGGAGTTGAAATGTTGGCCACAGGGCGGTGTGGTTGATTGGTGCGGGTGCCCCAGAAATGTTCCCTAAAGTGCTCTGCTAGGAAGGCGCCAGTCTCCCCAACGTAGACGAGACCGCATCGGGAGCAATGGATACAATAAATGATATTAGTGGATGTGCAGGTAAAATTTTGGATGTGCAAGGCTCCTTTAGGACCTTGGATGGAGGTGTGGGAGGTGGTGTGGGCGCAGGTCTTCCAAATTAACTTTTCTCCATGTGGCGATTAATCCTACCCTGAATAATTGTTTCCAGAAGTTTTCCCAGCACAGATGTTAATCTGACTGGTCTGTAACTGCTGGACTTATCTTCAAGCTTTTTAAAATAAAGTTGTAATGTCACAAGGCCTACAATTCTCCAGTCCTCCTGCACCATCCCAGAGTCCAGGAAGATTTGAAGGTCATTGACAGTGCCTCTGCAATTTCCACTTTCAATTCCTTCAATATCCTACATGCATCTTGTTCAGTTCCCAGTGTTCTTATCAATGTATTTATTACCAGTTTATCAAATACCATCTCCTTATCAATTTTAATCCTTCTAGAGCCTTTTTTTAAAAAAAAAATGGGATTTGAGAGTTGACAGAGTGACCCTTGAGAAGATGATGCTGAGCTGGCTGAAATCCATTTGCAGTCGGTAGACCTGCAATGCCATTACAGATGGAATTCCAGGATTTTGACCCAACAATGCTGAAGGAATGGCAGTCTGTTTCCAAGACAGGATGGTGAATATCTTAAAGGGGGAGCTCGTGGTGTTTTCATGTATCTGCTGCCCTTGTCCTTTTTGATGGCAGTGGGTGTAGGTTTGGAAGATGATATCTGAAGAAGCTTGATGAGTTCTCGCAGTGCATCTTATAGATGGTGCGCATTGTTGTATTGAATGTCAGTGATGGAAAGAGGTAAAGTTTATGGATGTGGTCCAAATCAAATGGGCTACTGTGTCCTGAATCGTTTTCAGGTTTTTTGAATGCCTTTGGAGCTCATTCATCCAGGAAGTTGGAGTATTCCATCACACTATTTGCTTATTCCTTGGAGTGTAGACAAGCATCCTAGCTTCTGACCTGCCCTTGTAGCTACATTATTTACGTGGCTAATCTAGTTCAGTTTCTGGTCAGTCAACAGTGACTCCCAGAAGGTTCAGTAGCGCTGGTGAGGTGATAGTAATCCAATTGACAGACAAAATTAGCAACAGTTAGATTCTCTCTTGGCTTTGTGCGTGGGAAATCGTGTCTCACAAACTTGATTGAGTTTTTTGGAGAAGTAACATAGATGATTGATGAGGGCAGAGTGGTAAATGTGATCTATATCTAAGGCATTCGACAAGGTTCCCCATGGGAGACTGGTTAGCAAGGTTAGATCTCATGGAACACAGGGAGAACTAGCCATCTGGATACAGAACCAGCTTGAAGGTAGAAGACAGAGGAGGGTGGTGGAGGGTTGTTTTTCAGACTGGAGGCCTGTGACCAGTGGAGTGCCACAAGGATCGGTGCTGGTCCACTACCTTTTGTCATTTATATAAGTGATTGGATGTAAGCAAAAGAGGTACAGTTAGTAAGTTTGCAGATGACACCAAAATTGGAGGTGCAGTGGACAGCGAAGAAAGTTACCTCAGATTACAACAGGATCTTGATCAGATGGGCCAATGGGCTGAGGAGAGGCAGATGGAGTTTAATTTAGATAAATGTGAGGTGGTGCTTTTTGGAAAAGTAAATCTTAGCAGGACTTGTACACTAATGGTAAGGTTCTAGGGAGTGTTGCTGAACAAAGAGACCTTGGAGTACAGGTTCATAACTCCTTGAAAGTGGAGTCACAGGTAGATAGGATAGTGAAGAAGGCGTTTGGTAGGCTTTCTTTTGTTGGTCAGAGTATTGAGGAGAGGAGTTGGGAGGTCATGTTGCCGCTGTACAGGACATTGCTTCAGCCACTTTTGGAATATAGCGTGCAATTCTGGTCTCCTTCCTATCAGAAAGATGTTGTGAGATGTGAAAGGATTCAGAAATGATTTACAAGGATGTTGGCAAGGTTGGAGTAATTGAGCTATAGGGAGAGGTTGAATAGGCTGGGGCTGTTTTCCCTGGATGGTCGGAGGCTGAGGGGTGACCTTCTAGAGGTTTACAAAATCATGAGGGGCATAGATAGGATAAATAGACAAAGTCTTTTTCCTGGGGTGGAGGAGTCCAGAAGTGGAGGGCATAGGTATCGGATGAGAGGGGAAAGCAATAAAAGAGACCCAAGGGGCATTTTTTTTCACACAAGAGGGTAGTACATGAATGGAATGAGCTGCAGAAGAAGTGGTGGAGGCTAGTACAATTGCAAGATTTCAAAGGCATCGGGATGGGTATATGAATAGGAAGAGTTTGGAGGAATATGGGCTGGGTGCTGGCAGGTGGGACTAGATTGGGTTGGAATATCTGGTTGGTATGGATGAGTTGGACTGAAGGGTCTGTTTCCATGCTGTACATCTCTATGACTTTATGTTGGAGATGTCCATTGTCAGGCAGTTTTGTGGCACAAGTGTTCCTTCCCACATGTCAGGCTGAGCTTGAATCTTGTCAAGGTTTTCTGCATAAATAAAAGCAAATTTTAGCTTTGACAAAGGGTCAGTTAGACTCGAAATGTCAGCTCTTTTCTCTCCTTACAGATGCTGCCAGACCTGCTGAGATTTTCCAGCATTTTCTCTCTTTGGGTTCAAGGTTTTCTACATTTGCATATGGACTGCCCCAGTATGTAAGGAGTTACATATGGTGTTGCACATTGTGCTGTCATCTCCACTTGACCTTATGATGGAGGGAAGGTTGTTGATGAAGCAACTGAAATTATTTGGGCCAAAGGCACAACCATGAGGAACTCTAGAGCTGAGATGACTGACCTCCAACAAACATAATCATCCTTCTGTGTGTCAGATATGACTCCAACCAGTGGAGAGTTTCCCCTGTGACTTCTATTGATTCCAATTTTGCCAGGGCTCCTGATGCCACATTCTTTCAAATGTCGCTTTGATAGCAATGGTCTGACATTCTCGCCTCACCTCTGGAATTCATGTTTTGTCCATGTTTAGACTTAGGCTATAAACGGGGCTGGAGCTGAGTGGCCCTGCTGGAAACAAATCTGAGTGTCAGCAAGCAAATTATTACTAAGCAAGCAATACTTGCTGATAGTGTTGATGTCACCTTCTGTCACTTTACTGATGAATGCCAGTAAACTGATGGGGCAGTATCTGACTTGATTCGGATTTGTCCTGCTTTCTATGTAAGGGACATACCTGGCCAATTAGACATATTGTCAGGTTGGTGCCAGCATGAGTTTCACCTTCTGTCGCTATGGCTTGGGCAGCATTTGTCACCTGAGTAAAGACAGATGCAAAGTATTCATTTAACCCTTCAGTCATGCTTCTTGCTTTCATGTGTAAATTCCCTTTTTGCTACCTAATTAACCCTACTCCTCCTCTTTTACTATCTTTTCTCTGTTTATGTGCCTATAGAATATATTGGGATTTCCCAATATGTTTCTCATTATGTCTCTTTGCTTGTCTTATGTATTTTCACCTCCCTTCTGGACCTTCTGCATTCAACTTTGTTCTCAGTTGTATTTTCCACAGGACACCTGTCAGCAACACCTGGTTTCTTCTTTAACTTAGTTTCTATTTCCTCAGCTTCCAGGGGACTCTGGATTGGTTTGCCGTACCTTTTTCCTTTGTGAGAATATACCTTGGCTATGCCTGACACTTCTGCTCTTTTTAAAGGTAGTCCATTACCTCGTATCTGCTTTTCCTGCCAACCCTACCTTTCAGTCTGTCTGATTCACCTTTGTCTTTGCACCACTGAAGCCAACTGTCTACTTGTTGGTTATTCTTCTGGGGGATTATTGATTGTAATTTATGGTACAATAATCACTGACCCCCAAATATTCCCCTATTATCACTTGATCTAATTGATCTTTCTTACTCCCAAGAACCAGGTCTAGCAATGCTACTTATTCAGTTGGACACAGGTTGCTTCAGAAAATAGTCTCAAACACAATTGTTGAAAGATTGCCTCTTGCTGTCCTTTACACTATCACTATCCCAGTCTATAGTCAGGTTGTTAAAGTCGCCTAGTATAACTACTCTCTGTTTGCACACGTTTGCAATTCCCTTGCAGATATGTTCCTCTGCATACTTCCCACTAGTGTGTAGCCTATGGTTTACACCAAACAGAAATAGAGAGACTTGGACATGTATGTATGTAAGTCATTAAAGATGGCAGCATGGCGAGAAAGGACAGTTACTAAAACATACAGCGTTCTAGGTTTCATAAATAGGGGCATAGAGTACAAGAGCAGGAAGGTTATGATGAACATAACACACTGAGTAGATGTCAGTTGAACTATTGTGTACAGTTCTGCCACATGTAGAAAGCATGTGAATGCATTGGAGAGATTGCAGAAGCAGTTTATCAGAATGGTTCAAAGGTGAAGTTATGAAGAAAGATTAGCAAATTTGGGACGGTTTTCTTGGCGAGGATTTGTCTTTGAGGAGATCTAATGGAAGGTTTTAGACAGTGTCCCTAAGCCAAGGTGCTCAGAACTGGTGCAGACATGATGGGCCAAATGCCCTGCTTTTGCATTGTAATATGGATTCTGTATGTCTGAACTGTTTAATGCTTTGTATAATTTAATCAGTCTCATTGACCACCCTTTTCCTCAAATGTAAAGCTTACACATCTGTAACATTTTCTTGGAAATTATCCTGTTTTTAGATATAGCAATGTGTGATTCATATTTCTGCGCTCTTTCTAATGCAAATGTAGCTTATTCCTTATAATTCACTGTCACATTTTGCATTAAAACTGATTAGTACAGTAATTGTCTTTAGCCCACAATATGACAATTATGTTGAAAGCTAGATACAAAGCCATATTGAATGATTTGATAATTTGAATAAATACACTTGAATTTGTAAGGTAAATGGTAGTTCCGGCAGCATACTTGAACCATTCATTTCTGGGCGCTTTGTGGTTATTTTAGATTAGATTACATTAGATTAGATTACATTACAGTGTGGAAACAGGCCCTTTGGCCCAACAAGGCAACACCGACCCGCCGAAGCGCAACCCACCCATGCCCCTACATTTACCCCTTATCTAACACTATGGGCAATTTAGCATGGCCAATTCACCTGACCTGCACATCTTTGGACTGTGGGAGGAAACCGGAGCACCTGGAGGAAACCCACGCAGACACGGGGAGAACGTGCAAACTCCACACAGTCAGTCGCCTGAGGCGGGAATTGAACCCAGGTCTCAGGCACTGTGAGGCAGCAGTGCTAACCACTGTGCCACCGTGGTTTAAACTATTATCTTAAACTATTTGTTCTTCTCCATAGTTTACTTTGCATAGATTACTATTTCCTGGCTGACTTCTGCTATTTTGAGATGTCGATTTACAACAGAAACTGTCCAATCTGTGTGTTAATCTGACAGTACATGAAATGAACTGACCAGTAATGTGCTGTGGAACATTATCTCTTCTCTTCCTCAAAGACATCAATGCCATTTCGGCAACATGAGGTGAATTTGTTGAAGTATTACTTCATGCTTGATGCCTTTTTAACAAAGGCTAAAATTTAATTGTGTAATGATCAACTGGGGAATCATCATCTTTGATGAGATCAGAGGTAAATGGTTTTGCTTTGGAGTCAATTTGATTTTAAAATCATTTGCTGACTGGGGGAGATAAAAGTCACTGATTTTTTTTCAGACACAGGTATTGTGATACCTGAGATAGGCAGTTCCCCAGTATTTGTTGATCAACCTGATTCACTAATAGGTTTTGGACCACAATGGACCTGGCATTTTGATTACTATCCTTCAAACAACCATGTACAGCAACCTGTTAATGAATTGTGTGATCTTATTCTGATGATAAACAAATTGTTTAATATATGTATGGTGCTAATTTGCAGTTTTAACCATTAATAAATATTGAGATCCCTGCTGACACTTGAACTGTGGTTACGATGAACCCTATTTTCTGAACTTGGACCAGTGAGGTGATTCAAACAGATACACCTTTTGGGCTTTTTCAGGAGCTGTTAAACATGATAGATTTCTGATTGACATTGCCAAGACAATTAGAATTGTTCTAAATTCTGCAATTATTTCATGATATAAGGGTCTGTTGTGGTGTAGTGGTAATGTCCCCACCTCTGAACTCTGAGATCCAGGTTCAAGTTCCCCCCTGCTCCACGGATGTTTCTTAGCATCTCTGAATAGGTTGGTTAGAAATGTCTTGATAGAACAATAATTAATAAAGAACCCAGAAGTTCTGTTCAAATGATTGGCAAACTGGAGTCATGTGACTTTGCAACTCTGCCCTGAGTTGATGTTAAGTCTTCCAATCATTAGAAAGTGGACCTTTAGAAGAATGAAAAGGAATAGAGTACAACATCGACAACCTCAGAACCCACTAGATTATTGCGGTATAAAACCTTGATTGAATAATATAGATCTGCAGAGAGAATGTAAGCATATTTGATACCAAAAGTATTGAGCTAAATTTCAGAATGGAGAAAGGCTGGTATGGCAGAGTCCACGTTTACTGCTCTGTGGAAAGGAAAATCCGCTGCAGAGTGAAATGGGCAAATGGCCTGAAACCTGTTACCTCCCCAGGATATCATCATCATTACAAATTACAATGGTGAGAAGTTTGGGTATTGCTTCTTATTGGCCAAGAGAGTAATTTTGTACAAAAATATATTTATGTCGGTGAATAATCAGGGTTATGTGCAAAACAGTAGTTAGATATTCTAAATTTTAGTTAAGCATTAGCATCAACTATTAACCCAAAATGAAAACCAGACTCAACTTCAGAATTAATTCCAGAACAAGCACCTTACACTGTGTTACTACCCCTTCCAAATGTGTGTGTTTTTGTTATATCTGTGCAGTATGATAATTGCTAACTGATCTTTATTTTCTTGAAAACTGCCAATTACTATTTGAAGTCTCTTAGTAAGCAGCAAAATAAATAAAATAATTGTTTAAAAACATACTTGCATTAGAAGCAATTAATTTAAATAATAGCAAAAGTTAAGACAAGTCGTTTGTATTAAAATATTCTAATTGCTCTTTAACGCCTTGAAACTTTAAAGGGAAATATTTCAATCATTTTGTGTGAATTTCCTTTTCAGAACAAAGCAGAAGGGATGACTTAGAAGCATTAGGTCACATGTTCATGTATTTCCTCCGCGGCAGTCTTCCTTGGCAGGGCCTTAAGGCAAGTTTGTTTTCCCTTTGCTCTGCTTACCAAATCCAAAGTGCTAATTAGAGATGAGCATTGTCTTGATTAATGAAGCTGAGTTTACTTTCATTTCCAGGCGGACACATTAAAAGAAAGATATCAGAAGATAGGGGACACCAAGCGAGCAACACCAGTTGAAGTTTTATGTGAAAATTTTCCAGGTAATCTTTCAGTCATTGAGCAGTTTGAGAGATTCTCCAGTTTCTAATGTCTGGATCTGTTCCTGCCATTTGAATTCATTATCATTTATCTTCTGCCATGAGAGACCAGTATAGCACTGCAATGTGCAAGTTTTCGAAGGTACCTGATTAGTAACTATAAGCACTGATGGGGTATCATCACTATCCTTTATAAGGAAGATGAGGGAAGTAACAACATGCTGTTTTAATGTTAGTATTTGTATGCATTTAGATCTGACGTTTTCGCAGTTGTTGAGGTCATGTTTAATGGTAAACTGTTTTTCTACTGATCTGGCATCATTACTCACAGATGATTCGAATTTATGCTGCTGATGGGATCTGAAGCTGAATATGATGGTTTTAAAACTTATAATGACTGTCTACAGTATTAACTACCTTTGCATTTGTGATTTTGCAACGCACACAGCTTGAGCATGGTTACATTGAGATTTGCAGTACATTTCAGAAGAAAATGAGTACAGGGGTTATGAAGTAAAAACAGGAAGAGTCTATCATGCCCAGGTTTTAAACCTTGAGACAAAGAAGAGGAGAATTTTGTTTATAAGTTGAGTTTTGCATTATTCAACTTACATAATGCAGTTCAGTTATATTTCCCTCTTTTCTTTCATTTAATTCTAAAAGCAGTGAGTTGTGTTGAATGGAGCGGAGGACCATGGATGTGAGGTGACCCCCACAGCGCATCTTCATGGTGATTCTTTCCATATGAGCCATGAAATGAGCAGGATTGATTATTTTTCTGGAATTATGTCCGCTGCTTTAGGCACTCTCGAGTGGAGAAGTAAACTCTGAAGATTATTAATGCATTATCTATACATTGGAAAACCTTTTAAACAATGCATGTATATCTTGCATGAATTTGTTTTATTTGTTAATGGGATATGAGCTTCACGACAAGGCCAGAATTTATTAACAAGCCCAAATGCCTTTGAGAGGCTGGTGGTGAGTTCTCTTCTGGAAGTGTCTAGTCCATGTGATGTCTGCACACCCACAGTTCTGTTAGTAAGGGCGATTCAGGTTATTGACACTGACAATGAGTATTTGTGTGGTGATAAATACTTTTCCAAGCTTGAGACTTGGAAGGGGACTTGCATGCTGTTGGTATTCCTTTATCGCTGCTGCTGACATCTTTCTATATGATAGAGGTTGAGAATGAGGTTGAGAATTTGGAAAGTGCTGTGGACGGAGGTTTGACATGTTGCTACACGCTGCGTCTTGGTGTATCTCATAGATGGTACATGCTACTCCACTGTGTGCGATAGTAAAGAGAGTATAATTTAAGGTCTTTGATGGTTTGCCAATCAAGTGGGTTGCCTTGGCCCTAGATAGTGTTGAGCTTCATGAGTGTAGTTAAGCTGCACCCATTCAGGGAAGAGGGTAATATTCCATCCTATTCCTAACCTATGCCTTGTAGCTGATGAGAACAGCTTGGGTATCAGGAGTTAAATTTTTCACTATAGAATTCTAAATTCTATAGACACAGTATTTATATTGCAGGTTCATTTCAGTTTCTGGTCACTGGTAACCCCCAGAATGTTGAAAGTGGGGGATTCAGTAATGGTAATGCCTTTTAATATGAAGGCCAACATTTGGATTCAGTTTTGCTGATGGCTGTCACTTCCTGACACTTACACGGCACAAATGTCAGCCCACTTGTCAGCCCAGGCCTGTATGTTGTCCAGTTCTTGCTGTACATGAGCATAAACTGCTTCAGTATCTGAGGAGTTGACAGTGGTGCTGAACATTGCGCAATCATCAGCATACATACTAATTTCTTGTAGTGAAGGGAAAGTACTTAATGAAGCAGCTGAAGATGGTTAACCCTGAAACACTACTGTGAGGAGCTCCTGCTGAGATGTCCTGGAGTTGAGATGCTTGGCTAACCGAGGAAATTAGGGATAGTGTTAGATCGTAGAAAGGGCATACGAATTGACCAAAAAAGCAGCAGATCTGAGGAATGGGAGCAGTTTAGATTTGCAGCAAAAGAGAACCAAGGGATTGATTAAGAGGGAGAAAATAGAATAGGCAAGTAAGCTTGCAAAGAACATAAAAATTGATCGCACAAGCTTCTATAGGTTTGTAAAGCGAATAAGGTTAGCAAAAACAAATATAGGTCCCTTACAGTCTGAAATAGGGGAAGTGATAATGAGGAACAAAGAGGTCGCAGACCAACTAAATACGTTGTTTGGGAAACACAGTGCCTGATGAGAGGCAGGAACTAAAAGAATCATTTTTAGTCAGGAATTGATGGGATTAAAGGTTAATGAATGCCCAAAGTCAAATAATCCACAACCTAGTCTACCTAAGGGAGCGCACTAGAAATAGTGGGTGCATTGATGGCCATCTTTCAAGGCTTTATCGGCAATCTAACCCCACTCTTTTCAAAAGCAGATATAAAGAAAACAGAAAATTATCAGCTGGTTTGCCTCATGGGGAAAATGCTGGAGCCCATTTTGAAATATTTAATAGAACACTTGGAAACAGTGATATGATTGGACAGATTCAGCATGGATTTTAAAAAAGTGAAATCATGCTTGACAAATCCACTGAAATTTTTTGAGGACATAACCAGTAAAGTTGATAAGAGGGAGCCCGGTGGATGTGTCATTTCCTTGGATTTGCAGAAGACTTTCTAATAGGTCATGCACAAGTTGTGAGCATGGGATTAGGGTAGTGTACTGACAGGAATGATGGAACTAAATGTGATATTTTCAAGTTTGGAGACAGCTTAAAGTTGAGTGGGAGGGTGCTGAGAAACGTCAGTGTGATTTGGACAAGTTGAGTAAGTGGACATATGCAAGACTGATGAAGTATCATATAGATAAATACGAGGTTATCCACTTTGGTATCAAAAGCAGGAAGGCAGATTACTATCTGAATGGTGCTCGATTGGGAAAGGGAAGGTGCACCGAGACTTGGGTGTCATTATACACCAGTCACCGACAGTAAACATGCGAGTGCAGCAAGCAGAGAAGAAGGCAAATGGGATGTTGGCCTTTATTATGTTGCGGTTCAGTAGAACCATAAATAGAGCACGTGTTGGATGAAGGGTAAACTTGAATAGAGAATACTCTATTTTATTGTAGGGCTCTCAGCTCAACAATTGGTTTTAGATTACCTCCCATAGCTCCCAGCTCTGGATCACCTGACCTGCTCGTTTAAAGGGAGTTGGGTTGCATAACTCAACTACGCCCACTTTATTTCAATATCCCTTTTAACAATATTTAAACTGCCAGCAGGTAAAGCTATTGTACAGGCATTGTAGCTAATGTATAATTCTGATCATCCTGTATAGGAACGATGTTATTAAACTTGAAATGGTGCGAAAAAGATTTACAAGGATGTTACTGAGTCTGGAAGGTTTGGGTTATAAGGAGAGGCTGGATAGGGCTGGGACTTTTTTTTTCCCTGGAGTGTAGGACGCTGAGGGGTGACCTTTATAGAGGTTTACAAAATCATGTAGGGCATAGATAGGGTGAATAACCAAAGTCTTTCCCCTAGGGAAGGGAGTCCAGAATGAGAGGGCATAGGTTTAAAGTGATTTAAAAGGGACCTGAAGGGCAATTTTTTCTTGTAGAGATTGATGCGTCTATGGAACGAGCTGCCAAAGGAAATGTAGGGGGGGGTACAAGAACAAAATTTAAAAGCCGTTTGGACAGGTACATGGATAGGAAAGGTTTAGAGGGATCTGCACCAAACGCAGGTAAGTGGGACAAGTTTAGTTGAGAAAAGCTGGTCAGCATGGACGAGCCCTATCTCATGCTGCATACCTCTAAGATACTGTATGTACATCATCACAAATAATTTTTAAAAAATGGAAATAAAAATGACCTTTCTATGGCTTACATTGATATGATCAGTCTCTCGTTGCTGGTGAATCCTAGAATTCCTACAGGTCTCCTTGTCTCAGGAACCTTTTTCTAGAGTAGTCTCCAAGCTTCTGGAAGCTCCTGTTGTTCCACAGACACGTCCCCCTATTGCCACTCTTGACTCCTGTCTAGATACTGCCAACCCTGACTGGGAGACACATGTCTCAATCGACACCGTTGGTCCTCTCCAAGGAACGTTGCCAGAGACACACACACACACTCACTCACTCCTGCTCTGCTCTGTATGTGATAACAGCCCTGTTTGGGAAATCACCACAATGGGATCAATTTTACCCCGAGGTGTGTAAGTCTAGGCCAAAATGGCCTTTCCTCTTTGGCACCCCCTTGACCTTGAGGTTCCCACTCTTCTGACCATCTGTCCTCCTTGATTTCACTCTACCTCGTCTCTGGTCTCAGGTGGTGGTTGAACATGAACGATGCTGGTGAGCACTGGGTCAGTACATGTAGTGTGTTCCTGTACACGCTGTGGAACTTGAGTTGCTGCTCTAGCGACCTCTCCCCTTGTGAAGCCTTTAAGGCCTAAGTCAAGGTTTGTACAAATCTGTGTGCCTGGCCATTTGCCCCAGGGTGATACAGAGCCAGTTTCACATGACTGACTCCATTAATTTCCAAGTGCTCCTCAAACTCTTGTGCCACAAACTGTTGAACATCGTCAGTCATGACTTGCTTGAGGTTCCCAAACTTGATAAATATTTCATCCATTTGGTGTATTGTTGCTCCTGCTGATACCAACTTCATTAGAGACATAAAAACTGCGAATGTTGGAATCCAAAGTAGACAGGCAGGAGACTGGAAGAACACAGCACGCCAGGCAGCACCAGGAGGTGAGAGCTGGACAATGTGTTGCTGGAAAAGTGGAGCAGTTACAGCAGCATCCAAGGAGCAGGAGAATCGATGTTTCAGGCATAAGCCTTTCTTCAGGAATCCAACAGAAGGTGGAGAAGTCATCGTTTCAGATGTAACCCTTCTTCAGGACTGAGCACTGTATGTCCTTGGTCACCAGTGACATCTGTCCCTCTATATTGGTCCCTATGAAATCGACATGAGTCTGCTGCCACGGTGTTTGAGGCCATTCCCATGGATGAATGAGCAACAGCAATCACACCTTTCTTACTAATGCTCAGGATTTGCATGACTCCCTTTCTCCGCAATTTGGAAGTCCACATTCAACCAGCAAAAATAGCTCCTGGCTGTCTCCTTGATTTGCTCCACGCCAGGGCGTCATTGGTGCATTTGTTCTAGCACCTTTCCACTTAACAGGGGAAGGATAACAACTCTCATTCCCCACATCAAACAATGTATGGACAATATCTGATATGGACAAATCTCATCTCCTGGACAGGTAAGGGAGTAATTCTGGGTGACTTCCATGATTGACCATCCCTCCCAGAACTAAGTCCACCACTCTGCTCAAGATTGGGCCGTTCTGAGTATATTCTGTACCTGAATCACTGATACCAGCACCTCTTTCTGGGAAAAAGTATACAATTCTAAAATTCCATCCAGGAACCTCCTCATTCTCAGTAGTGGCTGCCTTGTCAGGGCAACTGCATTGCCATGCTTCTCTGGTTGTCCATGTCTGATTTTGTATGATGGGTGTACAAAGTTACAAATCACACAACACCAGATTATCGTCCAACAGGTTTATTTTAAGGTAAAAACAATGACTGCAGACGCTGGAAACCAGATTCTGGATTAGTGGTGCTGGAAGAGCACAGCAGTTCAGGCAGCAGCCGAGGAGCAGCAAAATCGACGTTTCGGGCAAAAGCCCTTCATCAGGAATAAAGGCAGAGAGCCTGAAGCGTGGAGAGATAAGCTAGAGGAGGGTGGGGGTGGGGAGAAAGTAGCATAGAGTACAATAGATGAGTGGAGGAGGGGATGAAGGTGATAGGTCTTCAGGGCAGAGGAAATGACCTGGGAGTTGCAGTGGGAGAGGGACTCCTTGAGATTCTTGTAGAGAGAGGAGGAAAACTTCTTCAAGGCAGGCATCCTTGCAAGAGGATTCGCAGTAGGGTTAAAATCAACTAGGTAAAAACAATGACTGCAGATGCTGGAAACCCAATTTTGGATTAGTGGTGCTGGAAGAGCACAGCAGTTCAGGCAGCATCCGAGGAGCAGCAAAATCGACGTTTCGGGCAAAAGCCCTTCATCAGGAATAAAGGCAGAGAGCCTGAAGCGTGGAGAGATAAGCTAGAGGAGGGTGGGGGTGGGGAGGAAAGGCATGGAGTACAATACGTGAGTGGGGGAGGAGAGGGTGGAATGGATAGGTGGAAAAGGAGCTAGGCAGGTCGGACAAGTCCAGACAAGTCAAGGGGACAGTGTGGAGC
>NC_057711.1:70676936-70746280 GCF_004010195.1 Chiloscyllium plagiosum
GGTGTAATCCAGGTAGGTGTGGGAGTCGGTGGGTTTGTAAAAAATGTCAGTGTCAAGTCTGTCGTCACTGATGGAGATGGAGAGGTCCAGGAAGGGGAGGGAGGTGTCAGAGATGGTCCAGGTAAATTTAAGGTCGGGGTGGAATGTGTTGGTGAAGTTGATGAATTGCTCAACCTCCTTGCGGGAGCACGTGGTGGCGCCAATGCAGTCATCAATGTAGCAGAGGAAGAGGTTGGGAGTGGTGCCGGTGTAATTACGGAAGATCAACTGCTCTACGTAGCCAACAAAGAGACAGGCATAGCTGGGGCCCATACGTGTGCCCATGGCTACCCCTTTAGTCTGGGAGAAGTGGGAGGATTCGAAGGACAAATTAAGGATGAGGACCAGTTCGGCCAAATGAATGAGAGTGTCGGTGGAAGGGTAGTGTAGTGGACGTCGGGAGGCTTGGAGGCTCTGGTCATGGCGGATGGAGGTGTAGAGGGATTGGATATCCATGGTGAAGATGAGGCATTGGGGGCCGGGGAAACTGATGTCTTGGAGGAGGTGGGGGGCGTGAGTGGTATTTTAAGACACTAACTTACGAAGCACTGCTTCTTCATCAGGTGGTTGTGGAGCAGAATCATACAACACAGAATTTAGAGCAACAGGATTGCAGTGTCATGGAATGTAATGTTAAACAAAGTTCTCCTGAGTCTTTCATCGCTTAGAATGATCATTTTAGTTTCAGTTCCTTCATGTGTAAATCCTTTTATATGAATAGGCTGATGGAGCTAGTGCTTGTCTCTGCAGATGTGCTGCTGCCATTGACAGAATCCATGTGTATGGCGCAAAAATAGAAGTTAATGCCCTGTGGTCTGTCAGCAGCTTTAACTGCTTGCCGTAAAGGGAATGCGTGCACTGCCCAAACATTCCTTTTCTACTTGGGCATAGTGACACCTCACTGCAAAGGCAATGGGCCTTTTCTCTCCAGTTGGTAAGATACATGACAGCACAGCGCCAACCCCATAAGGCATGTCAATTGCTGTGACAACTTTGGGTCAAAAGGAGTCAACAGTTCCAACCTTTATAGGACTTGCTTCACCTCCCAGTAAGCCTCATCATATTCCTGGGTCCATTTCCATGGCTATCCTATTCTCTGTAATTGATGCAAGAGTTTTAGCATAGTTGTCAGATCAGACACAAACTTGCCATAGTAATTCACAAGTCCTAAGATTGATCTCATCTGAGACACATTCTCTGGTCTGGACCTTCATGATGGCCTTCATTATCTGGGTGCCTTGTGTTGTCCTTCACCAAATACATAGCTGAAGTACTCTATGGAGTCTTTAAAGACTTGCATTTCTTCCTTTTATACTTGTAGGCTGTGTTCCTGCAATGTCTTTAGAGTTTCTTCTAGGTTTTTCTTCTCATTGAAAGATCCAGATAACCAAAATATCATTTGGACTCCCAGCAATCCCCTCAAAAAATTTGGCCCATGGCCATGTGGAACTGAGCCGGTGCTGATGTGATGCCGAATGACAGTTGCTTGGATCAGAAACGTCCCCCCTGTGTTACTATCATCAGCGGTGGCTGAAACTCCTTTGTGACCCCCATCTGCAAATAGGCCTGCGACAGATCCAGTTTGAGAATTTCTTTCCTCCAGCCAGTCCCCTGAACAGGTCCCCAGTGTGGAAGTGGGTAGTGACCTGCACTCAGGGCTGGGTTGACTGTGATCTTGAAAGTACAGATACATCCTGAGTGCACCATTTGTTTTTAGGACTGGAACAACGGGAGTAGCCCAATCACTGGTGGTTTCTGGGTCCAACATTTCCAGGTTCACCAGCTGTTCCATTTCTGCATCCACTTTAGACCTGAAGGCCTATGGCACTGGACACGCATTCAGAACCATTGGATGAGCCTCCCGCTTTACCCAAAGTTTAATTTCTGCTCCTTTCATTTCCTCCAGGTTTCCCTTGAAGTCATCCATATGGCTGTCCAAAATCTCTGGCAAACTCGTTTTTGTGTTAGCCAGTCTATTAAGCACACTACAATTTAACTTTATTTTTTATAATCAGGAGCATAGGATAATCGCCTTTCACTATGTACAGTGGCAGTTTGGTATACTGGTCTCTTAGTTGTACTTTTACCAGCACATAGCCTTTAGTGGCACCTTTTGTTCCATGTACATCCAAAGGTATTCTTGGCAAACTTCAATGGCAAGAGTCAGAGATCCTGAATCCAGAAACCCTTATCCACCTATACCTTTGCTGTCTTCTCCTCTAATTTGGGAAGAACCTGGAAACGATCAGCTTCACCCCCATACAGAATGGTTTAACTGAAACTTCATGCACTCTGGGCCTTTGACTTCTCCCACAGACCCAGCTGACTCCGTCTCCTACTTGTGTGTACAATCTGCCTTGTCCTCGGAATTGTCTCCTTTAAACTCCCCTTCTCTTGCCTGAGTTGCACCCAGCAATTTCGGGCATTGACTCTTGCTACATCAGCGGCATTCTACAGTTGGTACCACAGTCTGCTAGGTATCCATCTCCGTTTGATCTTCTAACTTTATGGTATTAGTAGCGTGAGGAATATGCTAAGCCACAAGGTGACATATTCTGGAATCTTATTAATGCAATCTCCTCAAAATCATATCTTCCCTGATATTGTCATCTGAAAGCTATTTAGTTTATAAAATTTCTATCAAAGAAGTTTCCATGATCACTTATCTGTATTTCCTGTAAATCGTTCTCATGAGCAGACAAATGGTTATGCACTCCTTGTTGTAATTGTTTGAAGTTTAGTTTTTTATTTACCAGTGACACACTGCATTCTCAAAGTCCTGAAAACAACATAAGGTCTGAGGCACCTGACAGCATCGAGGCTTAATGTATTTAGCTAATTTTGTGACATTTAGAAACATTGGGGAAGGAAAGATCAAGATAATTATTTTAAGTGGAGGAAAGTGCTTGCTGTCAACAGTTTACAATACCACACAGCTATATCCTTGAATTATACCATTTATAATATGAAGTGGTTAGAAACTATGTAATGCTTTGATGAATTTGTACAGCTGTGGTTTTATATGCCCCCTCAATGTGTTTTAGTCGTATGCTTTAATATGCATTTTAATGCAGTTTTAAAATCAGACGTATTTGCAGTAGTCTCAAAAAAGTGCAGATCTGTCTCTATTCACCTTTGCCTTTCAATTCATATTTGATTACCATGTAAAAGTTGAATTTTTAGGCTTTTTAAAAAAATTTAAATTATGAGGTTGACTACTACATGGATACTACTATTGAGGGGTTGAAATTCATGCTACAGTCCAAAATGCCATATCATTAGTAGAAGCCCAAATGATCTCTAAATAAAGAAAGAAAAAAAGCACAATAAATTTGGTACAGAGTGCTACAGAGGAACTGACCTCAGCTGACCTGCACACCAACAGAGGTTGTCACCCCACTCTGACCTGATGTGTCTCAGACTTTCCTGTCAAGTTCTTCTGTTTCCCTCTGTTTTCTCTCGTCTACTGTTTTTAGTTTTTCAAACTAGCATTTTAAGTTTTTATTTCTGATTTAAGACAGTTGACTCCCAGTTTCACCGATCATTGTAGCCATCAGAAATCGTCAACAGCTGCATGGTAATTTATAATGAAGTAAATGCATATAACTAATTTTATTTAGAAAAGCATGGTGTGATAAATTTTGTATCTCATTCGTGATACATATTATAGTACTCATTCGATAATGAACTTAAGAAACCTGTAGTCTAAGACTGTTGTGAATTGGTCATCAAAGCACATAATAGCATGAAAAAAAGTTTATTTCCTCATCGTAACATTTATGTACAGGATAATATCTTGACTCTCAAATGTTGATCTGTTATCTGTGAAGAACTAGGGTCAACCTTTACACGAGATATATGGAAAATTCCAGATTTTTTGGCCAAAAATAGGGGCCGACCTTTACATTAGGTTGACGTTTACTCAAGTTTATATAGTACTTTCAGCGCAGGCTGGTTTTGACTATCTAATCTTCTCAGTTTGGCTTCTTTACTCATCCTAAATAATAATCTTTAGTTAGAATGCTAGTAAGCTATTTTCTGAATAAATTTCTTTTCCAAAGTCGCTGCAACTGCAAACACAGTATTCTGAACTTAATGTTTAGATTAGATTACTTACAGTGTGGAAAAGGCCCTTCAGCCCAACAAGTCCACACCGACCCTCCAAAGAGCAACCCACCCAGACCCATTCCCCTACATTAACCCCCTCACCTAACACTATGGGCAATCTAGCATGGCCAGTTCACCTGACCTGCATATTTTTGGACTGTGGGAGGAAACCAGAGCACCTGGAGGAAACCCACGGCGAGAATGCACAAAATCCACACAGGCAGTTACCTGAGGTGGGAATTGAACCCGGGTCTCTGGCGCTGTGAGGCAACAGTGCTAACCACTGTGCCACCATGCTGCCCATGTGTGGCAATGTTTAGCAGAATGAAAATAACGTATAAAAATCCTGTGATAAGAGAATAGAATAAACAAACACTAAGCTTTGAGTTAATAAAGTTCTTCATGGAAGTGCCAAAATATGTAGGAAAAATCTTCAAACTTACTTTGGTTTCTTTTTCCCATATTACAGTAAAATTCAAACAGAATGATATATGATAAATCTAAAATGAGCTTGTGATATATTTTGTATTTTCAGAAGAGATGGCTACATACTTGCGTTACGTAAGAAGGCTGGACTTCTTTGAGAAACCAGACTATGACTACCTAAGAAAGCTGTTCACAGACTTATTCGATAAGAAGGGTTACATGTTCGATTATGAGTATGACTGGATTGGCAAACCACTTGTAAGACTAAAAATTTGTTTATATAAAAATGTTCTTTTTGTCAAGTGAATATAAGTATTACAAAAGCAAAGTGCAACAGGTACCTCGAGTATTTCTGGATGGGATTAGCAATCTCGATAAAATGTGCTTGACCTCTGCTGCTTTATTTGTCTTAAAAGATGTAACATATTGGTGTTTATAATGTAAACCTGAAGAAAAACTAAATCTCTTTTTAGCTATACACACATGATGATGTTGACCAAAGGAAAACTTCAATTAAAATTGAAATTGAAGGCTTTCTGCTCCATGTTCTAAAAATCAGAATGTTGATTATTCCTTTGGATCCATCATGGCTTATCAAATGTAATTGTGGCACAATGCCCATAATGAAAGGTGCATGATTCTTGTTCTGTTCTTCAATAACTGATCTCAGACTGGACACTAAAGGAGTTACAATGAAAGGTTTTTGTACCCTGAGTCAGAGATTTTGTGCTCCTAACTGCTATCTGATAATCTCTGTTGGAATATGTATGTGAATGTCTGGTAAGGGCAGGGTTTGTGATCTCCCTGTCAGTCAAACTTCCTCCAACATTCGCTACCAAGTTCAATTCCAGAAAAACTAGTTTCCTTGGGTGTGTCGCATAAGGGCCCACAGCCCATGTAACCCATCAAGAGCGGAGGGGAATAAAACAAGAAGGAATGGATTATTATTTCACTGCAGTCTAGTATCAGTTCACTGCTTGGTTGATGCAGCAGAAATCCATCACATTGCTTGCAGATCTCCAAACCAAGCACCTGAGAAATCCTTTTGAGTATTGTGCATCTTAAATGGTATATGTTACACCCTCTTTCCCTGTAACTACACTTCCTGACTTCTGTCTAGTGAATTTACGTGAAGATTAACGTGCACCAAGATTTAAGGATCCTTAACTATCTGCAGGATAACTTTTACAATATTGTAACTAGCTAAAACAAAGTTTTCCAATACAGAGCATAGGTAAATATTCTATTGTTTGTCTAGCAAGGTTCAGTTTTGCATAATGAGACATTAGCCAAAGGGGCTATCTAGATTTGAACGGTGCCACTTCTTCATTATACACCTTGTGTCGTCAGTGGGCAAAGCTGTCTAACCAATTACCAATATTTGCTGAGCACTGCAGAGCTAGTTGTGTCGATTTCAACTTTGCACCATTGGTTATGTCCTTATAAAATCAACTCAAACCAAATGACAGCATACTTAGCATTACATCATATGAAGTTTCCACAATGCAGACAACACACATGCATAATTGAATATTTTAATTGCCCATTGTAGCTTCAGCATGAAATGCTATGACAGTGAATTGGTTTCCTGCTTCATAATTGCAAGCCCATTAAATAATGAATGATGGTGCAATTCATTACTTTGGTTAATGTTTAACTGAGATTGTATGGAATGGAAATTGATTCCAGATGTTCTTGTTGCAATATTGCAGAAAACATTTTACATTTTTTTACAGTATTTCATATTATTTTCTCCACGGTACTTTTGGATACATGGGCAATTTAGGACTTTGACACAATGACTGTAATAGATAAATTTTCAATTCTCTGATTATTTGGTAAAACAGTTCTCTTTTGGAGAATATTTGAAATTCCTAGATCAGAACAAATGATGTTTTTCTGTCATTGGTCACAGTGCGTTTTCACAAATACTTGTCCAAATGATTATATCTTGCACATCCCCTCCATCCATTTTCCTCTATTCTTTTTCCTCCGCTGCCCTGCTCTGGAATTTCCATTCTCCCATGTACAATAACATGGCGAGCACATCTCCAATATGAAAAAGGAAGGGCATGACTAAATATTTCAGTTCCATTCATGGATGTCAATACTGTTTTCTCTAATTACAGCCCACTCCAGTTGGTTCAATTCATGCAGATAGCGCTCTGGCAGGAGCGAATAGAGAGAATCATCAGCACAGGGATAGAACACAGCAAGCCAAAAATCAGGTAGGTCTGCAAATGACATTGTAGTTACATTATTATTTGCAATAAGAGTTTTTTTGAGTTGCTTCCAGAAAATGAAGGTTCTTTTATGCTGCTTTGAGATTTAATAGTGTGTTAGGATTGTTGGCTTCCAGCTTGTGGCTTTTGAGTAACTGGTAACAACTGAAGTAAATGTGCTGGATTTGTTGCAATCGGAAATAAAACTTTCCTACTGTTAGCCTTTGGAATCTGGCAAGTCTGCATTCATGTTATTGTTGATACAATAAGATTTGCACATTGAGAGCTGACACCACGAAGAGAGGTTACACTAAGCAGTTTGAAACTGGAAGAGTTAACAATGCAGTTAACACAGTTTCCCAGCTACACAGCAGTTGAATGATCTGAAACTTGCATTCGTAGTTTACATGGCTGTAATAAACCTGACATGTTTCAGTTTGCTCAGAAATTATGAACTTTCTCATTAACTGGTGTAGGTCTCAAATCAGCTGATAAGAGTTTAGGCCTTTCGCAGTTGACATTTGAACTCCGTCCACTGCTCCCACAGTGAATCATGGACTTAACAAAAGTTTCTTGTACAATACAGACCTAAATATTGCAACATTTATCTTTGGAAAGCAAGCAAGTTCAGTCTTATTGTCTGATGCTGAACTATAATTTGATCTTTGGCAACTTTTCCTCCCTTCCTCAAGCATGGTTTAAATTTTAAATTTCCAATAAATACGAAATAATGAGTATGGAAAATGTCTGTGTGAATGCGTAGTATATAAGACAGTTATAACATTTATTATGGTCTGATTCTAGGCTTAAGGATAGCCCAAAGCAGTGGGGTAATGTGAGGAATGCAGGAAAGTATTGGACTTATTGAAAAGTAGGAGTGACCTGTTTACTGACTATAGTGATAACTGTTGTTACTTTTTGGATGAAATTTCCAAGCAGCAATTTTTATATGGAAGCAATTAGTAAATTGAGACATGTCTCCGAAATAGCAGGTTTTTATTTTTCACTTACACTAAGACTTGCCTGTTCAGAGTACATTTGGAACCACACGCAGCATTTTGTTTACATGTGGGTAGCTTTTGTTATACTGCCAATCAGCTATTTACAAGTAGTAGTCAATACGGCTTCCACAATTGTTTATTTGCATTTCGTAGTTCAGTGCAAACCCCCTCTCTACTCTCTCCTCTCTGAAGTGACTCCCCTTGCTGGAGAAAACCAGACCTTGATATTTTCTAGGCGAAAGTGAGGACTGCAGAATCGAGAGCGTGATGCTGGAAAAGCACAGCAGGTCAGGCAGCATCCGAGGACCAGGAGAGTCAACGTTTTGGGCAAAAGCCCTTCATTATTCTTGATATTTTCTAATCAACCTGTCAGAGATCTTATTTTCATATAGGCCTGGAGTGGGTAAGACTTGAACATGGGCATTCTGTCTCAGAGGTAGGGGTGCTACCGTTGCACCACAGGAGCCCTAGTAAAGCAGCAGTTCCCTTTCAATCCTAGATATTTTCTAGATATTTCACTCCCCTGGTCAGCTATGTTATGACAAACATCTGGAGCAGTAGTGCCCACGATAAGAGCCCTCAGAAAACTAGCCATCTCTTTCTGTCCAAAAGCCAGTTCTTTTCAGATCAACCTGTTCAGAGATGTTAATACACACCTCTGGAGCAGATGGGAATTGAACTTGGGACTCCTGGCTCAGAGAAGGTGGCACTCCACTGCAGCACAAGTGTGAAAGCTAACCTTGTATTTTTGTAATTTAGATTGCTCAATTTGGGGCTTTCCTTACACTTTGAGGTTTTCCTAATCAATTCTTCTCAAGCTAGTGGGCTTGATCCCAGGCCTCCTGTTTCGGAGGTGGGGACATGACTGCTGCCACAAGAGCCATGAAAGCTGGCATTCTTAATCTTTTTTTTGTCCTTTTTTTTCCCCTAATGAGCTAGTTCGGAGATATTATTACACACCTCTGGAAGCAGTAGGACTTTAATCCAGGTCTCCTAGCCCAGGGAGATGACACCACCACTATGCCACAAGAGCCCTAAAAGCCAGCCTTTGTGTTTTTTTTTCTCTTTCTCACCCAGCCAATTAGACATGCAAAGCCCATTATGGGCAATGCGAACCATCAAACGTGTGGGAGTGGGGTTCATTTTTAAAAGACAATAATTTACAACTTTATCATGCTTGAGCTGAATTTTGGGAGTAATTTTCTATCCATTGACAGTTTGGAACAAAGTTTGGTTATCAGCTATATGATGAGCAATAAATGACATGAGCACATTACTTGAGTTGGAGATGCCGGTGTTGGACTGGTGTGTACAAAGGTAAAAATCACACAACACCAGGTTATAGTCCAACAGATTTATTTGGAAGCACTAGCTTTCAGAGTGCTGCTCCTTCATCAGGTGGTTGTGGAGTATAAGATCATAAGACACAGAATTTATAGCAAAAATTTACAATATGATGTAACTGAAATTATTTATTGTAAAAGACCTGGATTGTTTGTTAAGTCTCTCATCTTTTAGAATTACCATATTGATTTCAGTTCTTTCATATGCAAATCGCATAACTTTTTTCTAAGTTACATTCTCAAGTGAAATTTAACAATTGGTGTCATGTCGGCCCAGATAATGCATTTAAGGTGTGAGCTGCCCCTTGGGTTATGAATGTCTGTGAGAGAGTGTGTATATGTGTGTGAGTGTAAAGGGGTATAAAGTCTGTGAGAGGGTGGTTTGTGAGTGTGGGAGTGTAAGTGGGAGCATATGAGAGAGGGTCTGCGTGTGTATAGTGCAATGGGGTCACCTGTAGTGCGACATGAACCCAAGTTCCCGGTTGAGGCCATCCCCATGGGTACCAAACTTGGCTATCAGCCTCTGCTTGGCTACTTTTCTGTTGCCAGTCCTGAAGTCTGCCTTAGAGGACGGTCACCCGAAGGTCCGAGGTCAAATGTCCCGGATGTTGGGTTCATATCACACTACAGGTGACCCCATTGCACTATACCAACACATAGACAGACAGACAGACAGACAGACACACTCCTGCAAGCACACACACTCCTCCAGATACACTCTCCAACAGACCCATACACTCTCACAGAACCTGTCTCATATACTCACACACACCCTCTCACAGACTTGTACCCCTTTACAATCACACTCTCACACATACACACACTCTCTCACAGACATTCATAAACCCCTCCCCCCTCCATGCTCCACACACACACACACACACACACTAAAGTTTGTGGGCTGAATTTGTACTTGCAGAATTACATTTTACTTTGCTCAAAAACTGTATGAATCCATGTAAGCTTCTGTAACTCCATTTTTTAGATTAGAATCGGTCTGACCATTGTGGCACAGACAGACTCACACAGGGCACCTCACACCTTAACAAACAATCCAAGTCTTTTTCAATACATCATTTCAGTTACATCACACTATAAGTTTTTGCTATAAATTCTGTGTCTTATGATCTTATACTCCACAACCACCTGATGAAGGAGCATCACTCCGAAAGCTAGTGCTTCCAAATAAATCTGTTGGACCATAACCTGGTGTTGTGTGATCTTTAACATTACTTGAGTTTGCTATTTGATTGAGACTCTTAAACTTGGGAACAGAGTCAAACCTCTGCTTCCAAGGCAGATAGGTCAATGTATGATCAATCTTTTGGAGGTGTTTGCAGAATGTAAGAGTTAATTTGTGATTTACTAAAATCCTTTTAAAATTCACCATCTTTTAATAACTTTGTAGTGTTACATGTGTTATTATTTGTGTGGTTATATATTCAGCTGGATCCAAATGAAAGAATCAATGTCATTTGGATGAAATTTCAGGATTTGAAGTGTTTGAGTATCTGTGCCATGTTTGCTGTATTACATTTTGGTGAATAAGCTCTCCCAAATTTTTTTAATTAAATGAGAAAATCTTGACACTTGATGTTTTGAGCCAAGGGCAGATTTAGTGAGTTATTCTGACATTTAATTAATTGAACACTGAGTTTTAATTATTTAGAAAGAAATGCTTAGGAGGTTTCTGCAAGTAGAAGGAAGAAGTCTGAAAGAGCAATGTGAGCTTTTCAATTTCTTCACAAAGCAGATATTTTAGCATGATGCAGAGATAGAGCGCGCGTGTGTGTGTGTGAGAGAACCATGTGTTAATGAAAAATCATCACATATTTATATGGTTATATCAAAAATCCCCAAATAATATTCATAACATTTCAACTTTTTCACTTCAGTTGTTAATTCCCTTCAAAAATAGCAACAATTCTACCTGTTAAATCAGACTGTGTTTTTAAAGAAACAGTGATGAACAAAATACTGTAGTGATTATGGGGAGAAAATAAAGCATTACTGGAATTCTAATTTGTTTATGTAGCTTTTAATCTACCAATATTATTAAAGGCTAGGCAGATAAGTATTCTCTTGCATTAATCAGAAGCTGCTGTGACAATACTTTTTTTTCTTTCAATAATGGAAACTCATGTTCACAGCAAAAAGCAGTAACCGTGAACTGAAACTAGCTAATAAAAAGTTACATTAATCAGTCTCGTGCCGGAGTTTAACAAGCCTGATTAGTTAAAAAGCAGGGGCTAAGTGACTGTGGTACCTTTGAACACTAATAAAATGAACAATAATATTAAAGCACATTGGTAGCAATCTATTGATGTATGTTGCAACACTCCTGTCCTGTTGAGACCACACATTTGTTTGAGGGTCAGATATTAGACTTTGCAATGTTGCTGAAGTAGCAATCCAGTCATGGGTGGTGCCAAGGGTGGTTTTCACTGTCTGATAGAACTTATTCTGAGAACTTATCAAAAGATCAAATAGAATCGAGTGTAGGTGACTATAAGCAAGAAAAAAGACATTACTCTGAATTGAAAAGTCTTCAGAGAACGCAGGATTCTGCGGTACAATAGGATCTGTGTGTCCCAGTAAATGAACCACACAGTTAGTTAGTTTATGGGTATAGGATTGTACTGTACATCAGGAAGGCAGATGGAACATTGTCATTTATTACAAGGGGAATGGCATAAAAAAGTAGCCATGATTTGCTACAGTTTTCCATTGCATTGTTGAGACCACAAACATGTACCGTGTATAGTTTTTACTTCCTTATTTAGGAAAGGATATAAATGCATTAAAAGCAATCCTGAAAAGGCTCTCTTGACTGATACCCGAAATGGGGAGGAAGTTCTCTTACAGGAAATGGTTCAACATGTCAGACTGGTATCTATTGAAATTTAGAAGAGTAAGAGGCATTCTTATTGAAACATATAAAATCCTGAGAGGACTAGGCAAGTTGGATGCTGAAAGGATGTTTTCCATTCTGGACCAGAAGTAGGACTCATGGTTTTTAGTGGAATTTCCTTTATTTGTAACTGTCTTCCCTGGAGAGCAATGGAAGCATTGAGGAGTTTAAAGGCAAAGGCAGGTAGATTCTTGATTAACGAGGGAATCTCTTGATATTGTGCTGTTTGGGAATGTGGAGTTTAGACCACAATCAGATCAACCATAATCTTAACAAATGGCAAAAGTGGATCAGAGGCCAGAATGCCTAATTTGTTTTGTGTTTATGCTTCCATCTTCTTGTGTTTAAAGAATTGCTAGAACTATGTGAAGCAGAATTCCAAATCCATCTAATTTGGTATTGTACATTCGGCGGTGATTCAGTCAACAGATCACGGCCTAGCTACAGAATAGAGAGACTTATGGACAGTAGTTGAAAAGTTGAAATTGGGGCCAGGCTTTGTAATTTTGCCTTGGTCTGCAGTATCTGATGTGACTGCTGTCTGATATTCTATGCTACATGAAACAAATATGTGAGGATAGTGTAGTTTAGCAAGTGGGAATATGAGACATTGGCTTGTAATTTGCAGTCAGCTGCAAATGATTGCCATCAGAGTAGTTTGATTGCTGTGGGAGATCGAGCAGTCTCTGTGCCAAGAACATTAACTCTCTCAATGTGTAATTGATTACGGTACAGTTTAATGAGGATTCCTAGCATTAAACTACAGTGAGGGTACCAACATGTCCAAGCAGCCAATCTGATTCAAGTATTCTCACAGCAAACCAAGAAATGAAAAATACAAATTGCAAAATCACTTCTGAAGGATTTTACATGGTGTGGAACAAAAGTGGAGACGAACACACAGGGTTAGGAAAGAGGGTGGAATGTCATGAGTGAACTTCTCTAATTTATTCCAGAAATCTAGTAATCAGTCATGGTGGTGATATTTAGCAACACTGTTGCAAACTTAAAAATTATTTTCTCAGTGTCAAATGAGTTCAGCAGTCATCAGTAGCAGTAACAATCACTCACTAGTGAATATGATTGTTCATTTAGGAAGTTCTCTATTACTGGTTATGGGTTCTGTAGGTCCTTGAGTGGCTGATTAAACCCAAATATAGAGCTACACCTCCACTTACACATTTCACAGGGTGTTTGCAGGAGATGGAGGTGATCCTTGGTATTGAATTCATTGTCATTTCTTTCTCCCTTTCCTTTTCCATAATACCTCTTACGAATGGGTGTTTTCAAAGACTTATGTCCCTGCCTGCAGCAGTTTCATCTAAGTCTATTTCTTCTGAACAAGGATCCCCAAGCGTTGACATCTATGTTGTATTTCTTGAGGGAAGCCTTCAGAGAGCCTTTGAAACACTTGCTTTATTCTCCTATGGTTAGAGTGCCTCCTGTGAGCTGGGCAAAGATGATTTGCTTTGGTTGTCAGAACTCAGACATCCTTAGCATGTGGCTGGTCCAGAGGAGTTGCTTTTGGATAATAGTGGTCTCAATGCTGGTGCAGTTAGCTGCTTCAAGGATGTTGATGTTAGTATGTGCAGTAGTCCAAGTTTCGGAGCCATGTAGATGATTCGGAAGGATGACTGCCTTATCTTGGATCTTGGTATCAACATAGATGTCAGGCTCATCCAAGAGTTTCATCTGTTGGTGTCCGAAGGCTGTGCTCACAGAATGGATGTGATATTGAATCTTCTCATTGATATCAGCCTTAGATGTGACATAGCCCCCTTCGTTAGAAAAATGCTTCATGTTCTCTTGATCTTAATGGAAGAATGTACCAGAACATGACCTTGGACAGGTTGGAAAAGGATTTGTGTTGTCTTGAGGTTGAGGCGGAAGCCAGTTCTGTGTTATGTTTTCTCAAAGGCGTTAAGGCATGAAGATTCTCTTCTGATTGGGCAGAGATGTCACTGTCATTCACATTCTGAAGTTCCTCAAGTGAGGTCAGTGTGTTTACTGCTTGGATTTTAACTGTTGAAGTTGAAAAACTGTCTACAGAATGGAGAAAAATGTCCACACCACTGGAAAGCTTCGTATTGACAAGATGAAGAAAGGTCACAGTGAAGATAAATAAAAGAGTAAGGGTGATGACACATCCTTGCTTAATCTCAAAGGATTCTGTCATATTGCTGTCAATGAGGACTGTTGTAGATTTCTTTTTGTGGAGGATGTTGATGAATATCATTGGATGGCCAGCTTTGACAGGACCTTCAATAACACTTCCTGATTAACTAAGTCAAAGGTGTTGCCAGATCAATGAAGGCCACATAGAAAGGTTGCTTTCGATCCTGGCATTTTCCTGGAGTTGCTGAGCAGTGAAAGTTCATTCCATGGCTTGATTGGAGAGACACTGGCTTTCAGGAAGGATTTCCGCAGAAACTGGGAGAATGTACTTAATGGGGATTTGGAGGATGGGCTTCCTGGCGATGCAGAGTAAGGAGTTTCCTCAGTGATTCCCACAGTCCACTTTGTCTTCTTGTTTAATGGCAGCAATGGCAGCATCCCTAAGATTGGCAAGGATTTCTTCTTTGTCCCGAATTTTCAGGAACAGTTGATGGAGATGATGCCTAAGCTCTGCTCCTTCAAGTTTGGAAATCTCCCCTAGAACCCTGTTTGCTCCTGCACCTTTTCTGTTCTTCATACGTCTTACGACATCTTCAATTTCTATCGCACCACTTGGGAGTTCTAGATTATCTTTGATAGGAAATTGGGGGTTTTCTATATTGATGATTGTATTGTGGTTTAGGAGTTCTTTGAAGTGCTCTCTGTTTTCTCTGTCAAAAAGATGCCTTCATTACTCTGCACTGGTTTGAGGCCAAGTGTGTTGGGTCCATATATCGCCTTGTGGCACTGAAGAAACTCTGGGCGCTATACTTGTCAACAAGGAGTTGCAGCTCCTTATCTTTCTCAGTTCACCAAAGGTCTTCATTTCACCCATTCTTCTTCGTAACTCCCACCCTTGCTGTTTGAGGCGTACTCTTCTTTGCCTCACTGGTGGTGTGATTTTACTAGGCATGGAGAGCTTTCCTCTTATCTGTAAGATCTTGAATGATGTAATCATTCTCATTGAATCAGTTTCCTGGTCTTGTAGCTGATGGTTTCTCCGCACTTGAGTTGATGGCTGTCCAGCACTTTCGAGATTTCCACTCCATTGAAATGAACTCTTTGGAGATTATGATGATGATATCGATGGAAGTTCATCAATCTGTTTAAGTCTTAAGGCAGCTCAATATTGAAGTTTTTTTTCCATATTCAGCTTCTTCTCATGGCATTTGATAGTTATTGAGGAGGAGATCAGCCAGTGGTCTGTCTAGCACTTGTCTGCACTGGTCATTACTTTGGTAACGAGGACATCCTTTTGGTCCTGGGATTGAACAGTGTCATAGTTGAACACGTGCCTTGATCATGGATATCTCCAAAAAGTCTTGGATTTGTCTTTTTGGCGCAATAGTGTGTTGACCAGTTAGTGTTCTGCATATTTGGTAAGTAGGTGATTTTGGTGTTGCCATTCCCAACTCTTTCCTTTCCGGGTTGAACATCCTTCCCAGCCTTGGCATTGAAACACCCAAGGATGATGATTTTATCTTCCTTAGCAATGTTGCTGAGTATGGTGGCCAAGGCGGAGTAGAAACCTTTTTTTTTAAAGCGTCATTTGTGGCAACAAGAGTTGGAGCATTGGCACTCATGATTGTTGCCTGCTGATTCTTGACATGTTGTTAATGGAGAGTCATGAAGCAATTGTTGATGCCAACAGGGAACTCTGAGTTGGTGAACAAGTTTGTTCTAGATAGCAAATCTAATTCCATAAGTCCTGGGTTGTTCCTCAGGATTTCCACTCCAGAAGAATATGTAACCACCATTGTCTTCCCTCAGCTGCCCTTCGCTTGCTCTTGGGAATTGCTGTCCTTCAGGAGACTCAATGTTCAAGTGCCTGAACTCATCGGCCAGTTCTTCATTCCGAAGGATTGTTTTGCTCATTATCTGTGAGGATTTGTATGTACAATGTTTCGAGATTGAGTTTCCGAATGGTTTTCAGACGGCAGGTAGATGAGGCCACTGGATGCAGTTTTCTAGCCAGGTTGGTGATGAAACAGGCTATATTTAGGACACTTTTTCTAGCCCCTTCCCATACGAGGTGAGCAGAGTGAATCCTGATTAGGGCTGCTCAGACATGAGGAAACTTGTTGAAACGCTGTCCGGTACTCATTCCAAAAACGGAATGACCAAGTCAAACTCCATCACCTATGTGCTGGTCTGCAGCAAGGGACTTCCCAATCTCTCAAATTTATACCCATCACTTCTCATCTATTGTTGCAAGACTTGTATTGTGTCTGTGGGGGTGTTGAAATCATCTCGGTAGATACCATTTATGTGACATCTTATAATGTGGGAATGCTATTGCACATCAGCAGACACATGGACCGTGACAAAAGGTAGATCCAGTTCCTATGACAACTGGGGATCCTCCTTCCACTGCAGATGTCATTCGCTATCACAGCTATTGAGATCAGATGAACATCTTCCACCTGGATTGCCAATGAGGACATGATTTGGACTGTGCTTTGTCTGGTTCTTCCCCTCTAATCTTATCATCATGGGTTGCCCTGCTGGGAGTTCAGAACTCCTGACGACATCACTGTTGGGATCAGTGGAATACTCAAGCTTGTCCACTACAGCAAGGTGGCAGTCCACCAGGAAAAAAGTTCAGTGGTATGACTACTCAGCCTGCTGTTAAAAGCTCAGTTATATTGTATTGAACGTAGTGTAACTTCTGATGTTTCCCACAATGATTTGCAAATAAATATGGGGAAGTCCTTGCCAATCGTTTCACTGGTTGCCAGTTTGTGAGTTGTGGGTTTCCACAGTGCAGCATGATTGGAGAAAAAAATAACTTCAGGATTTCTGTTTTAATCTGTGCTTGTGCTGAACTTTGAAGATGCAGTCAGATTTAGAGTAATATTAATGAACTCCAGCCGCTCACTATCAAAAGTGCCACAAATTCTGGGCCATTCTTAATTTTAGGAATTAAATTTGATTTTTTTTAACTTTCGGCTGGCTCAATAATTTTTATGTATGGATCTCTGCTGAAATAATCCTAAACACTTGACATTATAAGTTACTTAATGATATTTAGTGGCTGTATTCTTGGATAGGTTAATGCAGCAACCACTCCAAACTGACATATGCTCTGTAAACTAAATCAATTAAGTCATGCTTGTATTTGATAGGACCTTGATTTTGGTGTTTTTTTTAAACATTTATTTGTGGCATTGTGGGCATCTTAATATCTATTGACGATTTCTTTATATTCTTACCATTTTTACTTATATTGCTACCATGTCTGCTTTTTCAGCTTGCTTGGCAATGCAGTTTTACCATTGCATGCTAGGTAGTTAACTGGTTTGTCTTTTTGCATTTTGTTTTCTCTCCCTGTTATCATTGGGAGCAGATTGAGTTTAACCCTTGCCTTTCATATTTGCATGCCATGTATTAGTAATAAGTCACTACTGACTTCATAATATCAAGACAGTCCTTGCACTGTGTATATTTTTTAATGGCATTGCATTTTGGTACAACAAACAAAGATACAGCTTATACAATTAATGGTAGGGCTTTGGGTAGTATTGTAGAACAGGATGGACCTAGGGGATTCAGATATGCAATTCTTTGAAGTTTGCATCACATATAGACAGAGTGGTTAAAAAGGCTAGGAGAAAGTGAGGACTGCAGATGCTGGAGATCAGAGTAAAGATGTGTTGTTGGAAAAGCACAGCAGGTCAGGCAGTATCCGAGGAGCAGAAGAATCGACATTTCAAGCATCAGCCCTTCATCAGGAATCCTGATGAAGGGCTTATGCCCAAAATGTCGATTTTTCTGCTCCTCTGATCTGTTGTGCTTTTCCAGCTACACACTTGTGACTGTGGTTAGATAGGCATTTGGCACATTTGCCTTCATTGCTCAGTCCTTTGAATATAGGAGTTGGGAAGTCATGTTGAGGTTGTACAGGACATTGGTGAGGCCTCTTCTGGAATTCTGCATTCAGTTCTGGGAGCCCAATTATAGGAAGGATATTAAGCTAGAGAGGGTTCAGAAGAGATTTGCCAGGATATTGCGAGGTATGAAGGTTTGATTTATAAAGAGAGGCTGGGTGGGTTGGGTCTTTTTTTAAGTCAAGATTAGAGTGGCGCTGGAAAAGCACAGCAGGTCAGGCAGCATCCGAGGAACAGGGCGAATCAACGTTTTGGGCAAAAGCCCTTCATCAGGAATTCCTGATGAAAGACTTTTGCCCGAAACGTCGATATTTCCTGCTCCTCGGATGCTGCCTGACCTGCTGTGCTTTTCCAGCGCCATTCTAATCTTGATTTTTAAAAAAGACCCAACCTACCCAGCCTCTCTTTATAAATCAAACCTTCATACCTCGCAATATTCTCGCAGTCTAATCTTGACTGATCTCCACCATCTGCAGTACCCACTTCCGCCTAGTGGGTGTTTTTTAAGTGGAGTGTCAAGAGTTTGAGAGGCGACGTCATTGAAATTTATAAAATATTGAGGGGTTGTGCTAGAGTCAGTGGTAAGCATCTTTTCCCTTGGCTGGAGGATTTCAAGACTAGGGGACACATTTTTAAGGTGAGAGAAGAGAGGTTTAAAAAAGATATGTGGGGCATTTATTTTTATGCAGAGGGTGGTTCATAAGTGGAGTGAACTTCCTGAAGAAGTGTTAGATGTGAGTACAATTTAAAAGACATTTGGATAAGTACATGAATAGGAAAGGTTTGGTGGTATAGGGGCCAGGAGCAGGCAGGTGGGACGAGTTCAGTTTGGGATTATGTTCGGCATGGATTGGTTGGATGGAAGGGTCTGTTTCTGTACTGTATGACTCTATGGCAATGCAAGCAGTTCTACATTGTCAAATATATTGCCTATCTGTGTTGAAAGGAATTGATAGCTGCAATTTGAATTCTACAATTGCAAACTGGGGTCTTTGAGTCTAACAACATTGATTCTGTCATTTCCAGTATGAAATTTTTTATCTTTTTCAAATTTGACTTTCATACTATCAATGTAAATTCATAATTACTGATAACGTCAGTACCACAAAAAGTCTGAATATTACATAAACAAACAATGAACATTTAAAAGCTGTGTTTAGGTTTGTCACTTACTTCATCCGTGATGGTCAATTTGCCATAACATGTCTGGAATCCTGTTGATGGGTTTCGAGCCTGGAAGGGCATAGTTAATATGCTTTACCGTAATTAAGTGCACAATTCCTTACCACCTAGTGGAATTTCCGAGTGCAGGATTGATGTGTCTTGACAAATGTAAAATATCTCGTGAGTCATTATTTTCAGTTCTTTACCAACCAGTCCTCTTTACACCCACACAACCTACTTTGATTTAATACTACTGATAAGATTTCCTCTGAAAGTACCTGTTACATTTCAGTGAATTCTAATTATGCCTCTTCAGCCATGACAGGTAATTTACCTGTCACTTCCTTTTGATATGTTGAGTGTCAGTTGTCGACGGGATAGTAATATAATGAATTTTGGTATCTGAAGGTCTGAAAGGGTTTGTATTATGAAAAGGCACATATATTGTTTAAATCCATTGAGCAACCACTGAAGAATGTTATACAGTAAGAGTGTTATAGCTTAATAACCTATACAGTAAAATTGCAGATGCTGAGAAGTTAGATATCACAAAGTTTATATAGCCTTTTAAAGAGTTGGGGAGGTCGCTCAATGAAGCCCAATTCTGTTTTGTTTTATTCACCAGTGAGATATGAGCATTGCAGTCTGGGCCAGCATTTATTGCCTGTCCTTAGTTGCTGTTGAGAAGATGGTGGTGAGCTGTAGGTAGATCCACAATGTTGTTAGGGGGTTGTTCCAGGATTTTGATCAAACACTGAAGGAACAGTGATATATATTTCCAGCTCAAGATGGTGAGTAACTTGGAGGGGAACTTGCAGATCGTGGTGTTCCTGTGTATCTGCTGCCTTCATCCTTCCGGTGGTAGTGGTTGTGAGTTTGGAAGGTGCTGTCAAATTCTAATTGGATGTCTGTGATAACTTCCCTAAGTCTTGAAGTGTCACCAGCTGTAAAAACTAGTTTTAATGAGAACTAATATTAGGATTTGACCAATCAGTCAAATGACTAGGATTTTAAGTACAGGTATTATAATAAAAAAATGAGATTATTAAAAATCGTTATGAGTTCCCAGTGCGTGAATGTTAGTATTACACTAGTTATGCATCATTCTTAACTTGTCTGATTTTAATTTTTGTGGAGTTTTTTTGTAAAGCTTTAAGTGTTTTAAGTTTGTTTTAATCTTCCCACAGCATGGTTTTTAATGAGTTGTTGGGATTTTTTTTCCTTCCTGTTCCATGCATGCTTTATAAAATATAAAATCTGCAGTCAGCAGACCACAGGGGAGCTTGGGACACTCAGCAGACCAATCCCCATCACTTGAGAGCTCACCTGGCAGCTGACAGACATGGTGGTTCTGTACAGGTATTTCCTGCTTCTTCTGCTTCTTTCCCTCTCCTTCTGCATGTTTGTATGACGAGGAATGTTGCATCCTTCTATACTTGCACCAAAAGATTTTTCTGTAAATATCTGTTTATTTGTACGTAGCATGTATAATGTTGATGCCTTTCAAAAAGCCCTAATAACCTTACTTGCTTCGTCCTGGCATTTAAAAATCAAGTTAGAAAATGGACCTTTGTTCAACCAGTCTAAAAAGCTTTTTAACCCTGTTTCTGTAAAGGTCATAACAGCAGTGTTAATTTGTCTGTTTAAATTTATGTGAAGATATGTGTCTCTGAAATAATCACACATCAGGGTGTTTAGAGATGTTTACAGTCTCTTTTAACCAATGTAACCTGCTCAAATGTACCGCACCAGATATTATTAATTTGGCATTGATTTGTTTTTATAATACTATGGAAAGAGAATTTAATTTTGAATGTTATTAAACTAGATGAATTGGAGGATTCAATGATGTAGTTAGGTTCAGTTCTAATTATCCAGTTGACAACTATCATTTTGCACATATGCTATAGACCAGTGCTTCCTACTGTTTAACCAATTATAATCCTATTTCAACACCCAAGACTTCATGTGACCCTGCAATGAAAACTTGGGGTATCGAGAAACCTGCTGAGTGAGATTTGGAGATGAGCTTCAGACAGTTTGTGCAATCACTTTATACAACAATCTCAAGTATAATTTGAGATATTGTAAAATCTAAATTGTAAATTGGACTTGTGCATAATTAGCACTTAAAAGTTATCTTTTTATATTTATCAATGATTCCTAGCTACATAAAATGTACATTTCGATTTCTGTGTGTACAGGACATTTAACATGCATTCCCACAAATTTTCATCAATCAAGATTTTATGCAAGTGAGCTCGGTAGAATTTGTTATATCAATTCAGTCTGGAGTCAGTGTTTTTCCTTATCTCCCATACAAAGTATTATGGCTCATTGAATTTTTAATGAGTATATGGCTGTATGTCCAAATCTCAAAGTGAGACTAAATTGCACAGATTTACAGAAGGGTAACAAGTTTGTTGCATTTATCTTAATAAGCAGGGTAGGGTTTATGTTGCTTTGGCATTGACCACTAGTTGGAGGAGTTGGAAAGAAAAAGACAAACTTTTCATAATTTTTTTTAAAGCAGTTGGGCCTCAGAACTGTCAGAAATCAATCCAAGCTCCGTAGCAGTCATTGTTGCCTCAGAGCTCAAAATAGGAGAAAGTGAGGACTGCAGATGCTGGAGATCAGAGCTGAAAATGTGTTGCTGGAAAAGCGCAGCAGGTCAGGCAGCATCCAAGGAGCAGGAGAATCGACGTTTCGGGCATAAGCCCTTCTTCAGGCTGAAGAAGGGCTCATGCCCGAAACGTCGATTCTCCTGCTCCTTGGATGCTGCCTGACCTGCTGCGCTTTTCCAGCAACACATTTTCAGCTCAGAGCACAAAATCCCAAATGTCTTGCAACCTGACTGATGATTGGGCCTCAGATTTTGGAAAGCCATGCTTTTGACAGAATTCAAGATGTCAGAAATAAAGCAGAGGTTGCATGGTGCAAAATATTTAACTGTGATCTGAAATAGAATGGAAAGGTATCTCCTCATGCTGGATGACTTCAAGAAGTTGAGATGCCATACCTATTGTGAAGGCCATGAACTGGCACATAACAAGGAGTTGCCACCCTAAGCTCATATAGAAACAAAGTGCAGGCTATGGGGCAAAGACAGGAGAATGGAACTGTCATGTTTCTCGTTTGGAGAGCCAATGCAGATATGATGGGATGAATGCCCTCCTTCTGTATCACTTCTGTAACACTTCTATGATTCTGTGATCATGTTGATTATATGGTAGCAATATCAGAAACAGAAAGAAAACTTGGAATTTTCCGAAATCTTACCTCTCCACATTGCCATGCACTTGTCTAAATTTTCAGTAACAGTCTCCCTTTTCACACTTCTGTTGAAACCTCCCTGTATAAACCTGTCATCTAATTTACTGTCCTGTCTGGGAGACATTTGTGACCCTTTTGCTTGGAGCATTCAATTCCAGAGCTGAGAAATTATGATTGTGTGGAGAGAATAAAGCTCAGACCAGATGAGATAATCTTCTTAATTAAACAGTATCTAGAAAATTAAATTGTGGTCAACTCTATCTGTGACATGGCAACTCCAGGAAAGTTAAACTGTCCCGGTTGGCTTCGTTCACAGGAAGTGTGTACAGCTGCAGCTCTTAATGGATTGCTTGGATCAACTGAAGCATTCAATGGACACAATTAGGAACATGCCCAGGAGGCCGAAAGGGTCATAGACAACAGGAGTTTCAGGGAGCTGGCCTCACCCAATGTTGATACAGATAAAGGAGTGATGGTTGCAAGTAGCTGTCAGTCAGTGCACGATTCTCCTGTGGCAGTCCTCCTCTCAAACAGGTATACCATTTTAAGTACTGTTCGGAGGACCGCCTACCAGGAGATAACAATGGCAGTGTCCAGAATAGTGGTATGGCAACTGGCTCTGTTGTACACCAGTGTAGTTCAAAGTGCAGGCAAGCAGTGGTAATCAGGTATTCCATAATTAGAGCACAGACAGGTGTTTCTGCAGCCATAAATGAGACTCCAGGCTGATGGGTGGCCTCACTGGTGCCAGTGTCAAGGATGCCTCCGAACATGCTCAGGACATACTGAATGGAGAGGATGAATAGCCAGAGGTTGAGTTTCACATTGGTACCAATGACAGAGGAAGGAAGAGTGATTAGGTCCTGCAAGAAGAGTTCAGGGAACTGGACTGTAAGTTGAATGGCAGGACCTCCAGGGTTGTAATCTTTGGATTACTCGCTGTGCCATGTGGTCGTGAGGCAAGGAAGAGGAAGATAATACAGCTTAACATGAGGTTAAAGAGCTGGTGCAGGAGGGAGGGTTTCAGACTTTTGGGTCATTAGGATAAGATTACAAAACAATCTTGATCGATTGGGTGAATGGGCTGAGGAGTGGCAGATGGAGTTTAATTTAGATAAATGTGAGGTATTGCATTTTGGGAAAGCAAACAAGGGCAGGACTCCCCAACCCTATTACTTTACATTTCCCCTGACTAATGCAAATAACCTATACATTCCTGAACACTATGGACAATTTAGCATAGCCAATTCACCTAACCTGCATATCTTTGGACTGTGGGAGGAAACCGGAACACCTGGAGGAAACTCGAGCAGACACGGGAGGATGTGCAAACTCCACACAGACAATTGTCTGAGGCCGGAATCGAGCCCGGGTCCTTGGCGCTGTGAGGCAGCAGTGCTAACCACTGAGTCACTGTGCCACTAGTATTGTAGAATAGAGAGATATATGGTAGTTCACGTACATACTTCTTTGAAGTTTCCTTCACATATAAATAGGGTGTTTAAAAAGGTGTTTAGCACGCTTGCCTTCATTTCTCAGACCTTTTGAGTATAAGAGTTGGGATACCATGTTAAGGTTGTATAGAACGTTGGTAAGGCCTCTTCTGGAGTACTGTGTGCAGTTCTGGTTGCCCTGCTAAATGAAGGATATTATTAAATTGGAGATGGTTTAGAAAAGATTTACCAGAATGTTGGCAGGAATGGAGGGTATGAGTTATAAGCAAAGATTGGATAGGTTGGGCCTTTTTCACTGGAATTTAGACGATTGAGGGGTGATCTTATAGAGATTTATAAAATCCATGAGCAAATAAATAAAGTGAATAGCAAAGTTCTTTTCCCCAGAATGCGGGAGTTCAATATTAGGGGGCATATTTTGAAGGCGAGAGGAGAAAGTTTTGAAAAGGACATGAGGGGGCGATGCTTTTACACATGGGGTCATTCATTTGTAAAATAAACCACCAGAGAAACTGATGGATGCAGGTACAGTTACAAGATTTAAAAGACATTTGGTTTAGTACATGAATAGGAAAGGATATTGGCCAAATGCAGGCAACTGTGACTAGGTTAGTTTGGGAACATGGTCGGTGTGGACTTGTTGAACCGAAGGGTCTGTTTCCATGCTGTTTATGTCTATGACTCTGTCTCTTTCAAGGCAGTTGGGACCTGACCAAAAAGGATGGGTTGTATCTAAACTGGAGGGGCATCAACATCCTGGTGGGAAGATTTACGAATGTCACTCAGGTGGATTTAAACTAATAAGGCAGGAGAATGGGAGCCAAAACAGCAGGTCAGAATGTAGGCAGAAGCTATAGGTTAATAGAATAATAGGCAGGGCCAGTACAATGACATGCGAGGGAATTAATCATAAAAAATCAAAATATGATTTGCAAGTTGGAGTAAATGATAGAGATGAGGCTCCGTGTAATCAGGGATTAGTAAACAAGGACGCAGATCGTGGAAAGCACAGTGCACAGGTAAATATTAAAAGTAAAAGATAAATCTAGTATTTATTTAAAAACCTTCTCCATAAATGTGTACAATATTTGGAATAAAGTTGATGAGCTGACAGCACAAATAGAAACAAATGGGTACAACTTGGTGAGGATTACTGAAACATGGTTACAGAAGGATCAAGATTGGGAGGAAAATGCCTGAGTTCACTCAGTATTTTGAAAGGATAGACAAAATGAGCAGGAGGTGGAGTTGCTTCATTAATTAAGGATGACATCAAAGCTGTATTAAGAAATTATGTTGACACAAGAGGTCAAAATGTTGAATCGGTCTGGGTGGAAATAAAAAACAAGTGAAGAAAGCCATTGGTAGGAGTAATGTACAGGCCTCGCACAATACTTCCGAAGTCGGGCATAGAATAAACCAAGAAATAATGAGGGCTTGTGAGAAGGTCACAATGATAATTATGGGTGATTTTAACATATATATTGATTTGGATTTGTCAACTTGGCAAAGGTAGCCTCGAGGAAAGGTTCATAGAGTTATAAGGGACTGTTTCACAGAGGAACATGTCGTGAAGCCAACCAGAGAACTGGCTTTTTTAGATTTGGTGTTATGTAATGAGGAAAGATTGATAAATAGTTTAATAGTTAGAGTTTCAAATTCAGATTGAAACAGTGAAGACAGAGTTTGTATGCAAGAGTTTTAATGTTGGGGAAAGGTATTAATCCGGCCTGAGGAAGGCGTTGGCCCGAGTGGACTGGGCAAAAATATTAAAGAGCAGAACAGTTGAAGATCAATGGTAAGTGCTTAGGGAGATACTAAATATCTCTCAATTAAAGTATCCATGCTTAAAAGCGAAGTCAAGGATGACATAAAGGCAAAAACTAGGGCATGTCATACTGCAAAAGTTTTGGCATTCTGGAAAATTGGGAGAGCTTTTAACATCAAAGGATACTAGAAACAAATTAAAGGATTAACTATGAAAGGAAATGAGCAGACAACATAAGCCCTGATATTCAAAAGCTTCTATAAGTATTTAAAAGGAAGAGAATAGTGAAAGTAAATGTTGGCCCTTTAGAGGACAAACATGGCGAGGTAATAATGGGGAATTCAGAAATGGCAAAGGCACTAAAACAACACCAGGTTATAGTCCAACAGGTTTAATTGGTTTAATCTACCACTTGATGAAGGAGCGTTGCTCCGAAAGCTAGTGTGCTTCCAATTAAACCTGTTGGACTTTAACCTGGTGTTGTGTGATTTTTAACTTTGTACACCCCAGTCCAACACCGGCATCTCTAAATCATGACTAATCCAATATTTTGACTCTCTCTTCACAGTGGAAGATAATGATTTCTTCCCAAAAACTGCAACTGCTACAAATGAACTTGATGAATTACTATAACTCGGGAGAAGGTATTAAGTATACAGAGATTAAAGGCAGATAACTAGGGATTAAAGGCAGATAAGTCCCTGGGATCTGATGGCCTGAACCCAAGGTTATTAAAGGAAGTGGCAGCTGAGATTTTGGATGCATTTGTTATGATGGTCCAAAATTCCCTGGATTCTGGAAAGGAGCCATTGGACTGAAAACATGTTAATGTGACACCCTTGCTCAAAAAGGGGAGAGGCAAAAAGTAGGAAACTGTAGACCAGTTAGTTTGACCTCTGTAGTGAGGAGTCAGTCATAAAGGAAGAGCTAACTGAACATTTAGGAAAAAAAAGGTCAATTCACTACTGCCAGGATGGTTTCATGAAGGGCAAGTCATGCTTGACAAACTTGCTGGAGTTCTTTGTGAATGTAACCAGTAAGATGAATACTGGGGATCTGGTGGATGTGGTATATATGGACTTCCAGAAGGCATTTGACAAGATGCTGCATAAAAGATTGATCCAAAAGGTTAGATCCCAGAGTATTAAGGGTAGAGCATTGGTTTGGATGGAACATTGGTTGACTAACAGAAAACAGAGGGTCAGATAAATGGGCCCTTCTCTGGGTGGCAAATTGTAACTAGTGGGGCGCCTGTGTGTTCAGTTCTCAGACCTCAACAATTTATGATGTATATAAATAATCTGCAAATGGACAGAATGTAACATAGCAAAATTTAAGGATGATACTAAAATAGGTGAGAAAGTAGGCTGTGATGAGATAAAGTTTACAGATGGATGTTGATAGGCTAGGACAATGGCCCAGAATCTGGCAGATGGAGTTTAATGTAGATAAGTGCAAGGTTATCCATTTTGGCCAAAAAATAAAAGGGCAATTTATCATTTAAATGGGAAGCAGATTCAAAGCACATCAGTTCAAGGGGATCTGGCCAACTTTGTACATGATTTGCAAAAAGTGAGTATGCAGGTGCAGCATATACAGAAATAAGAAAGGCAAATGGAATCTTGGCATTTGTTGCAAAAGGACTGGATTATAAAAATAAAAAAAACTATTGTTACAATGACATAAGGTGTTGGTGAAATCAGATGTAGAGTATTGTGTCCAGTTTTAGTTTCCTTACTTGAGGAATGATGTGGTGACACTGGAGAAGGTTCACCAGGTTGATTCCAGGGATGAAAGGGCTATCATGACGGTTGAATAGCATGGGCTTGTACTTGTTGGAGTTCAGAAGAATGCGGATGGAGCATTTGATTGAAGTATTTCAAATGCTAAAGGGGATTGATTAGGTGGATGTTGAGCAGGTGTTCCCCTTTATGGGACAGTCTAGGAAAAGATGTCATAGATCTAGAACGAGAGGAGGTAGGTTCAAATCTGAGATGAGGAGAAACTACTTCTCTGAGGGTTGTGAATGTGTGGAACTCCCTGCCTCAGGATGCAGTGGAGGCAAAATCAATTAACAGATTCAAGAAAGAAAGGAATATGTTTCTGATGAAAGGCAGGAGAAAGGAATATGGGAACAGGCAGGAAAGTGGAGTTGAGACTATGAAAAGATCAGCCATGATCATGTTAAATGGTGGAGGATGCTCAAAGGACTGAATTGCCTACACCCACACCTAATTCCAATGTTCCTGTGTGATTTTCTTGTTACAGCTTTGACAGGATGAATGAGGAGAAACTGTTTTCACTGGAATGATTGTCATTAACTACAGGACCCAGATTTAGGGCAATTAGCAAGGATTAGAGGGAAGATGAAGAGCATTTTATTTTTATATATATTAAATGTGTATGTTAAGGTGTGTAATGCAATGCAATGCTATGTACATATGTATTAGCATGTGTACATATATCTATCATGACAGACTTGATAGTTACAGCTATCTATAATTACATACACAATAATTAAAATGTTTGTACTTCAGTTATCTAATATATTTTACCACACTAGTTTGCATACTAATGATATGTATGGGTAGAAAATAATTGTTATTGCCTCAGCACTTAAACTTCTGATCCACTGTGTCCAATATTAATTCCCAGGTGCATGTGATGTTGCTGGATAATTTCTTCTGAGCTGGTGTTGAATGTCACTGGAGCATGAATGTTAGTGGAATGATTAATGAATGCATGTATGTCCTTCATATTGCATCTGTTAGGTATGGAGTGTCAAAACAACAGTGGCAATATAAAATTGCTTTACTTTCTTCCCTGTTCACTACCATTTTTATGTTATTGCATCAGAGAAATGTGAAGGGTGGGCATCCGTTGCTTTAAAATGTAATGCTGTTGACTGTTTAGCTGTGGAAGATATTATTTCCTGTGTGATCTGTAGATTTTTAATATATCCCATTGCTTACCATGGTGAAATACTGAGTTTACCCTTGAATATTAGCAAATTTAAATGCCAGTTAATGCAAGTTTTAATGGTTCAATATCTGTTCCTTTTGTAAAGGCTGGTTAATCCACTTGAATTAATTCATCAACAATTACAACTTACCTTCAATAGGTATCTCTATCATAAAAAGGATGTTATTTTATAGTGCCAGAAATAAATATGAAACCGAACCAAAGGAAATAAGTAAAAGGTTGAGCACACATTTGATAGAAGAGGTGGACTCTTAAAAGTGTCACCTTGTACGAAGAGAGAAAAGTGGCGTGATGAAGGGACTTCAAGCAGGTAATTCCAGATTTTGGATCCTGGCATGGCTGTCAATTATGGGTGATGTTTGGTGGGAATATGACACTAGGTCTATGGGATGTGGTTGTAGGCTGGAGGAGGTTACGTAAGTTAAGATGGCTGAGGCCAAGAAGAAATATTAAAGGTAATGGTGAAAAATGGATGCCTGAAGCTTTGGGGAACTTGTAACCATGCCTTCCGCTGTCTGGGTCCTCCCTTACTATTTCCCTTTCCTCATTTTATCTCCTTTCTTGGCTCAGCCTTAACTTTTTTTTTGATGATTTTGATTGTAAATGACACTCTTTTCAATGAATCATGATTGAAATACAGACTACACAATGTCTCTTAGCTTGCCAGTGGTCTTTAGTGATTTCCCCTGTGATGTGCCCTTTTCCACTAAATTCCGATGGAAATATTTTTCATGGTTTTTCAGAAAAATAGAGGAATAAATAAGATAAGGTTGTGTGCTGTGATGAATTTACCAGTGCAAGGGACAAGGTTTTAAGTTAAAAACTGATAAATCGCTATTGATTACCGCTTAAGACGACAATTACTCTAGCACTTATCTTTGTAAAGGCTGTTTTAATTCTATTGCCAATCAAATTAAATTCTGACTGCATTGCCTGTGATTAGAAAATATCACTGTCTTCATTTGTTGCTTCTTTCTTTCTTTACCCTGGTAACTGGATCTTCCTCAGTAGGAGTGAGAATGAAGCTCACAAGCATATCCATATTCCGATAGAACAAAACCTTTTTGTGTGTTGAAAGTTTACTTCTGTGCTAATTATTTCACATCGAATATTTCAATTAGAGTCATGGAGATATACAGCACAGAAACAGACCCTTCGGGTCCATGCTGACTAGATATCCTAAATAAATGTAGTCGCATTTGCCAGCATTTGGCCCATAACCCTTTAAACCCTTCCTATTCATATACCCACTCAAATGTATTTTAAATGTTGTAATTGTACTATCCTCCACCACTTCCTCTGGCAACTCATTCCAAAGACGCACCACCCTCTGCGTGAAAACGTTGCTCTATAGGTCCCTTTTAAATCTTTCCCCTCTCACCTTAAACCTATGCCCTCCAGCTTTAGATTCTCCCACCCTGGGGAAAAGACCTTGTCTATTTACCCCATCTGTGCACTTCATGATTGAATAAACCTTCATAAGATCACCTCTCAGCCTCCGACTGTCCAGAGAAAATAGCTCCAGTCTATTCAGTCTCTCTTTACAGTTCAAACCCTCCAACCCTGGCAAATCTTTTGCAAATCTTTTCTGAACCCTTTCAACTTTCACAACATCCTTCTTATAGCATTGAGACCAGAATTGCATGCAGTATTCTAATAGTGGCCTAACCAATGTCCTGTTCTTCCACAAAGTTACAGAACTGTATATTTAATGATTTAATTTTGACAAGACAGTCTTTTTCTATTTGATTGTATATGATGTCCTTCAGATTTTTTTTGTTATTGTTTTGGAATAGACAATTTTCCATTTCAAGGTCGAAAGAAGGTTCCCTTTATAGGCCCCCTACATGATTTTTAACCCAGTCCCAGTGTTATGAGAATGTTCAATTTTATTTTTGATTCTGGTCACCATATTCTCCATTCAAGTGTTCTTGATTTGTGACCATGCTTCTTGGAGGTGACGTTGAATTTGACCAAACTTGCATTCAGGTTTCATTGATATATTTACAGGTGAGATGAATCTGCATTTGTCGCCTTCATGTGGGATTTTATGTTGAGGTATTGGATAGAGGAAGTCGTATGGAGAGTTTAGAATTATTCTTCTATGTTCCCTTACTCCAAAATAGAAACTAACTAAATAGCAACAAACTGTTGCTTGCCATCTCAGTCGACACTTGCTGTTTTGTTGCTGTTCTTCCCTACTTTACATTTTGGAATTTATTTTATTCACTCATGGGAGGTGGGTGTCTCTGACTAGGCTGGCATTTACTGTCCATCCTAGAGGCAGTTAAGCGTCAACCACATTGCTGTGGGTTTGGAGTCACATGTAAACTAGACTAGGCAAGGATGACAGATTTCCTTCCCTAAAGGACATTAGTAAATCAGATGGACAATTGACAGTGGTTTTGTGATCATCATTAGACCATCAATTCCGGATGCCTTATTGAATTCAAGTTCTACCATCTGCCATGGTGGGATTTGAAACAGGTGCCCAGAATGTTACAAAAACAAATTGCTGGAAAAGCTCACCAGATCTGGCAGTATTTGTGAAGAGACATCAAAGTTAATGTTTCCGGCCTGGTGACCCTTCCTCAGAACTTCTGGTTAATCCGAAATGTGAACTTTGATTTCTCTTCACCAATGCTGCCAGTAACTTCTGTTTTTATTTCTGATTCGCAGCATTCACAGTTCTTTTGGTGCTCCCCAGAACATTATCTGGGTCTCTGGATTAATAGTCTAATGAAGATATGACTAAGCCATTGCTTCTCCTTGAGAGGAATTTGGAAATCAACACTTTTTACCTTCTCAAGGATGATTAGGAACAGTTAACACCAACCGGTTCCATACCAAATAACTGTCAAGAAGAGGCTAATTTGATATAAATTGTTCAGTTCCATAAAAGAAATGATAGAGCTTTTTTGTCACAGAAGGAAGCTAGCAGACACTTAGGAATTGTGTTATCGGATAAAAGGGTTCACAGGAGTTTTACAGTCTGTGTACTACTTCTAAAATGTAGTTCTCATCTGACAAGAAACTCGGCAACCAGTTCACATTCAAGATTCCATAAGTATAAACAGATTGTTAGACCATTATTGCTTCTGGGGTTGTTTGAGTGATACATATTTGCTCGGATTGTCACCCACAACAATTACATTGCCTTTGGTACAAGCCCAATTGATTTCTTGTTTCATGCTCTATCCAATGGTATCGCTACTATTAGTGGCCTACAAGCAACTTCCACCAGTGTTTTCTCAACCTTTCTCTTCCTCATCTCCATCCTTACTAATTCAACTATGTGATTTTCTGAGCCAAGGTAGTTTCTTACTGCTGTCTGTGTGTCATCATTAATTATCAGGATTACCTCTCATTTTGTACTGTCTCTCTATTTGAAATATTGTGTATCTTTGAGCATTTATTTCCTAACCTTGGTCGTCTTGTAACCATGTCTCTGAAATAGTGATGAGATGAGATTTTGGAAGTAAAGCTGAATATATCCCTGATGTTAAGCTTGCAAGCGCTTTGAACTTCTTGCTATCTTCTACTTTCTCTTCTTGCAGTAATTTAAATATGTTTTATGTTGAAGTTTATAGAAGATAATTTGATGTCTAGTTACATCAAAACAGATTTCTAACTTGAAAGCTGAGCATTTTTATGGTCACTTGCTCCCATAATGGCTTGGGGGTTTTTTTGTAGAACTTTTTATACACATAATTGCTTACTGAAGTTTGAACATCTATTCTATTTTATAAAGGTAATTGGGAGTAGTTGACTTACTTAATAATAAATTAGCAGAGAAGAGTACTTTGTCTTTCCTCCTCTACGTTCCCTTACATGTCTGATAAAACAATGTAAATAAATTGTATGTTTAGGGTGGGAGGGCACTGTGCATTGTACAAGATTACATGTATAAATAAGACCTTTGTGTTAGCTTGACAGAGAATGGAATTTCACTTCGGATAACTAATGGAAAGGTTATGATACATTACAATACTTTTAACTTCAAGTAATCACGAATGGTTAATATGGTGCTAAGAATTTGGGCAATTTACACTATCTTTGACACTATTTAAAGTAACTAAGTTTAAAGCCATTGTGATTGTAGTGGCCTGGTCTTTCCTTTGAATGACTTTAGACAAATTTTGATTTGAGGAGCTGTCAGATATAAACCTGTTTATTCTTTTATTAAGATGTTTTTATTTAATATGACTTTCAATAAATGTGAATTTAACAGCTTAAATGCAAATTCTGACAACTAAGATGGCATTTATTGAAAATCAGTGCTGGAAAGATAAAATCCTAATGGTTAACATTCTTGTTTTCTTGGGCTTTTTAGTTTTCAATTCTTGCAGTGTTGCTGTACGATGCTGACAAGTTTAAAATCCCTTCCAACTCAATTTTGGACTATTAAAAGATTTTGCTTTTAAAAAAAAATGGACCACTTGATTTCCATTCAGTCAGGCAATGAAGATTTCGACTTTGTCATAACAGGATCAGTCTCCAGCGACATAACAAACGGGAAGTGACTGGTTAAGCACGTTCATCAACAGCCTTGAGAGAAGCATACAGTTGTGTAGATGTTAGAGTAATTACCTTACCTTTTATACCAAAAGGTGGTGGTCCTCTTTGTTTAAAATCAGTTGTGCTACTAAATCTTAAGTAGGTTCAATATTCTTGTTCCTCTTACTGGCGGAGCAGATGAATTAAGAAAGTGAAGAGAAGAACAAAGTTGACACCAAATTAAAAATCAGCAATTGCAGTTTATTTTTAAAATATTGTGTTTTAAGAGATATATTACTTGTCAGGTATTAACTCCAAGAAAAGTCACTATATTCCGACTGGATCAAAGGACTTCTCTCTTGACAGACACAACTGATGGTGAGCTTAACCTGAGGATCACCATGCCTCCCGAGAGAGGAAAGGTTGAGAAGGAGAGTCCTTCATGGTAACCTCAGCCGGTACAGGAATTGAACCCACGTTGCTGGCATCAACTCTGCTTCGCAAACCAGCCGTCCAACTAATTGACCATCCAGATATTAACTATTATTAGATACTAACTGTTGGCACTTGGAAGTGAAGCTTAAAATGCAGCTCATTTTAGAAAAATGTTCGATTAAATAACTGTATAATTTTCATAATTCCAGGTGCTTTTACTTGCTTTTCAGGTGGTTAGTTCAACGAATGGAGAACTGAATACAGATGACCCCACAGCTGGACACTCCAATGCTCCAATCACAGCCCCAGCGGAAGTGGAAGTTATGGATGAAACAAAGTATGTGCACCTTCATGTCATGTATTTTGCTGTGTTTTCTTGAACTACAGTTGCTAAAGGATTATTTTTGTAAATTGAAATGTTCCATCAAAAGAATCCAATAATGTTGCCGTCTCTTTTCTGATATTTCTGTAATATCTTCCAGTCCTTGAAGATGTAGTTTGACAATAGATAGCAAACCCATTTATGTGGAACTTAAAAACAAGGGTAATTTTCAATTGTCTTCTAGGCCCATTATACTACAACAAAAGCAAAATACTGCGGATGCTGGAAATCTGAAATAAAAACAGAAAATGCTGGAAATACTCAGCAGGTCAGGCAGGATCTGTGGAGAGAGAAACAAAGTTAACGTTTCAGGTCGATGACCTTTCGTCAGAACTGGAAGAAGTTAGCGATGTAACAGCTTTTAAATCATGTACAGAGGCGGGGAGGAACAGGGGAGGAAAGAACAAAAGGGAAGGTCTGTGATAGGGTGGAAGGTAGGACTGATTTAAATGTCAAAAAGGCGTAAAAGGAGATTAAAATGGGTATAAAAAGAAAAAAAAGATGGATAGCCAAATTATAAATGACAAAATTAGAATCATTACCAGGATCTGCTCTCTTTTTCAAAAAATGTTTAAAAAATTAACTGATTATAATCTGAAGTTATTACAATTACTGTTAACTCTGGAAGCGCCTAATGAAAACAATGAGGCGCAGTTCCTCAAGACTCTCAATGAGCTTCACTAGGTCAATGTGGGAGTTCAAGGACATTTTAGTCATAGTGAGAATTAGACAGAATATAAAAATGGCAAGTGACTTGATGCTCAAAGTCACGCTTGTGGAATGAACACAGATGTTCAAAAGCAGTGCTCAATCTGCATTTGATTTCTGCAATGTGGAGGAGACGCCATTGTAAGAAGCAAATGCAATGTACTGAATTGAAAGAGGTGCAAGTTAGTCAGCTGGACAGAGAATTTGAAGTCCTGGACAGTGGGGAAGAAGGAAGTGAAAGGGTAAATGTTACATCTGTACTTGCACTGGAAGCTGTCGGTGAAACATGGGGTGGGAAGAGTGTACCAGGGTGTCAGAGGGGAAGTGGTCCTTCTCAAATGCTGAAAGAGGAGTGAAAGCAGTTTGGTGATGGCATCACACTGCAGTTGGCAGAAATGGCAGAAGATGATTTGTTGAATGTGATGGTTGATGAGGTAGAGGGTGAAGAGAGGGAAGCTGTATTGTGATTGAAGAGCGGGGAAGATGTGAGTACAGACGTTTGGGAAATGAGGTCAAAGGTCAGTTATGGTGGAGGAGAGTTCTCAGTTGAGGAAATAGGAAAACACAACAAAAGCACTGATCAAAGATGGTATAATTGGAACAGATGTGGCAGAGATGAAGGAACTGGGAGAATAAAATAGAGTCCTTTCAAAAAGCAGTGCAGAAGGAAATATCATTCACGTTAGTGGGGATTTACTTTACTGTCAATCCTGGTTGACAGCCTTGTCCTGGAAATGGAGAAGTTGGGGAAGGGATGGCCCTTGTGTAGATGATGAAAAGATGGGTTTGGAAGCGCACTTCTTGAAATTTTCAGTTTGAGGTAAGAGCAGGAAGCAGCCCCAGTGGAGCCATCAATGTATCTGGGGGGAGAAAAGATGAGGGAGGGAATTATAATAGCGTGTTTCTCTTAATACGTGAAAGGCAAATATAGCTTGCACCCATACAGATTCTGATTAGTTTACATCTACAGGAAACGAGTGGCTGATGGAAGAATTTTATTATGGATTGCATCATGTGGGCTGCTGTTTTGGTAATAGATTGTAACACTGCCTGCATGGATTGCTTCGTCAAATGATGAGACAAACTATAAAATTGACAGAAGCCCCTAAATGTGTTTTGATTGATAGAATATTAACATTTAGAATTATATTTTAACTGCACAGAATAATGTGAAATGAGCTGTGTCACTCCAGTCCATGTTGCCTTTAGAAAGGTGTCTGATGCACAACATTGCCTTAGAAAGCAGGAGGGTCCTTTGATATTGTTTTTTAGGGCGTTGTTTTAAGTATTTCCCAGCTTGTGAACCAAAGCACAGAAGTGTTGCCTGGATGTAATTTCAGTTTATTTGGCTCATGAACCTCAAATTCAAATTATTTGAATCTATGGTCTGACCAATAAGTGGAACTGAATTCCTCATTTACAAATGAGAAGCATTTGAAGACAAATGCCAAATTATTTTCCATATTAAAAATGGGCTTTAAGAATTGTTCTTGCTTAACTGTAATTTTGCTTTACAAATATAGAATTCCTTTGCTGTCTGTTGTGTGCTGCTTATGTAGATCTAAAGCTTGACGAAGAAAGCTATTAGGTTTACATTTGTGACAGCAGTTTTCTCACTATGGGCTCTGGTTTTGATTCCGTTTTGTTTCTATTTGTTTCTTCCCTTTTTGTATAGCTGCCAGAAAGTGTTGAACATGTGGTGAGTGGTTTCAGTCTGCAGGCAGACAGGAATAGGTTCAGCTAACGAGAGCTGCCCGGTCTGTTCCCTAAAAATGCCAAGTTCCATGGCAATAATAATACATTGATTGGACATAAATTTACCTATTGCTTTCATAATAACAATCTTTGGAATTCTGGTCAAATTGATCAGAACTTTATATACCTTGGAAATGCTTTTGCACAACAAATTTGGGAGCATAATGACCTTTGACATCTTGTTGTTGAACTATTCTGCTTGCTTTTTCACTCTTCTGCCATGAATTTTGATTTAGGCTTAAGTGTATTCTCTACAGTGGTGTAATGTTGAGTTTGCTTATTGTGAACTTGTGCTTATTATGAATTTGTGCTTTCCCTCTACGGCTTCATCCTAGAGTCTCCAACTCTTTCATGCTCAGAGAAGATGCTAATTATATTGGTTTAAATGATGAAAAGATTTGGCACCTAAAGTTAAGAGAGTTGGGAGCTCTTGAATTTGAGGTCTTGTGCACTGATACTAGTTTCTCTGCTTTCCTATGACCTGCTAGTTTTTGGTACCCTGCACCCCACTAATTGTGAGCTTATTTTTAATGACCATTGATCAGTATTCTATTTCTTTTAGACTAATGAAGCATTTTGGGCAATAAACCAAGCATGGCGTGTTGCATTGAACTTTTTTTTAATGCAAAGATTTAAGATTTTGGTCACTTAAAATTTTTATTTTAAAATGCAAAAACTTGATTGTGGCCAGGCTATAATAAATTCCATAGATTCACTGGTTGTAATATTTATAATGAAACCTCATGGGTAGTGAATGGTAGATTGACTTATTCATCTGATTATCTTTTATCAAATATTACTAAATACAAAATATTGTAATCACCTCTTTACCACTTTGTACCTTAGTGGCTTCATCCAGTTTTGCACCCACCACTACTGGCTCATTCTCTCTGACGAACTCTTCATTCCTCTGAATCTGCAGTCTTATGCAAATCATTGGCAATCAGCGCCTTCAGCTATCTGAGCCCTAGACACTGTAATTCCCTTCATAAATCTCCGTCTTTTCAACCTTTTACTCCTTCTTGATAACCCCGCCCTAAAACCTACCTATTCGACAACTCTTTTGATCGCAACTCTTAATATCTCTTTACTTAGTGTTGTCTATTTTTTTTTGTTTGATTACACCTCTAGAAAAATACATAGCTTTGTAAGCTTGTTCAAGAATTCTAATTGAAGAGTAAAATATTAAGCAATCGACTATATATTTTGATAAACAATTCAGATTAGTGAATTAATGGGTTATATTGCAATTTTTTGAGAGTTTCAACCTGGCATATTCCCAATCTAGGTAGGAATTTAGATTCCACTACTAAATGTGTACCATGAATGTTCCACAAGAATATTAATATCGAAGAACACAACTTTTTCTCATTTTCTTTCACCTACTGGTAGCATAACTTACTACCAAATGAAGGAAGACACAGATCATATGCTTTGATTCTATACTTGAAAAAGCTTCTTAAGTGTGTTTTTTTCGCTTCCCATGTCAGCCTTTGTCCTTTCTGAATGTGATTGCTTATAGTTGTACCAAATTATGATTAAGTTTGTGCAATCGAAATAGGAACTAAGCCAACTTACTGGTAAAGTATGTTTTCAGAAGAAAGGGGACTCTCATCTTAACAATCTTGATTTAACCTCTAAACCTCAAGATAGAGTCAGGAGGTCTTAGTGCATTGTCTATTGCTATTGCTAAAAGCCCAAACATTAATCATAGAATACTAAAACATTTCTAAATTGTTTTTGTTTTCTGAATTTAAAAAAAAAGCAGTTGCTTCTGAAACATCCTTTTGCCAAAGTGATTGGCATTTTTTTAATCAACCTAAATCAAATTGAGAATAAATGATAGGCTTCACTCTTTGCTTCCCCAACTTATCCCATACTTTCCAGAGGCCAACAAAAATAGCGAATGCCTGTCCACTTTCACATATCACTCCACCAACATACTTTACACAGCCATAATTGAGAAAAGATTCTGGAGATTTTAGAATTCTCAAAATGTTCAAGTGAGTCATCATTGATTTCACTTGCTCATATTTCCAGTACTTTGCCTAATTCCTCCACATTTACACAGCATGCAAATAATTTCTGTAATTCCACCATTTACATAATTACCCTTACTGGACCATAGGGCTGCTCTCTCATTAAGGGCACCACGACTAAGGTGAAGGGAAAGTTGAGGATGAGACTCCTTCATGGTGACCTCAGCCAGTTCAGGAATTGAATCTATACTGTTGGCATCACTCTGCACCATAAGTCAGCTGTCCAGCCAGGTACACATGTCAAAATGGTTATCAGAAGTATATCTATGTTTATGATGTATATTCCATCTAAAACTGGTCACATTTTAGAGATTGATTTAAATGGAACTGCAGGTAATTCTCTTCCTGTAGAAGTATTCATTATACGTGAACAAAATAACTGTTCTGACAAATTGTGACCCTAAAACTCCATGCCAGATTTCAGTTGTAAATCTGCTAGAATTGTAACAAACCTGGCTTGGACCTGGATTCTACTTGGAGATATTCAGCTGCAGTGATATATCTCCATGAACCCAGTGGCATTGGAATCACTTTGTCGCTCTAGCTTAGACTTCTGAAGAGGAAGATTTCTACATTTTATTGCAATATTTAACAGCCTTCCTTATTTCAAATGATATAGTTATTTCTGACAGAGTGAGAAATGTGAGCTGTCACATTCCAGGCTTCAATGTTTTCAATATCTGTGTGACTGATTTTTAAATTCCCTCTTGGTCTAAAATTGATTTTGTAGATTAATCATATACTGTATAGTAATTCTTGAACATCTATTTCCTTGTGGTTGTGAAGCTAAATGATTAGGAAAATATGGAAAAATGTCAGAACATTTGTGCTTTTAATAGAGCGGTAAAGGAGTTTAATTATTTCCTTTCTTTTGATAATGAGGAGAATTCAGCAATGAGAAGCAAAGATGTGGTCAACACAGAGATTGTTAGCCTATTTTTCAGCTTGTATTGCCCATCAGTGGGATCCTTCGTCAGAATTGCACATTTCTTACCTTGGGACTTCTAAGTGCTCCCGTCTCAAAATATGCAGAGATCTCTTATCTGCATTATCTCATGCCAGTACCTGTGAAGCTCTGCCTTTCAAAGGAAGCTACCACTGAATTTCATTATATACTGCAAAATAATTCACACAATTGCACCCATGTATATATTTAGAGGGAGACGGTGGCCTAGTGATAATGTAGCTGGACTGTTAATCCAGAGAGCTAGATAATATTCTAGGGACCCAGGTGTGAATCCCACCACAGTAGATGGTGGAATTTGAATTCAGTAAATATCTGGGATTAAGAGTCTAATGATGACCATGAATTCTTTCTTAATTGTCAGGAAAACCTGATTAATGTCCTTTAGGGAAGGAAACTGCCAACCTTCCTTGGTCTGGCCGACATGTGATGTCAGACCCACAGCAAGGTGATTGACTCTTAACTTCCCTCTGGGTAATTAGGGATGGGCATAAATGCTGCTTGGTCATTGACGTCCTCATCCCGTGAATGAATTTTTTTTAAAAAATCATACTCTTAATTCTGACAAAGCGAGTCATGATTCCACGCAAGCAATTTTACTGATATCACAAAGAACAGCCCCAACTCTGTAATTTACCAAGTACGATATTCAAAATATCAAAGAAATTCTAGATTAGCCCCATGTGCCACTGTTGCAGCTGCCTAAACATCTGTGATACAAATTAAATCTGAATTTAATATGTACCTTATAGTTTTGCTGTTTGTTAGGATAGAGTCCTTTTAGGTTCATCGGTTACTGTTTCAGTGTCTTGGTAAGTTTGTGGGCACCCATGATGCCAAAGGGTCGGAGTAGTCTGGTAGTCATCTCCAAGATGTCTTTGATGTATGGTGGTGTGGTTAGAGTCTCTGGGCGTGGTGTATCTACTTATTTGGGTTTGTTGTTTAAGAATCAGCAGACTGTTTATCGGGTACCCGTTGTTCTTGAATACGCTGTATAGGTATTTTTCTTCTGCCGCTCATAGTTCCTGGATACTGCAGTGTGTTATGGCCTGTTTTAATAATGTCCTGATGCAGCTCAGTTTGTGGTTGTTGGGATGATTGCTCCTGCAGTTGAATATCTGGCCTGTGTGTGTTGCTTTCCTATAGATGCTGGTCTGCAGTTCTACCTTAACTGTTTGTTCTACTGTGACATCTAGGAAGGGGAGTCTGTTGTTCTCCTCCTCCTCTTCTGTGAACTTTATGCCAGTAAATTTATGATGTTGTAAGCTTCCTCTAATTTTGTTCTATTTTGTGATGACAAAGGTGTCATTCCCGTAGCGGACCCAAAGTTTGGGTTGGATTGTGGGGATGGCTGTTCTTTTGAGTCCCTGCATTACTGCTTCTGCTAAGAAGCCTGGTATTGATGATTCCATGGGTGTTCCGTTGGTTTGTTTGTAGGTCTGGTCATTGAAGGTGAAGTGGTTAGTGAGGCACAGGTCTACAAGCTTGAGGATGTTGTCCTTGCTGATTAAGTTGGTGCTGTCTAGTGTTTGTGTCATTGGTGCCTCTAGTAGCGCAGTTAATGTATCTTTGGCCAGGCTGATGTTAAATGATGTGAATAGGGCTGTTATGTCAAAGAAGACCATTATTTTGTTCTCTTCTATTTTGGTTTCTTTTATGTTCAGAAATTCTTGGGTAGAGTGGCATGAGTCTTCTTCTAGGTATTTCAGTTTTCTGTGGAGTTCCTTTGCTCGTCTACATGTCAATGTGCCAGGGAGTGAGAGTATGGGTCTGAGGAGGCCCCTAGTTTGTGTACCTTAGGTAATCCAAAAAAGCGAGATATGTTGGATCCATCTGGTTTCATTTTTTTGGAGATCTGTCTTATTACTTTCACCTGATTTATGAAGCTTCTTCAATTCAGCTGTTATACGGCTTTCTAGCTGTGGAGTTGGGTCTGTCGCCACCTGTTGGTAAGTGTTGGTATCTGCGAGCAGTGAGTTCGCCTTTTCAATGTACTGTGTTCTGTTTTGGGAGACAATCATGCGCCCTTTGTCTGCAGGTAGGATTACATTGTTTCTGTCATTTCTGAGCCCTTGTAGGGCTTTCCTTCCTTATGTATTGAGGGTGTACCCTTCCTTTTTCCTGCTTAATAACTGTCTGTCTGATGGTCTGCTGAGTTTCTTCTGTGAGCCATTGTCTTTCAGGGTTGATTCTAATGCAGCTAAGAAGTTCTTTTTGTCCACATCTCTGTAGTTGTGGTTCATTCCTCTTACTCAGATGGCTTTTTCCATGTCTGTTAGTGATCAGTCTGATCGGTTCTTACTCCAAACTTCTGAGTTATCTATGTTGTTCTTTTGTGTGAGTTTGTCCAGTTTTTCTTGTAGGGATAGTTTTTTCTTTTTCTGCGTCTGCTGTTGTTTGATGCTGATGGCTCATTCTACTGTGCTTGTCCATTCATGGTCTGAGAAAAAGAACCCGAAATTGTATCATCCACCTTAATAGACCAAGGCAGATAAATATAAAGCAGGACAGAACATCAGCGCATCACTAGAGGCTCACTGATGATGTTACTTAGCATGGTGATGAAACGTCTGAAAACAAACCTTCCAGTTCAGCGAGCAAACTTACAACCTGTCTAACTATAGAAAATGTCATTTACTGGCTTTCAGTTGAATGCGTACATGTGAACACCTGATACAAATATGAACAGGCTCGACTTGTGGTTGATCAACCTTAGAGCTATTTTCACCATGTAAAACATGGTGACTTGGTTGCAATGGCGTGTGGAACCTCATTAGACTACACTTGTATCTTCATGAATGGAATGAGATAAAGTGATCAATTTGCAAGGTGAACAGCGTTCCCTTTCGTTTTAACATTGGTTCTCGAGTTCACAGTGAAAGTTGTTTTCTCCCACACTTATTTCTGTGGAGGTTTAGTGTTTTAGAAAAATGCAGATCAACATTAAAGATGGAAAAAATGGATGAGTATAGATATATCAAATAGTTAGATGAAGTATTGTATATAGTTCTGGGCATCACACTTCAGAAAGGTTGCAAATGTATTGGAGAGAGTACAAAAGAGGATTACAAGAATAATTCCAAAAATGAAAAATTGTTAAGTTATGATAGTAGATTGGAGAAGTTGGGATTGTTTGCCTTGAAGAGAAGAAAGCTATGCCCTGATTTGCTGAAACTTTTCAAAATCATGTGAGGTCTGAACAAGAGTAGGTTAGATTACATTACAGTGTGGAAACAGGCCCTTTGGCCCAACAAGTCCACACCGACCCGCCGAAGTGCAACCCACCCATATCCCTACATTTACCCCTTACCTAACACCACGGGCAATTTAGCATGGCGAATTCACCTGACCTGCCTGTGGGAGGAAACCGGAGCACCCGGAGGAAACCCACGCAGACACGGGGAGGACGTGCAAACTCCACACAGTCAGTCGCCTGAGGCTGGAATTGAACCCGGGTCTCTGGCGCTGTGAGGCAGCAGTGCTAACCACTCTGCCACCGTGCCGCCCACAAAAGTAGGTGGGGAGAAACAAGTCCCACTTGTTAAAGTTTCAAGGACCGAGATTTACACATGATTTACAAAAGAAACTAATGTGAGGGGACATTTTCACACAGCGAATAGCTACTGACTGTAATGTGTTACCTACAAGTCTGGTGGAGGCAGCTTCAATTGAAGCATTTAAGAGTGAAGTAAGTGACTGTTTGAACAGAAACAATATGCAGGGTTATGGTAAAGGCAGGAGAACGACTTTAAGTCATAATGTTCATTTGGCGAGACAGTGCAAACACGATGGGTTCAAAGGCTTCCTGTACCATCTGCGATTTTATCATTGCAAGTGTCCACAGTGATCAGTTGGCTTACTTTTATTGTTGACTTTTTAAAAAAATAAATAGTACCTCAATTACTACTCGTAGTGTTTGGAAGATGCACTTACACTCTTGCTGTTGAATAAATGTCACTGTTATTTCATATTTAGCTTTATTCTAATGCTGACCTGTTGTTTTGGAATTTCCTCCCTATACTTCTCCACTTCTATTTCACTTTCCTTGCTTAAGCCACTTCTTAAAACCTATCTCTTGATCAAATCTTTGGTCATCTGACTTAATGTCTCCTCACATAGTACAGTGTCATCCTTTGTTTTGTAAATCCCTTATAAAATCCCTTGGGATGTTATATTATATTGAAGGTGTTAAATAAGTTGCTATTTCGCCTTATTGAATTAAGAGGTGTAAGTTATTCAGAATAGAAGTTGAATTTGACTTTGTATGCCCATGCACTATGTTGCACACAGACAACCCTCAATGTCATCAGCAGAACTAGGTAAGCTGTTTGAGCAATTGGCTATTAATTGACATCTGTGGTCCTGTGAAAGAAGGGAATGTTGCTCAGACTTCCCATTTGTCATTGCTAATAGGTATTATTTGATGATACTCTATCTTGGTGGATATCCAGTCATCTAAGACCAAGATCAGATATGGCTGTGATGTTTAGATTAGATTAGATTCCCTACAGTGTGGAAACAGGCCCTTTGGCCTAACGAGTCTGCACCAACCCTCCGAAGGGCAACCCACCAAGACCCATTTCCCTCTGACTAATGCACCTAACACTATGGGCAATATAGCACAGCCAATTCACTTGACTTGCACATCTTTGTACTGTGGGAGGAAACCGGAGAACCCAGAGGAAACCCATGCAGACTCTGGGAGAATGTGCAAACTCCACAAAGCCAGTCATCCAAGGCGAGAATCGAACCTGGGACCCTAGCACTGTGAAGCAGCAGTGCTAACCACTGATCCACCATGCCGCCCTGCGGGGTTCTACATCACAAATTGTACATCACAAATGGGAAAAATAGATGAGGAATAAGAAGGTTACACAAGATTATTGAGGAAAATTGACAAATTTATTCTTGATTATGTAGAAAAATTCAAATGTTCGAATACAGAGTACGGAAATAAGAAGGGTCTTCATGTGAATCTTCCATAGAATAGGCATTAACAATGTTTGCAGGAAAGGCTAATCAAATTGAAAATTGATTGTTGCTCCCACTGAAGTCGCTATCCAATGATAACTACTTGAGTGCACCTAAGACTAGAACTGACAATGGCCTCTTCCCTTTATATGAAAATAGTTAAAACTCTCTAACATTGGCATTTGTTTGGATGAACTAATCAGGAGGATTACAAACAGCTATCCATGCAAGGTTTGAAAAATTCAAACCTAAGCCATTCAACAAGATCATGGCTGATCTTCTGACTTTTCCTGCAGTATGTCCATATTCCTTGATATCTTTAATATTTCAGAAATCTGTTGACCTTTGCCTTGAAATACTCAGTAACTAGCGTAGAGAATTCCAAAGACTGTCATCTTCTGAGTCAAGAAATTCCTTCACAGCCCAAATGGATTGTTTCTACTGAGACCATGCCCCTTGGATCTTCACCCAAGTCAGGGGGAAACATTCTTCCTGCATCTTCCCTGTCGAACCCTATTAGATAATCGCCTGATCATAGAGAGCACCTCTTATTCTTCTGAACTTGAGATTATAGACCTAGTCTTCTGTATGAAGGGCTTCTGCCCGAAACGTTGACTTCGAAGCTCCTTGGATGCTGCCTGAACTGCTGTGCTCTTCCAGCACCACTAATCCATAACCAGAGTTTAGATACATTTGTTCCAAACTGTGTGTATCAATGATGGAAACTTCATTGAGATCACTTTTACTACTTTCACTTGTGGTACAGTGAAATTGTGATGAGTTCAAATTGGGATAACCTGAAACTCCAGTTGTGAAGTTGTCAGCCATTTTCACTAGCTCCATGGGTAATCCAGTGATAAACAGAAGTTCTGGACTGGAAACTCCACATTAACTGCATGTCATGCCTGCAGCAACCAATTGAAGCTGAGTTAGAACGCAAAAGCACAGACAAGCCGCAGTGATAGTGACAAAAAAGATCACACTCACACCTTAAACCAGTATACACCAAGAGAACATTTATAATGTGGATGATACCACAGACTGTATTTGACTGGATTGTTCATTGGTTTTTATTTCATCTTTAAATGCTGATTGTAGACAGCAAAACAAGTGATGTGTCACTGCTATGGTCTTCACCAAGGTAGATATCACCAACAAGTTGCTGCTTCTTGCATTAGGAATGTTCGGGAAGTCACATTGCTTTATGAATATCAAGGCACTATGAAGCTAACAATTACACCAAGATCACGTCTAGTATTTTTGAGGCATGGATCAGTAAAGTGGACAAAATGTATCAACAGAAGAAAAGGAAGATCATCACCGATTACCCTGAAGGTCCTGATGTTTGGCCACCCATTCAGTTGCCTGTTTTAGCCAAAATCACAAAGATCATTGATATACATCAGTACTTCACATTGCATTATGAAAAGGTGATAAACATATTTGACTCCATTGAGGACTTGTCTGACTTGCCCAAAAACAGATGCTATGCAGAAAAACTATCATATTTACAGAGCCAACTCCCAACATTTTCCAATGTATTTTGCTGTAAACATTGTAAAATATGAACTTTTTTTTTTCGAGAGCTACTTTTCAGGCATTTACTGCACCACTTTATTCCTTTTTCCTTTTGACACAGAGCATGTTTTTAGGCAAATAGGGTTACATTGATGCTTCTTAACAATCTCAAAGCATTGCTTAATACAAATTTGCAGGTGGGCTCCCTATAATTCAATTTATCATAATTTTACTGTGTTTATGTGGCTAGTGCAGTAAAATTTCTAGTCAATGACAAACTTGGATGTAATAGTATGTGTTTGAGTGACGATAATGCCAACAAAAGTCAAGGAGAAATGGTTAGAATCTCAAGACTTACTCTTGTTCCTGTGTAGGCATGCTTTCATTCAAATTAATTTTCTTGGAACACGAGGACAGAAACTACTCAATTTTATGTCAAATTCCCCGTTTTGTAACAATTCTAAATTTTGAATAAAACAACAGTCTATTCTACATAATTTATTTCTCCCATTCTAATAAGTTATTTATCAACTTTGGTTCTGTATGCCATGTGTTCTGCAGAGACCAACCCATTGCATACTGTGCCACAATGACTGTAAGACTATCTTTTAGATAAAGAACTACCTAACTGCATTGCACTAATGCCATGGAAAGTATTCTAGGGATAGATAAATGTGTCATAGAGGCCCAATTATGATCCTAATATTTATGCCTTTGCATAATTTTCCAAATCCACTTATCTTAGGTGCATATTTTAGGTTGTTTCTCTTTATTTGGAGCAATTTTCTTTTGGTTTTATTAAAAAAATGTTCTGTCTGTCTCATCCCTTCTCTTAGCCATTATTTCTCCACTTTTATCCTCTCCCACCCTTTCATCAATGCTCTTTCTGTTTCACTTTTGCTTCCCTTGCTTTAACTCCCCATCAAACACTTACATATTTCTTGGTCACTCTCAATCCCTTTGTTCTACCCTCTTGCCTTTCTTGGCCTTTTTGTTCCATTCTCTGCTGCCTTGATATTTGTTGGAATTAAATTTTGTGAGTTATGATGTGTCGACTTCCATATTTTGCTCAAATAATTCTGTAGTTCTGATTTGCTCCCTGTTTTTGATCTGCCACCACTAATTTGGTGTTATCTGCAAACTTGACCAATTTGTATTATACGTCTTAATGCAGACAGTTACTAACCAGAAACAGTAATGGTCCCAGCATCACCTCTAACTTAGTATTTCTCCTTCACCCTATATAAATTTTTCTGAGAATTATCTCTTCCCTGTTGTAAAACCTTTCCTAATCTCTTTGTTCTACTCCAGCTCACTCCTTCCTTCTGCTTTTACCTTCAGTCACTTTTGCTTGCTCTTATTCTTGCCTTTCCTCAATTTCACATTCTCGTAATTTCTTATCCGCCCCCACTTCATCCTTTTGTTGACATTACTTATGCCAGCACCCTCCCCTCTGCCTATAACACCTTTCTATCTCACAATGTTTTGATTTGTTTAATGACCTTGATCTTTTTCTTTCTATCCCTTTGTCAGTGAATTAAGTGCTGTTTTGTCTCTCTCTCTCCCTCTCTCTCACACACTCTCTCTCTGTCTCTTTCTGTCGCTCTCTCTCTGTCTCACACACACACACATTCTCTCTCTCTCTCTCTCTCTCTCTCTCTCTCTCTCTCTCTCTCTTTGGCTGGCTCAAGACTGAATATTTGAGGAACTATTCCTTGTTCCGTTCATCTCTTGGTTGCTGTCTCTCAATTTGTGTTGTAACCAAAAATGTATATAATCAAATATAAAATGAATTCTTTGATCTAAGAATCTAACTTCTTAAAATATGTGTATATATCGTAATCTACTTTTTATTTTTGATCAAATTGTAGTCATCGTTAGATTATTTAGAATTCTGTTCTGTTCGGTTCCCTAATATTATTTTTATTTTTATTTTCCTTTCAAACAATCACAGGTGCTGCTGTTTCTTCAAGCGGAGAAAAAGGAAAACTATTCAACGTCACAAATGACTCTGGAAATCATCTGATCATGGAGAGTTACTTACTTGTTCATCTGCTGTCTCATCATAACCAAGAAACAAATCATCTCTACAGTGACAACAGACTTTTATCAAAGGACTTTTTCCTTCTGTTTTTGCCCAGTGATTCGGGTGGTTGTCCTATGTGGGTATTTTGTTTTTATTTCATCAGTCTTCATCTTGAAACTAGGCTTCATCAGAAATTTGGTGTTCATATTTTTGAGGTTGAAAGAGGGACCTCTTGTCAGGGTAATGTATGAAACAAAAAAAACAGTTCACTTGACTTCAACCAAATCAAGCTGCAATTTAAGAAAAAAAGGAAGGATTGATTTGGTCCCAACGTGTGGAAGGCAGGAATGTTCTATGTGCTTGGTGATAACTACAGAACAGTTACAAGTCAAGAATGAATTTTGTCTACACAGGAGCTGCTTTGAATAGATCTGTAGGAAATGCATAGTCAGGTATTTGGTCTGCCAACTGGAGGACTCAAGACATTATTATTACTGTCCTAACAAATGGAGAAACCTGAGAAAACAAACCACAAAAATATCAGAATTGTACATTAACCCTTCATTTGTCTTAGTTGAAGACATCTGCACAGAATTTTCAGTATTAAATTTTATGCTATCTTTATCTGTCTTTTTGGAAGTCACTGTCTAGAGATACTGTGGAAGGAGTGGATTGATTCAGCGGGTGGTATTTCATGGCTGTTGCACTATTACAGTATATACAACATGAGACAGCTGTAGACGTTCATGTGTACAAACAATACTTGCTTTATTTACCTCCTAAAGGAGAAGCAGTGTAGTAGAAAGGGCAGCATGTGCTTATTGTCTGATATTATGACATGTTTGTAAAATGTAAACTGTGCTTCCTGGTGTATTGTTTGGACAGATTAATGCTGAATGTTCTGAGAGTTATTATAAATGAAGGAGGTAAGAGAGCATTCTGATCATGCCTTGAAGTGTAGTGTGTGTTAAGACATGGAGTAAAGCTGTGATGATGAATGATGAGAGGCGCATCTTGGAGAAATTAATTAAGCCTAAATGGATTTTAGGCAAGCCTTGGCTAATTTTAATGCATCCTGTACAACCAGGGAACTTCGATGCTGTATATTTAATCCATAAAGTAGCTCTTTGATGGAAAGTTAAAATAAGAATGTGAAAGAAATTGGTCAGATAATATTGCCTTTTGCATTTAATAGCTGTGGCACCCAAACTGTGCAGTTGTATGTGAAACATTCCTTTCTTATTGTAATCACAGCTGTTCAAAGACGTTATGCTGGAGATGGGTCAGGTACTTTCCCAATAAACCCTTGAAGTGCCTGCATTTTGAACAAACCAGCTGTTCTATAAAACATCTCATTCCGTTTTCCATCCTCTGATCAACAGTTTGTTTCCACAGACGTTTAAATACAATGTTGTGCAGTGTTTATCAACTGTTTTATACACTGTTTTTAGTTTCAATCTTGCGCTGAGTATTCTTAATTTTTTTTGAACAGCAATGTCAAGTTCTGGATTATGTCTGATGCAATGTATTAATTTACGATAATATGTTGCATGCAAACTTCTTAGCGTTTGTGTTAGAAAGACTGGAATACAAGGCAGAATATTTTAACATGAAACTGCAATCATAATGGCAGGGAACCACTTCTATGTCTGCAGTATTTGACCAAATCTTTTTTTCTTTAATAACATAATGTGTGTAAATAAGTACAGTATTATTTCTGTACCTCCATAAATTTGAACATCACTTTCAATTTATTTTAATTGGTAGTTTTATTTTTGCCTGTACAGTGTGTACAACATGAAGTTGTCACAAATAGCAAAGAAAGTGTGTTGTATATTAATGTAATTATGGACTGTAATCTTTACAAATGAATCAGCCACCCTTCGTTGTCTGCAGCGAAGACCAGTGCATTTACACAAGCTTATTGGCGAGATTTCTAGTGCTGCATTTTATGCCTGGGAAGAAGTTTCTTTCTGCTGATACAGGCTGGTCTTGGTTATAAATCCAGCTGTGTTCAGTTTAGGCCAACAACTTTACGCAGTCACCGCTTTTCTGTCAATACTAATAAAGTGAACTCTGCCTGACTGTACAAGTGATGTAATACATCCCTGTTTCCCAATATGTAACTGAAAAAAATAAAAGTAGTTTTTTTTAAAAATTAGACTGGCAATGTTGTTAATCGCAATATTTTATCTATTGTTGCATCTGACCATGCATGTCAGAAGCTCTCAAAAAAAAATTGTTGTGTGATTCAGTCAGTGTTCAGAATTTCATTGGGTATCACGTGTTAATACAATCATTCCTGCTTTACTGTTCGACATGTTGGTAAAATGAAATATGGCTTTCTTTTAAAGATTAGATTAGATTCCCTACAGTATGGAAACAGACCCTTTGGCCCAACAAGTCCACACCAACCCTCCGAAGAGTATTGAAATTAATCTGTTTTAGGTGTCAGTTGTCTTATACACATCTGTACATTTGCTATATGTCTAATTTTTTGAAAAACAAGGTAAAATTGTAACACAACAGAGCCTGTTTTTCACCAGCAAAAATTTTTCTTTATTCTTGTCGGATTGTTGGCATCACTGGCTGAGCCAGTACTTATTACCCATCTCTAATTTCCTTTTAAACGCGCTCTTCTTCAACACTGCATTCCATTTGGTGTAGGGATATCCACAATGCAATTTGAGAGGAAGTGATATTTGACATTTTTTAATGCAATATTTTGTAACAAAAGTGCTACATTCTTAAAAAAGACACAACTTTAGAATAAGCTTTTTTTGGGCATTAGTGAGGTTTAAGGTGAGAAGCAGAACTGAAAGGTGAAATGTTTAAGGAGTAGTTTCAGAGAAGATGCACAAAATCACTAGAAAAATGGCAAATGTGTGACCAGCTAAAAAACAAAGCACTGAGAGGAATTATTTTCAAAGATACAATAACAAATCATATGACTGAGCAGGATACTAAAATTAAAATATGAGCCAAGAAGTAAGTAGAAAAATAGTTTGGAAGTGTTGCACAAAAGACTTTAAACAATGTATTTTACTCATATAAGAAACATTTAATATTTCTTAGATCTATTAAAATATTTTTTGATATGCAGTGTTAAGAAGACCACTCTCTTCAGTAGTTGGGAATAAAACCAGTAAGACTGTATATTTGAGATCAGAAGCATTTGAGGCTGAATGTTCCTCATTGTTGCTAGGTTAATATGCATTGGTTTCTGCTTTGTTAAACTTCCACTGTTGGCTTATTATCTTGCACAGATTACTTTGGAATCTATCACTCAAGTTGATTTTTCAGAAATTGTTCATTTGCATTAATTACAGTGTGGTATGTTTTGAACATAATTCTTTAGGTAATATGCAAGTTAATTACACACCCAGTGATGCACAGAAAGGATTGACAGCGGTAAGTCCATTTAAACTCCAGTAACTGAAGGTCTTCTGTTGCACAGTGATCTTAATAAATGTTTGCAGAATAAATGAAAAGCAAAAAATATTATGACACTGCTTACTATAAAGAAATTTGGTTGATTTTGTTTTACATGTTTTGAAAATTATGTTCTGGTATAAGACAACAAACATTTATTTTGTATATAAATTGGACAATCTAGGTGAGTAAATCTTTAGTTTTTGATGGATTGAACAAGTTTCAACAGACAAAAAAAATTTACTGACAAAAAGTGCTTTCTGATCAAACACTTTCCCAATTTTCACTATCAATTCATATCTCCGACTGACATTTATTGCCAGATGAACTATTTTAAAAATCCATTTTCCATTTGACGTGCATTTTACATTGTGTTGTTCAAGGTTTATATTACATTACAGTGTAAATCACAGATCTACAAAAAAGGTGGGGTAATAGCGTGGGTTACAGATAAGTGTTTTTAAATTCATTAAAACTTAAGCTAAAGGATGATGTCTGTGAATTTCTGTGTTGGTTTAATATCAAATTAGGCGGATTGTTGGATATCATTTTCATTGATTAGTTTGTGATACTGTGATAAGTGAAGACGACACCAAAGATATTGCACATTCATATTTTAACATTCTATTTTGAAGGATCGTTTTTGTTTAAATTGATTGGTGTTCAGAGAGGTTTGAAGTCACGCAGTAATTGTATGAATTAATATGGAATGTATGCTTTCTGAATATGTAAGTTCAAATAAAAAAACGGATGTTTGGATGTTTGAATTGTCTTATGTTTTCCCTAGCGCAGTCAGATTGCTTGAAAGTGTTTTCAATGATTGTGCATGATAAATCAGGTGATATTCAATTTTAAACAATATTATATTGTTATGCAGTGTACAGCATGCTAATCTGCTACTAAGGTGAAGATGCCCTTTAAAAGTGCCCTTAAAGTCCACAATTTACTTTGAGTCAACCATAAAAGTAGAAGAAAAAGTTGCAGATTTCAGTGAACAGAGCTTTTGTTTAGTATTTCTATGTATTTATGACCTGTGCATTTGGTACATGACACCTTTCATTAATGTACTGATGATTTTTTTGTGATACTCATGGTGATTTGGCAGAATTGCTTATCTCAAGTATCATGCAACATAATATCAGGGCAGCTAATTTATATTGATGATTAAATGAAATTAATGTTTTGTTATACAACATTAGTAGGATAATTAGTGATATTTTCACCTTAAAAGGTTCTGTTACATTTTGCAAATTGACTCTGCTTTCTTTTATTTGCCTATATGGTTAAATTGAGCTCACTTCTTTTAAAAGCACAAAATTTCGAAGATGTTTACCTGGAAGATGCCCCAAACTGCAAGATGATGATGCAATGAGTGTGAATATAGTTAACTTAACTTTAGGAAGTTTGTTTTGGGCTATGAGAGCACTGAGAAGGAGTGGTGTAATGTGGTAGGAGCAGAGTGATTTAGCTGTGAAAGATGTTGGATGCAGAATGGGGTGGAAATAGGCCTTGGAGAATGAAAGTTAGATCTTGTTTTTTTATGTGACTAAAACAGAATCACAAAAAAAGTTGAGAGAGGTTAAGAGTGTATTCTGGGTGTGGATCCGGTGATACTGGAATGTCGAGAGATTGTTCATGCTTAATCACCAGGGTAAGGTGGTTTTTAGACCTGTGAAAATGAGAAAAGGTGAGGTGATCACAATGGTTTTGAAATATATCAGCACTGGAAGCGCAGTCTGTGATGCAAGGTGTGTTACAGAAATGGGAGGAAGAGCTATTGGCTTATGAAAATTTGGAACTGGCTGACGGCATCAAGTAACTATGGCAGTTGACATTCTGAATGGGATCTAACAAAATTAAACAGGGAGTCCAGAGCAAGAGAAGCTTGAACTTCCTCTGTGACGTTTGGGGAAACACCTCTTCTCATTCTGACCTGAAAGCAAAGTAAAATATTTATCCCTGAATGTCACTTTGCTTCGGATCTCTTTCTGAATAGAAGAAATTCCAGTATTGTCACTGTGCAGTGGACAGTTCAGATGGCGATTGGAGGCCGAAGGTTTCCCTCAGCCATTCTTCACTTTGGAGCACACCTCCTCTGAGTCAGAAGATTTTAAAATAATTCATAAGATGTGTGTGTCAGTGGCTGTACCTGCATTTATCTTCCATCCTTAGTTGCCCTTGAGAGGATGATACTGAGCTGCCTTCTTGAACCATTGCAGTAAATTTGCTGAAGGTAGATTCACAAAGCCATCAGGGAAGAAATTCCAGGATTTTGATCCAGTGATATTGAAGGAATGGTAATATATTTTCAAGTCAGGGTGATAAGTAGCTTGGAGGAAAATATAGAGGTGGTGTTCCCACGTATCTGCTGCTCCTTGTTTTTCTAGATGATGATAAGTTGTGGGTTTGGAAGGTGCTGCCTAAGGATCTTTGGTGAATTTCTGCAATGCATCTTGTAAACAGAACTGAACATCGATGTTGGAGGGAGTGAACGGTTGTGGATGTGATGCCTGTCAAGTGGACTGCTTTTTCGTGTATGGTGTCAAGCTTTTTGAGTATTAGTGGGGCTGCACTCATCCTGACAAGTGGGGAGTAATCCATCACATTCCTAACTTGTGTCTTGTACACAATGGACAGACCTGGGGAGTCAGCATGGCGAGTTATTCGTTGCAAGATTCTTAGCCTCTTAAGTGCTCTTGTCACCATGGTATTTATATAGTGAATCCAATTCAATGTCTGGTCATTGGTAACCCCCATGATGTTAGCAGTGGGGGATTAATGATGGTTGAGAGTACAAGTTTCAATTCAAAGATCCAATGACAGTATCTTTTGTGACACTGGTGCAGAGCTAAAGCTGTGCAGTCTTTCAGGTTTTAAATACGGTTTCCACCTGCTCTCGGTTTCATTACATTGAAGAAAAATAGATGTTTTTTTATACTGACCAATATTTATCCCTCCATTAATATCACACCAAAAAATGATTATTTAGTTGTTATCACAGGTGGAAATGTTAAGATGCATTCTGGGCAAAACTGTATCATGGTGACGCCTAGCCCTCCCTCCACACACATACCCACTCACCCTCCATTTTCTGCCATCATCCCACTGGTTGGAGAGCCAGTGGCAAACCTACTGCATTCCCCATTTCCAGGATTACGGCCCATCAGGCAGCCATTGGCTGCCATTATGGTTTTCAAATACACCAGGGAAATTTACAACAGACTTCCTAGTTTTGGGATGAATTTCCAGCCCCCAAGACTCGCTGCCAATCAGAAGCTAGCACTGCTGTCTAGACACTCTAGGAGTTGAAGACCTCTGCAGGGTTTTGGAAGGTCATGGGTTCTCCATCTCAAACTTCCAGCCCCATTATCAGTCTACCCTCACCTCTCAGCCTGCCCCTAGGACATGCATTAAATTCTCTCCGATGAGTGTCTTCCAAGTTCCAACTTTCACAAATCTCACATTAATAATTACAGAGAGCATTGGAAAGGAATCGGTGTGAGCATTTAAAAAAGATCAAATGTAATAAAATGATTATGGTTATTTGGACTATTTAGTTTGGGTTACAGGGATAGAGTCTGGGGTGATTCGATGGGCTGAATGCACTAAGAATTCTATGAATCTAATTGTTTTGAAGTCAAATACAAGTCCAGTTAAAAACTGTAGAATATAATTCATGAACTTTAATAACCCTCCATATTATAAATTAGCACTGATAATAGGCAGTGTGAAAAGCGTGTGTGTATAGACAATATCAAAAGTAGAATGCCTTGAAATTAAAACATTTGTTGGTGGAAGCAATTTCAATGAAAATGGAATATCCAACATTTATACTGAACAACATTGTAATATCCAACATTTATACTGAACAACATTGTAATATTCAACATTTATACTGAACAACATTGTAATCAGAACTTCTTAAGCATTTATAACAATTTTTCCTGTAATGTAAAATATTCCGTGCTTGCCTTTTTTTTTAACACACCTGTAGCTTACAGTGGTCATTGAACATGAGGACAATTTTCCATCAGATTTTTAATTTGCTTCCGTGGAGCTCGGCAAATGAGAACAGTGGCCCTTGATGCGTTGTTGAAAATCACTAGATATTCAATAAAAGTATTGGATGAATTGTAATTTTGCATGTAAAATATTAAAAGTGTGTTAAGTTCACAGTTAAATATAAATATTAAAGTTATTACAAATATATAATGGGTACTTCTGGTGTACGTTCCACTGTACTTTCCTTTGAAGCAATAGATTAGATCCCTCAGCTTTTGTAGTGTTGAAATATTACCTTAAGTTTGGAGCCTCTCGCGGCAAGTGGTGAAAGGTCAACTTGAATGTCAATCTAAAACAGTCTGTGTTATTGAAAATCTCAATTAATAATAGATGAAGTGATCACAACAGTATATTGAAGCTTCCAGAAATGCTTTTAATGTGCTCATTGCTGATAAGATTAACACATTAAACAATTTTCTATAAATCATCAATTGGATGCTTTTTGTTAGCTTGACTTAATATCATTCTTTTTATTCCTAGACTGTAATACGAAAAGCAAAGAATCATTTGTTATTCTAACTTTGATTTATAGCCTAAAATTCATTTCATAGAAATGAAGGTTTACAAAGCCTTTGAAAAGCATGGTTGAAAGTTTAATTTAGGCTTTGTTATGCACACAGACATATGCACAGATATATCAACCAATGTTGAGTGTCTTAACTCTCTGTAGGAGCATAGTGGAGCTACTGTTTAGAGGCAAGAGATCATCTTTAAGGAGAAACATCCTAAAAGCTTTGTGCAAAGATTTGCATGAAATATTGGCTGATTTATGGAATTGTTTGCACTATTTTCCATTGTTTAATATTTCACTTGAAAATAATAAAAACTAGAGTAATGGAAAATAATAATAATTTCAGTTTGTGTTACCATAATGATTTGAAAACCTATTTTGCATCATATTTGACACAATGTGTCCTTCCATATTGAGATTCAGTGAGTTAAGGTTTAAACACATTCCCCAACATTGCACTGACCAATAGCTACAGATTGGGAAGATCTCTGGTTAAACCCATTGCCTGGGGATGGGGGTGAGGGTGAGGATTGGTGGACTACCAGTCACATTCGCGTAAATGGATGCGAATCACAATGGACTGTTGTTGCCTCCTCATATTTTGAACAACAAGCCAGCATATCGATTGTCTGACATAATGAATCATCATTTACATGATCAATACTATGGTTTCTCATGAGTTGGTATATTCAGCAAAAGAGAGAAAAGCTGAAAGTGATACAAAAGCATTCTGCTTGTGTACAAGTACACCTTTTAGAAAGTACATTGAGATGATGGCAGCTCATCAATTCATGTACTTCGAGCAAGTTAGAAGTGAACAAAGAATAAATATTAGGTGTAATACTGGTTTATTTGGAATAGGAAATTTCATGCGGATTTACTTTTATCATATTTAAATTGCCAGATGGGAACTTTGTTTTTTTAACAGGGCAAATTATATTTATTTAATGTGACACTTAATATAAATCACGCTTTTGCATCTATTACAGATTAATATGCACCTTTGCCTCTGTCACTTTTGGCATTCTGACCTATATTGGACATTGAGAATGCAATCAGATCTACTAAACTATGATGTTTGCAACAGGTTTTAGGTTAATTGTAATTCTATTTAGTGTAACTTTCCCAAAGGCCATGTCAACTGTTGCAGTGACAGAAATGAAAACCACAGAAGGGTTTGTTCAAAAATTGATGTAGCAGAAATGACTGAAGATTAGGTAAATCAGCACACCTTTCCTGTCTGTTCTGTTCATTTGAATGTCTTTTTTTTTAAATATTGCATTGCTTCATTCCCTGCTGTTTTCTGTCACTTAACATGAGATTAAATAAGCTAAGCTATCAACAAATATTCCAAAATCACCAGTTTAGTTCATTACTTCTGGTAAGAGAAAAACACACAAACTACTTCAGAGAGGCAAAAGTAAATTACTCAGGCAATCAGAAAACAGTGATAATAGAATTTGAAAGATCAATCAAAGAGAACACTAAAGGAAACTCTGAACTTTCCTGAAATGACTCTGAACCTTTCAGAACTTATATGGAGAATTCATCCTTTTACATTCCTTTTGATGAAATAATTTTGAGTATTTTAATGTGTGAAGACATTGGTTTTAAATTGAGCTAAAATTAGAATTTTCCTCTTATTCTATATATAGAAGAGTTCCCACAGTGATTGTGAGAGAATAGCGATGTAGTTCCAAGTCAAGATGGTGTGAGGCTTGGAGGGGAAACTGCAGGTGGTGATGTTCCCATGCATCTACTAATCTTGTCCTTATAGGTTATAGTAGGGGATTGAGTAAACTCAATAATGCCATCCAATGTCATGAGATGATGGGTGGATTCTCTCTTGTGTAGGTGATCATTGCCTGGCATTTGTGTGGCAGGAATGTTAGATTACACTTATCTGCCCACGATAAATGGAATCTGGACACAAATTGCATGACTAAGGAGCTGAGTGGTGGTGATTGTTTTGTAATTATCAGAAGTAAGGCTGTTTTCTGACCAAATGTAGCAAAGTTCATTGATGAAGCAACCGAAGATGTTTAGGCCAAGAAAACCTGAGAAACTTCCTGTAGCATGAAAACCTGTGTTGAGGTTGACCTCCAACAACAAATCTTTTTGTGCTCAGTGTGACTCCAACCAGCAGAGAGTTTTGCTGCACTGAGTGTCAATGAGCAGGTTTTGTTGAAACAAGTGCCACTTGATAGCACCGTTATTAACTGATAATTCAGATTAGACTTGGGTAGTAATTGTCCTGCTTTTTATGAACAGAACATAACTGGGCAATTTTCCTTGTTGCCAAGTAAATGCCAATGTTGTAGGTAAATGCAACAGCTTTGCCAAAAGCATAGCTAATTCTGGAGCACACAAATCTTCAGAACAATTGCCATAATGTTGTAGGAGTCCATAGCACTGTGTTCTTTGATATCAGTTGGAGTGAAGCAAATTGGCTGAAGACTGACATCTGTGATAATGCTGATTTCTGGAAGAGGCCAAGGTGGATCTTCCACTTGCACTAATGGCTGGAGACTGTTGTGAATGCATGGATGTCAAATGTAATCAAGGGCTGTTTTCTTTTGATACTTCTCATTTGGAACTGTTCTCTTCTTTTGCTATATCTGCTATTTTCATGTTCTCTTCAAACTGGCATTGTGCACTCTGCATACCTGTCTTGAAGAAGTTGAATTTGAAGCCGCAATTGTCTCGGGCACAATCATTTTGAATGGCAGAGCAGATTCATGGAGCCAAATGGTCGTCTCCTGCTCCCAAATCTTGTTTCTTGTGTTCATGGAATTCCTTCAAGATAATTTTCTGGAACAGTGTATCAACGGACGAAGTAGGGAACAGATTATTTTAGATTTGGTGTTGTGCACGGAGACCGGACATAATTACGAGGTAAAGGAACCTCAGATTGCAACTCAATATATGATATTAGGCTGGAGGGTCACTTTGTTACCTTTGAAACTCAGATCTTGAGAAGAAAACAAACTACACATGTATGAAGGACAATTTAACGGAGGTAGATCAGGAAACATGATTAACAATTAGGTTGGTAAATAAGGCATGCAAAACATGTAATGAAAATTCATAATTCACAGCAAATGTACATTCGTTTAAGGAATTAAAACTCCTACAGGAAGAGTGGCCAACTGTGGCTAATGAGAGAAGTTAATGATAGAAACAGATTAGAGAAAGAGGTTTATAATGTTGTTAACACAGGAATATGAATGAGCATTTGAGAGAATTTTATAAATCAACATAGCAAAATTAGGAAGTTGATAAAGAATATAAAATATTCATAGACCAGCAAAAGACATGAAAGTAGATTATACATTCTACTGGTATATAAATATGAAGAGATGACCAAAACTTAGTCTACTTTAATAGAGACAGGACAAGTTATAAAAGGGAATGTGAAAAAGAGAGCCATTAATCCAATACTTTGCAACTATCGTCACAGTAGAAGCAAAAAACTTTCTGGAATAATTGAGAATCAAAGGTCCAGTGACATGAAACATTAGTAGAAATTAGTATTTGTCAAGAAATCTGAAGGAGTTATTAAGAATTAATGCCAATAAATTCTCTGGAGCTGGCATAGCCTACATCCTAGTTTTAGAAGAGGTAGCAGTAAAGATAATGGATACATTGAAAAGTCCTTCAATTCGAAGGCTTCTTGTGGATTGATACGTAGCAAATGTAATCTCACATTTCAAGAGAAAATGGGAACTTTCAAAAGCCAGGCTTTCTCGACCTTCTCAAGGTCATTTTTTCAAGCACAGCTGCAGTCTTGTTCCATTGAAAACTACCAGCCTTCCACCAGCGACACTTAGCCATTGGGACTGTTCAGAACACTTAGGCAGACAAAAGTACTCAGGACATAGTAATGCACAGGGCCGATAGGCATTAAATAAATTGAAAAGGTTGATTTTTAAAAATGAATTGCATTACATAGCACCTTCATGCCTCAAAGTGTTTTAAAGTCATTATAAAGCAATAAACATGGTAACCAAATTTACACTCTGCAAAATCCCACACACAGCAATTTGATAGTGACCAAACATTTTTTTTTAAATTATGAAGAAGGGACAATCATGAGCCAATACGGTGAGGATGACTTCCCTGCTCTTCTTTGAAGTATTACTGTGGGATTCTTTACATCAATAGGTCATGCAGTTGAAAAATGGCACCAATGATGAGGGACTTGTCATTTGAGGAGCAGTTGAGGACTGAGTCTGTATTAAATGGAGTTTTAGAAGTTTGAGGAGTAGATCTAATTGAAACTTACATAATACTGAGGGCTTGGATAGATTAGATGTGGAGAAGATATTTCCACTAGTGTAAAGATTAGGACCCGGGGGCACAGCCTCAAAGTGATGGAATGACACTTTAGAATTGAGGGAAGGAAGAATTTCTTCAGCCAGAGGGTGGAGAAACAGTGGAACCCATTGCTGCAGAGGGCTGTGGAGGCCAAGTCATTCAGTGTATTTAAGACAGAGATAGATTCTTGATTGGTATGGGGATCTTGGATTAAGGAGAGGAGGCAGGTAAATGGGGTTGAGAAACCTATCAGCCATGATCAAATGGCACAGCGGACTGGATGAGCCAAATGGGATCATTTTGCTCCCACATCATATGATCTTAGGATTAATGCAGCACACCATCAGTATGAAATTGAAATATCAGCCTTGATTTTTGTGCCCAAATCTTGGAATGGCACGTAAACACTCAATCTTGTAGCTCAGAGGTGAAAATGCCACTAACTGAGCCATGGCTGACACAGAACTTAGTTGGTGCTTGAATGCCATGTGGTAATGCTTAATTTAGAAATTTGCATTGGAACATTTATTTTGTGTTGAGTTTTTGTTTTGTATTGTGTTCTCTCAGGTGTTGTGTTGTTCAGTAACAAACGGAAAGTAAGGTGTGGAGCTATTGGTGGCTGTTTTGGTTACCTCTTCATCCTCCTTTTCCTGCTCATCTCACTATCAGATAACATAATAGCACGATTGTGCAATAAACAGCAGAATATCACAAATCTTGTGGTGCGCTCTGCTAACTATGTCAGGCACATTGCAGAGCAGACCACACTGCTGAAGCATTGTTTTAAACCCTCCAATGTTCTGCTCAATCATACTTTGTGTGACAGTATGACGTCCTCACCCTTTCATGGGATGTGGACATCGCTGGTTGGACCAGCATTTGTTAATCCCTAGTTATTCCTGAGAAAGTGGTGATGAGCTGTCTTTGTGAACTACTGCAATCCATTTGCTGTAAGTAGAACCACATTGCTGTCAGGCAGGATGTTTCAGGTTTTGTCCCAATGAAAGTGAAAGAATTGTGATTTGCTTTCGAGACAGGACGTATGTGACTTGAAAGGACCTTGCCATATGTGTTGCCATATGTCAGCTGCCTTAGTTCTTTCCGGGTGTTGGAGTTGGCAGATTGGAAGGTGCTGTCAAAAGTTTTAGTGAATTTTAGTTTCCTACAAGAACAAAGATTAATAATAAAGTCTGGTATAAAACTTTGTTCTCCTCCAATCAAAATTAATTAAATAATTTGGGCATAAGTGTCTAGTATTCCACAACTGTTTAGCAGTAGCAGATGTGATAAAGATGAGAATCACAAGAAAATTGATGGGGTGGTAAATGGTAAAGATGATAGCCATAAATTGCAGGAGGAGGTCAGCAGGCTGGTCAGCTGGGTACAGCACGAGTAAATGGCACTCAACCTTAAAAGTGAGGGTTGTTATACTTGGGGAGAAGCAAGGGATTACATTGTGAATGGTAGGACCCTGGAAAATATTGAGAATCAGAGGGATCTTGCTGAGCACATCCACAGATCTCTGAAGGTAGCAAGGCAGATAGTTAAATTGGTAAAGAGGCCATATGGTATATGTTTATTTATTAGCAAAGGTCCAAAGTAGGAGAGCAAGTATGTTTTGCAGGAACTGTATAAAATACTCTTTAGGTCATAACTGGAATACTGTGTGCAGTTGTGGTCATCACATTATTGAAAGAACGTGATTGAAACAGGGAGGATTCTTCCTGAGTTGAAGGGTTTGAGTTTAGATTAGATTAGATTAGAGTCCCTACAGTGTGGAAACAGACCCTTCGGCCCAACAAGTCCACACCAACCCTCCGAAGAGCAACCCATCCAGATCCATTCCCGTATATTTACCCCTGACTAATCCACCTAACACTATGGGTAATTTAGCATGGCCAATTCACCTAATCTGCACATCTTTGGACTGTGGGAGGAAACCACGAAGACATAGGGAGAACATGCAAACTCCAGACAGACAGTTGGCTGAGGCAGGAATTGAACCCGGGTCCCTGGTGCTGTGAGGCAGCAGTGCTAACCACTGACCCACCGTGCCACCCTATTCTGAAGATAGATTCGGTAAGTTGGGGTTGTCCTTAGAAGTGAAGATTGGGAGTGGGCCTGAGTTAGATGTGCAAAATCATTTGGGGCCATATTCATGTGGCTAGGAAGATACTTCCTTTTACATTTAATAGATGGGTCAATAGCAGGTGGCATAGATTAAAGATAAGAGGAGAGTTGAGAATTTTGTTGACTAAGGGTGATGAGAGCCTGAAACTCATTGCTTGAAAGCGTAGTTGAGACAGAAATGGGACATGATTCTGGATCTCTTTGGCTCAGAAGCAGATGTGCTACATTTTGAGCCAATGGACATCCATATCTGTCAAGGATAGTTGACTAAACCTACATTCAGGAAAGTTGCAGCATGTATCAGTGAAAGCAAACTGATTAATCACGCAAGTTGAGTGTGTGAAAGAATTTCTGTAGGAATGTTTTTGAGAGAGTATGGTACTCATATTGTGAGGAACCTTTTGGGTTTGCGAACTCAATATTAAGTACTTACTTAAAAAAAATAAGTTTAGGATATCTTTCTGTTGGGACCAATGAGGAGCAGAACCCAAATTGATGTTATTAGGAAGAGGAATGATCATTTTATTACTTTGCAGGTCATTGGAGATGAACTTGGACTAGGAATGAAAATGATTCAGCGTTTTCAAATTTGTGCGTATAAAACATGCATAATGTGTGCATTTAATTTACAAGAATGGAATGCTAACACACTCTTGTTATCTAAGGAGGAAGGAGCAGCAGCAACAACAAAGAAAATAACTCCACTTGATGAGTTGGTAACTGCAATGTCCATGTTATGGTGAGTTGTACAGATCAAAGTGTTCAGATTTGTCCTTCCCTAAGCATTGAACTACCAAAGTCAATTTGGTTGCATTGCCCTCAAGGCTGCAGCAAGATCAGTGACCCTGCTCCAGATCCTGAACTGCCTTGTGATTTGTGGATTTCAGGCAAGGACAAAAGAAAAAGGTTTTCCCGGGTCAAATAAAAGGCCATTGTATATTTTATATTGTGTAATCTGGATATGAAAAGATCATCAGGCAAATACATGCTTATCTCACATCTTATTGACACATTTGACATATATGAAGGAATCCTCACCACTGTCAACATAGTTTATGTTGTGGTTATGCCACTTGGAACTATCTGTGATCCACTGTCAGCAAGCCTTATTATTGGTATTCACCTAAGTTACAGATACCAATTAGGGAAGGTTGGCCACATCAAGTCCTCAGAAGTGAGAGTCAGGCTTGATAAATAGAATAGGCATAATACAGAGTAATTAATACCTAATTTCATTTTATCCAAGTTAAATTAGAATCTTTACTAAGACCGTAGGCTAAAAGCAAGTATTTATTACCTTTCGCTGCTTAACACTGAGTACTGCAGAATAGTACTTGCAAAGCCTCTTGGAACCCTGGTTAATTTCTCCTTAATATAATCCTTTATATCCTGCGGAGTGGAGCTTATCTTGTGATGTCAGTTAACCCTTTTAGGTACTAATTGTCTTAAATGACAGAATCATTCCTATCTCCCAATCGTTTCTTGCCATGAAGGAGTGGCAGTGAAGTAGAGACTTGCATCCGGGTAGAAAACAGTTGAGAAAATACACCGCCCTCCTCCTCCCCCCACATCCATCAAGATCCTAAACTTGGCTATTACTCAAAATTTCAGTTTCCCACTTAAGTAATATACATAACGTGCTGTGTATATTGTAGTCTGTCAATATAATTCCTGAACAGGAAAGCAATAAAAAATTAATGCTGAACTGTTCTTTGGCAGAATGCTTTTGCATATATAGTGCTTGTTGTCACCAAAAAGAATAACTATTACAAGGTAGGCTCAAATTATGATTTTGACAATACCAAGTTAAAATCCTGAGCATGTGAAAAACACTATATAAATCCAAGTTCTTTTCCATGAAATTGATGAATGAACCCATACCCTGCACACTGGAATACATTGCACTGAAGCTGAAATGCACAATGGTGCTTTTATTTTGTGATTTGGAGATGCTGGTGTTGGACTGGGGTGTACAAAGTTTAAAAATCACACAACACCAGGTTATAGTCCAACAGGTGTTTGTGGTCTTATGGTATTATGCTCCACCTGATGAAGGAGCAGCGGTCCGAAAGCTAGTGCTTCCAAATAAACCTGTTGGACTTTAACCTGGTATGGTGTAATTTTTAACTTTTTTTGTTATAGGCTATTCTTTTAGTTTCTAATCTGCCATTGATTGACAGCTGAGGCAACACAAGCTCATTCTGAACGGTTTGGTGTTTGTTGTGCAGTACACAGCACTATCGAGGTTAGCTTCGGGCTTGCAACCAAAAACTACAGAACAATAAATCAGAATTGTATTAACCTTTCCATTTTAATTTTTGTACTGAAGCTATTAGTAAAATTTTCAGTGTCCTATTTAGATTTATAATATTTGTCTTTGCAGGAGCCAAGCCAATCATTTCATTTAATTGTTGTTGGTTTTTCCCCTTCTAATTGCTTTACCCTGAGAATATACTGCACAATTTTAGACTAAGCATGTTGAATTAATGATGATCACTATATTGCACCAGAACTATGTAGAAGAAATTGTAGTCTTGAATAGTTTTTTTCCTATCTTTAAACGAATCAAGTACAAGTAGGGTGGAGCCCTAAGAGTTATTCATTAATGTAGAATGCTGTAAAATATTTCCTTCATTTTAAGAGTTATCATTTGATATAAAATGATCCAGCGAAAGTTTGAAATGAACTGAATCAATTCTGCAGATGGTAATGCACCAGAAATGTAGTTTCACCATTACTTTGTTCCATCTTTTATATTTTAATTTTAATAAAAGTCATCCATGGATTCAGGTGACAAAACTTAAATGAGCCTGTAAATTTGTGATTTATTGTTCTCAACTAATTTCTCGCCCTGGTGCTGAACCTGACTCATTGGCAGGGCTTTCCTTTTTTGGTTTCTCTTTGCAAGTGTACATTCCAGGCTCTAGCCATTGGAAAATATGGCATGATCAGGGCAACTTTCAAAGTAGACTTTCCTCTATCATACAGGTAGATACTAGCCTTTCACTTCTGGTCAAATGGCTGAGATTCTCATTTCAAGTTGCAACATGTTTTGCCAAGTATGCAACTTGTTGAGACTAGCATATTAATCTTTACTAATGGTTCTTTGGTGTACTTATTTTTGAGATATTGACCATGTCCAATTTTCATTGAGCACAAGATTACAAATTACATAAAGTACATGTTAAAATTCTGTTCAAAGTAAAAGTTTGTCTATAGAGATAAAGCAAGAGATTCAGAACTCATTAAGCAATCGTTGTTCTGCAGGTTTCGAAAGCAAACACATTTTCTGTATTACCAATAACTGATCAGAGACCGTAGAGTCATAGAGTCTTACAGCACAGAGACAGTCCCTTTGGCCCAGACTGATCCATGCTGACCAAAATGTCCATCCATGCTAACCCCATTTCCCTACACTTAGCCCATAATCCTTCTAAACCTTTCCTATCCACGTATTTGTCCAAATGCCTTTTAGATGTTGTCAATGTACCCGCCTCAATCACTTCCTTTGGCAGTTCATTCCATTTGGGTACCACCCTCTATGTAAAAAAAAAGATGCCCCTCAGCTTCTCTTTTATTCTTTCCTCAAAAGCTTTAAACTGATGCCCTCTAGTCCACAATTCCCCAACCCTGGGAGAAAGACTGAGTGCATTCACCCTATTTATGCTTCTCATGCTCTCATATACTTCTATAAGATTCACCCCCTCAGTCTCCTACACTCGAAAGAAAATATTCATAACTTGTCCAACCTCTCCCTAAAACTCAGACCATTGAGTCCTGGCAATATCTTTGTAAATTTCTTCTGTACTTTTTCCAGTTTAGTAACATCCTTCCTATAGCAAGGTATACCAAACTACAATCCTGTAGTTACAGAGTATAATTTTAACTGGCAGCAAGTTCCAGCAGGTAGGTAACAGAAAGAGTCCAAACTGAGATTTCATATCCAGTGGCAACTATGGGCTTTCATTTTGGTGATTGTTTTCCTCACCAGATTATGTTTTCTGTACTTTCTTGTGATATCTGAAATGTTTCCAGAATGTTATTTACAATAGGAACACAACTCTTAAAGGAACTGATTCACATGCCAGAATTGTCTTTACCTGCAACAAAGCGTGATTTGAGTTAGAAGAAAGCCCCCAGGTTCTTCCCCAGTGGACTGGATGGAAAAGGGATGTGAGGATTAACATGGACATATACCAACTTCAGGATCATCATCTCCAATACCTAGTTTCGATAACTTAACATGATCAATAGATCATCAATCTCGATTTATCAACCTTTCAAAACAAAGTCTAGAAACAGCCTGCCTCCTTGCTTTCCCAGCACTTGCAACAATCCCCCAACCTCCTTCAGTATATATTCAATACACATCACAACAGCAATCTATACAACCTCACATTCTCCATTCAAAGACATTTTGAACTCTAAAAGGATTGTAACCCTTGCTGTACCTTCCTCCATTCCATGGGATGCAACTGTTTGTATTCATACGGTCTTGCCACCTCCTTGCCTTTAATGCTTCTTATCATATTACTCCTCAGCTTCATTCCTCTCTCTAATTTCCTTCTTTGCTAATAATTAACCGTACTTCTCTGAACTCCATCAATTCACTCTCCGCCTTGCAGTTCATCTGTAGACTCGGCTAAATATTGATTCCCTATGTAGATGCTATAAACTTGACTAGTATGTCACTATAAATTATACATCCACATGCTCTTATATTTTGAGTGAAAAAATATTGACAGCAAAGTTAAAAATTTGTGAACTTTTTGTCCTGTAATTATATATTTCCCCAAATAGTGGCGCTGTGGTACCACACCTCAAGGGAGATTGAATTTTCAGGTCCTGCTGGAGTGGGCATGAAGTAGGGTAATGGGCACAGAATTTCATGCCACTGGCCAGCATGTTGATTCCATGGTTTCATCCTCATTAACAGTGTTGGGCTTTTGAGATTATAAAAGATAGGAAATTATTGTAATAGTCCTGTTGAACCTCCGGCTTCAAGTGCCCACCTGTCTTCCTGTGTTGGATGGTAAGTCTGCCCACTGGCCAGTGATTAGCTAACTTTGGGGAAAATCTCAAGTGAGTGACTGTTTTACTCGAACAGTATGGACTTCTGACCTCTGTTTAAGCCTGAGGCTCTCAGGAAAGTTACAGTTATAGAGAGATGACAAATATATCAATGTTTATAATAAAAATCAAGGATATAGGAATTTAAAATAGAAGATAATAAATGAAAATATAGCATCTTCAGTTTAGGACTGAATTAACCCTTTGTCCAATCATCTCGCAACTGCTATTCTGCTTCATGTGAATAATACCACTCCTCAATATCCTCCATATATTATTTCACTCCAAACTCTTTGGTGGGTGTTGTAATGTGATGTACACGTACTTTTCAAGGGGTGTATCTTAAACCGATATCCATCACTATAAGACAGGCTATGTAGATAGGCCACAGCAGCAGTTTATGTAAAATCTTTATTTTTAAAGAACTCATTTTTCTTGTAACATTTCTTGTTACATGACTGGAACGCTTATGATAAATCGAAGAATACAGAGTGGGAACCTGACTGGATCAGGTTAAGTAGCTGATGTTACGTAATCAGTTTCCTGTCGGCCAATTAGATTAAATTGAGCCACTTGGTCTTAACTCATTATTTGTAGTCATTGGAGATTGATGAAAATCCAATTCCATCCTTAATCCATCATAATTTTAGCATTGTTCTAATTCTAATTACTTTGTAAAACAATGAAATTTTACACATTCTATCCCTGAGCCAGCGTAATTTAGAGAGACACATGCGTTGGCATGGTAATTAAGCTGATGTTCTGGGGACCCTGATCAAATCCCACCATAGCAAATGGTAAAATGTGATTTTACAAAATTATGATCAATTATTTTAAAATGCCATCTGGTTCACTCGTCCCACAGGGAAGGAAATCTGCTGTCTTTACTTGGTCTGGCCGACATGTGACTCCAGAACCTCTGCAATGTGATTGCCACTGCTCTCCAAAATGGCCAAGAAGCCAGTCAGTTATGCCGCTAAAAGGTCTCAGAAAAAGGACGGAAACCAGATGGACCACCTGGCATCAATCTGGTCATCAATAACAACAAAGGCAAACAAAGCCATTACTGGGTCAATGGAAAGATTCTTGGTAGTGTGGATGTGCAGAGGGAACCTTGGAGTCCATGTACATAGATCCCTGAAAGTTCAAAGTTTGTGAGAAGATTTGTAGCTCGGGTACTCGTTGTTGAGGTTCTGTTCGCCAAGCTGGGAATTTGTGTTGCAGATGTTTCGTCCCCTGTCTAGGTGACATCCTCAGTGCTTGGGAGCCTCCTGTGAAGCGCTTCTGTGATGTTTCCTCCGGCATTTATAGTGGTTTGTCTTTACCACTTCCGGTTGTCAGTTCCAGCTGTCCGCTGCAGTGGCCGGTATATTGGGTCCAGGTCGATGTGCTTATTGATTGAATCTGTGGATGAGTGCCATGCCTCTAGGAATTCCCTGGCTGGTCTCTGATTGGCTTGTCCTATAATATAGTGTTGTCCCAGTTGAACTCATGTTGCTTGTCATCTGCGTGTGTGGCTACTAAGGATAGCTGGTCATGCCGTTTCGTGGCTAGCTGGTGTTCATTGATGCGGATCATTAGCTGTCTTCCTGTTTGTCCTATATAGTGTTTTGTGCAGTCCTTGCATGGGATTTTGTACACTACATTGGTTTTGCTCATGCTGGGTATCGAGTCCTTCGTCCTGGTGAGTTCTTGTCTGAGAATGGCTGTTGGTTTGTGTGCTGTTATGAGTCCTAGTGGTCGCAGTAGTCTGGCTGTCAGTTCGAAAATGCTCTTGATGTATGGTAGTGTGGCTA